>NC_092817.1:212491501-212865936 GCF_023375885.2 Dermacentor andersoni | reverse complement strand
AAATCCGTCTTCGCAGTAGGAGGCGTGACATAGAGTTTCCGAAACTGTGCCCAGTCGGTGACACGGTAGGAGCGCATCGGTTTACAGGCTGCAGCGTGTGGCTCAAGGGAGATCGGGTAGTGGTCGAAGCCCTGAGTGTCGGGGCGGCGTCGCCACTCGTAGTAGCAACCCTCGCTCACAAGCGCCAAGTGGATGGCGCTCTTCTGTGCGCCCCGCCGCATGAATGTGGGGCTGCCGGTGTTGAGAAGTAGGAGGCCCGCAGAGACGAAGGCGTTGAGCAAGTCCCTACCTTGTGGCTCGGTGTGGGGGCACCGCGATGTCGTGTGGTGGCTGTTAAAGTCACCCGACACCACACAGTCACCACCGATGCGAGCGACGAGTGCAATCACGAACGAAGTGTCCCACCGACGCACAGCCCGAACATAAACACTGGTGACACAAGTGTCAGCACCCCCAGCACGCACAGTCACAGTCACGCACTCGATACCACTGTTCACGATGTCGGTGCCATTTATGTCGACTTGCGCGATACATGTGCGAACATACAGAGATGAGAGGGACCGTCCAGGCGAGTGCAGCGGGTCGCAGCAACGAGTCTTGCTGCAGGCCTGCGACTGGCATTCGGTGGCGCTGTGATAGGCCACAAATCCGGGGAAGTTAAACTCGCCGGGACGCACGTGAGTTTCTTGTAGTGCGAGCACGTTGTATTCGTAGTGAAAGGTGCTCGGCGAGTTCAGCGTGGCGGCGGCGCATCGAGCGGACATTCCACTCGAGGATGCACGGCCGACGTTTCGGAGATCGCCTATCCATGCCGCCATCCCAGCGCTTCCACCATTGGAGGATGCGCGGCCGACGTTTCGGACATCGCCTATCCATGCCGCCATCCCAGCGCTGCCACCAGCTGTTACGTTTGGCTAAGCAGGGTTCCAAGCCGAGTCAAGAACATGACGCTGGACAAGGAACAACGTTTCTAATCAGGCATAACTGCCACCGGAAGATACAGAGAATGCCTTCAGTGTGGCTCCTCTATCGATTACAGCCTTGCCATCATAGAAGGAAAGAGAAACACAACCACCTTATAGATAACAATCATACGTGGCATCATATTATTATGTGAAACAGGTTCGCCCGGTTTCAGGGCTTGGGGAAAACACGCATGGGGTCTAGCGCAACAGCATCAAGCCGCTGCGCTATAGACTTTATGAGTGAAACATTACCGTTTTTTTATTGTTGCTCCTTCTAGCATGTACCTTTATTTTATTATGGCATTTTTATTGTATATTCTATCTAATTACGCAACTTCTTATTTATGGCTGGGAGAAGTTTAGTGAAGTGGGCTGAGCCAAGACAACCCAGTAGCTAGCGTCAATGCAAGACAAGACAAAAATTGGCTCAAGGCTTAGCTTGGTTAAGCCTGGAAGACTGCGAAAGCAATACCCTTGGCTGCGCCTTGGTTCGGCTGATGGTCTTATGCCACAAGCGGCCACATACAGAACACTCGTAACCAAAGGAATTGTTCGTAAAGCGTTTGTGGAATTCACAAGTAGCAGACTCGAACTCTCCAACTCCGTTCTTCACGTCGCTGGACCAAAATGTCACCGTCTGGTTCGGCCGTGATGAGAGACTTCTCCCGATTCTTATTCAAGCGCTCCTCCTTCTCTTGGGCTCTCTGCTTTCGTCTCGCCTCATTGCGTTCTCCCTTCTTGGCTGCATACTGCACTCTTCTATTAGAAAACCGCTCTACTCTCTGTTCCAGCGTTTCTTCAGCAAGGTGCTTTCTTCTGTTGACGTAGCGTTCCATACTATTCATAGATGCAGCATCATCACCATTTGAAACATCCATGATAGTCTCTTCGGCATTAAGAGCGTCCATGAAACTTGTCTCCGAACGACTTGTTGTCTCCATAGTTTCGCTACCGTTAACACCACTCATTAAACTTGGCCCTGAACTTGTAGATGCACCCGCATCAAGCGATGTTGATCGGCGTGCTCGCCACGCTGCTGCATACGCACGTTGGTTAGCTCGCCGTTCTTCTCGTTCTTCTTCTGTTTCTTCAGCACGGCGCCGTCGCTTGGCCGCAGCAGATCGTTCCAGCCTCGCCTTGCATACATCATCCGACATAGCGCAAGGCAGCGCGCCGACCACTGCGATGAGCCGAGCTGTAGCCCCATTTATCCTCCTAGCGTGACGTCACCCCAGCGAGCGCCCTCGGTAGCGCCGCAGCAGCTGCGCGCAAGGCTTCGCCTCCACCATCGATGCCGCGAACTGGGGTCCCGTCTCTCGGTCTGGCGTGACGTCACACCAGTGAGCGCCCTCTCTCGTTAGCGCCGCAGTAGCGGTACGCAAGGCTTCGCCTCCACCATCGATGCCGCGAGCTGGGGCTCCGTCTCTCGGTCTGGCGTGACGTCACACGGTCACATGACGCGCAGCTGTGTAAGGAGGCGCCACGACCACCGATGGGCCGAAAGTGCGTGCAGTATTGCTTTCGCAATAAAAAAAAGAATAAAAGCAGTGTCGTTTTGGGAAACATGGTGGCATCTATGACCTCTCAATGCGTAGCGTTCGCCACCAACAAGTACAATGTGGAAATGATGCTGCATAATTAGATATCATCGAATTGAATGTAAGTGGTAACAGCTCCGTCGGGAATTGGAAGTACATCGCAGATGTGCACGCTCAATTGGTCAAGTTATTTTTGCACGAATGTAATTGACGTAGTGTACAATCGCGGCCAGATGACACCAAAAACAATGCATGCTGAGAAATTATTATTGTTTGAGACCGTCACAGCGGTGATTCACAAATTCTTAAGAACGTCTACACTGTCAGAAGGCCGAACCAGCACCAAATAGGAGGAACATGGGATTCTACATAAAGAACAGAATTCGCAACAAATTGAGGGAGCCCCAGACACCAATGTAATGCTTCCCTTTCTAAGATGACCAGAGGATGGAAGTTGTAGGCTGGAGCTGTAAAGAGCACGCAACCAAATTCTAATACAGGACAACCGTAAATAGTACATACCATCAGGAGTGAAACCCGTTTCAATCCTACTCAACGATTACTCAGCCTACACATTATGCCAGCTGCCCGTGTACCTATTCCAGTCACATGATCTATGCGTGGGTGCCATGCAGTTGAGAGAGGAGTTATAAATCATTCCAAGGTATTTAACGGACTCTGCGTGTGGTATGCCTTGAAAGTGGTAAAACAGTGAGATGAGCACCGTGTCTAGCATTGGAAAAACGTGAATGACGCACTTGCTGTCCTTGAGAAAAACTGATGAACATCTAACCAGCTCTCCAGGGCACGAATAAGTTTGCAGAGGATGATATAGCGCATGGATGTCGTTTGCAAATGCGGCAAACGCAATCTCGCCTGCACAAACATAATTACTTCATGACGGGGAATCGTGCTCATGAGAAAATGAAAAAGCACCGGACAAAAGACGGAGCCTTGCGGTACTCCTCTCCACCCCTTCGTTTACAACTAGAAGACAAGTTGCTATTAAGCAATAGAATGCTCTTTAAACTAAAGAATAGTGAGTCCACGCTATTATATACCCATGAGCACCACAGGAGGTTAACCAATTTATCAAAATAGCGCACTCCACGGTATCATATGCTTTAGCAATATCGAGCTTCACTAAGGCACCGTATTGCTCAGGACATCGAGCGAGTTGTGTGCGGCTTTCTAAGTCCACATGGGCATGCCAGAAAGAGCAAACACCCCTCAAACCAATCTGACTAGGACGAAGAATTGAACTATAATTAACAAATTTAATAATGGGACAGTGAAGAAACCTCTCCATTAGTTCTACAATGTTTAACGTAAGAGAAGTTGGCCTAATGTTCTCCACTTGGAACCCTCCCCCTTTTTCTTAAGCATCATTATTACTTTGGACAGCTTCCATTGACACGGCATCCAAGCATTTTTAATTGAATAATTTACCATGCCTAAAAAGGCGTTAGGCAATTCCTGCAACAATATTTTTAAGAGTGCGTTTGTAACTCCATCAGGACCAGGGGCTATATTCGACAAGCCTAGCACAGTGTCATTTAGGAAAGATATTGAAATAGACGCGAAGTCACCAAGGGTCTAGTGCAATATAGATAGCCCTGTTGCATCTGGGTCGCAAGCCCCAAAGGTAGCGTTGGCCTGGTAGCCTGGGGCACAGCTGGAAGCATCCGAAGGTCCTGGCAAAGGATGAGTCGACTGCTAACAGAACAACTTGTTTATTATAGCATCGCAAAAAAGCGGCCGGTCAGGTCGACCGAAATGGACAGTTGGGAGAGCACGTTACTCGACGGAAGAAACTCTCGGAGTCGAGGGCAAGTAGGAACGGCTCGCGATGAGGCGCACGTGACGGCGCCGCACGGACACGTTGAGACTAGAAGTGACGCAGCCGCCGGGCCGGCGCCGGTCAGACCTCCTCGCTTCACAGTTGGGGAGTTCCTCTCCCCGGCTGCCGCGCTTTGAGAAGCGTGGGCACCAACATGCACACACACACACACACACGCACACAAGAAGACACGTGGCATTGAAACATGCCTGGACGCGCATGGCAGGAGGCGTTGCGGCAGCGCTGAACGGGCCAAAATGTCCGCCGCTTTGAACGAAGCCCCGGCGTCCGTTGCATCCGCGCCGGCTATACCGCGCGTCGTAGGCGAAACGTAACAGACCGCCCCGCCGGGAGAAGGAGATACCGATGGTCAGGGGACTGCATCCGCTGTCCGGAGGAATGTCGCTCGATGGTGCTCATAACAGAAGTCGGTCGTCCCTCGGCGTTTCTTGAGCGCAGCGCACAGAGAAGGCCTCGTTCTCACGTTCAGGTTCACACAGGACACTGCAAAGTGACTTCGGGGGAGTTGCCATTTTTGTTCTCGTTCCCAGCAAGCGTTAGAACTACGCCGAAACTCAACCGCTCAGTCAGCAAGCACGACACACCCCTTACTAAGCCATGCCAGGCTCTTTCCCCTTTTATACTACTGCCTAGTTCCTTACAGTAGTCTAGCAGCACTCAGAACGCGTCCACGAATTGGAAAATTGCACTAGAAAGCACGTCATGACTTTGAAACACTAAACAAAAGCAATATGTAAAAATTCTGCCGCAGGAAGAAAAACATCAGTAACAAATAACTTTGAGGCTGATTCCTACGTTAGGGGACTCGACTTAAGCCATTGGCGTTACCGTTGAGACTCCCCTTTTTGTAACGCACCTCAAAGGAATATTGTTGCAAAGCGAGACTCCAGCGCAGGAGGCGGTTATTTTCGGAAGAGATGGTCTGCAGCCATTGGAGAGGGCACTGATCCGTCTCGAAGCATACGAAAAAGCGGATACCGCAGCGAGCGACCGTACACCAGCTCAGCTGGCGAAAACCCCGTAGCCGCGTGCGGCGCGGTCCTTAATGCAAACATCACCCCAGGCAGACACAGCTCCCAGTCAGTTTATTGTTCAAAACACAGTGCTCTCAACACGTGCTTCATGACGGAGTGGAGCTTCTCAACGGAATTCGACTGTGGGTGATACACTGAGCTGTGTAACAGCTTTATTCTGCACCTTTCGAGAAAGGCTGTAGTCAAAGCGCTAGTAAACACTGTGCCCTGATCTGACTGGATTTCCGCAGGAAAACCAACTCGCGCAAATATGGACAGTAGTGCATTGACTATCTCAACTGAGCTGAGTTCTTTAAGCGGCACTGCTTCAGGGAACTTTGTCGCTGGGCAGATCACAGTCAAAATGTGTCTGTACCCCGTGGTTGTTACCGGCAGGGGTCCCACTGTATCAATAACGAGCAGTCTAAAAGGCTCCGTAATGATAGGGACCAACTTCATCGGCGCCCTCGATTTTTCCACTGGTTTGCCCACCCGCTGACAGGTGTCACATGTCCTCACAAAGTGTTCTGCGTCACGAAAACACCCTGGCCAATAGTACTCTTGCAAGAGATGGTCCTTAGTCTTCTTAACTCCTAGCTGTCCGGACCACGAACCCCCATGCGACAAGCGCAACAGATCCTGACGGTAGCACTGAGGCACGATCAGCTGATCGAACTCCACTCCCCTTCGGTCTAGATACTTCCGGTACAGGACCCCACTTCTTTCCACAAAACGAGCATTTTTTTGGCGATACCTTCCTTGACATTGCAGTGCATGTTTTCTAGGCTGCCATCCTTTTTTTGCTCGGCTATCAAAGCCGACCGGCTGACTTTTAGCAAACTATTGAGTCCATCTGACGTAGGCGCAATGAGTAAATCTGCAGATAGCTCTTCTAACTTTCCCGTGTCGGGCATGTCCTCTCCAGTATGTGGTGCCGTCAACGCTACAGGCTCAATTTTATTCAGTTCGGACGTGCTCTGAATATCAGCTTGCTGCGCCTCCGACCCTTTCTCATTGTTCGACAACGTCGGCCCCGCAACTACCGCCTTTGCAGCGAGCTCCCGAACTCACGATCTGGTTAAGGCCTGAACGCTAGCCTCACCAAACAAAAGCCCCTTCTCGCGCAGGAGGTGATCGGACCTGTTCGAAAATAGGTACGGGTACTGGGGGGGGGGGGGGGGCAGCATAGATGACACTGCGGCCTCCGTCTCAAGCGCTCCGAAAGGTCCTTCAATAAGCACTTTTGCTACGGGCAGACACACGCTATGAGCTTCCACGGCTTGCTTGATCTATGCGCACTCGCCCGTGAACATATCGGGTTCTACGTAAGAGGGGTGAACTACATCCATTGTAGCTACGGGATCACGAAGCCCTCGGCACTCTTTACCGTTCACGAGGAGGTCTCGCATGTAAGGCTCGAGAAGCTTCATGTTCTCGTCAGTGCTGCATAATGACAAAAACACGACTTTTGTTTTCGCTTCTGGACACTGCGCCGAAAAGTGACCCGGCTTCTGGCACGTATAACACACGCGCGCTTGCCTCATCTCGAACCGCTTTCTGCGTTCGGCTTCGGCTGCCGCCGTCTCCTTACGTTCGGTCAGACTGCTTTCACTCGCATCCGCACTACGTGTGTCCCCCTTTGTTCTCATGGGCGTGAACTTCGGCCTCTCAAACTTGGAGCCAAATTCACCCTTTTGACCGTCCTTAGCTCCGCGAGCCCGACGCGTCACAAACTCCTCGGCTAGCTCGGCGGCTTTAGCCACTGTACTAACGTCTGGCCTATCCAAGACCCAGTAGCGCACGTTCTCAGGTAACCGACTATAAAACTGTTCCAGCCCGAAACACTGCAGAACTTTCTCGTGGTCACCAAACGCTTTCTCTTCTTTGAACCACTCCTGCATGTTTGACATAAGCCTGTAGGCAAACTCTGTATATGACTCACTTCTGCCTTTCTCATTTTCCCGAAACTTCAGACGGAACGCCTCCGCTGACAGCCTGTACTTTTTTAGCAGACTCGACTTCACTTGGTCGAAATCCTCTGCCTCCTCTCTCTTCAAGCGAGCGACTACGTCGGCCGCCTCGCCGGGTAACAAAGTGAGCAAGCGCTGTGGCCACGTTTCCCGAGAGAACCCATGCTTCTCGCACGTTCGCTCAAAGTTAACCAGGAACAAACCAATGTCCTCTCCAAGCTTAAACGGCCGCATCAGGTCTGTCATTTTGAACGATACTCGTTCTCCTACCGTGTGCCTAACTTCCATTACGAGCGCGTTCCATCTCTACCTCGAGACGCTTCATTTCCAAAGCGTGTTGATGGTCGCGCTCCTGTTTCTCTTGTTGCTCTCTCTCTTTCTCTTTTTGTTCTTTACGTTCGCGCTCGTCTTTCTCTTTTTGCTCTTTAGGTTCCTGTCTTTTTGCCGTCTCCCTCTCCTCAATGGTCTCAAGGCATTCCGACGGCTCGTCATCCTCAGCTTCTAACTCAAGAATAGCCCTTAGCAGTTCTGGTTTTCTGAGTTTGTCTGAGACATCCAGACCCAACTCTCTTGCAAGCTCCAGCAATTTCGGTATGCGCAACGACTTCCAATCCATGGCTGCTCTGAATGCTGCTTTCTCTACTGCATACTATTGTCTTGCCGCAAACTAACCCGGCAGCAACAAGAACCACAATTACCAGCTGTTTCTGACACTAACAAAAGCCTGGCAAAACTCAGCCTGGCAAAGCCTGGCAAATCTCTCCCGCGCTCACCAAACCTCGCAGCCAAGAATTCAGAGCAGTCGTTCCGCTGCAGGCAACCAGTCATCACACAGGGCTCGTTGCACTGCTCCCGGATGGTCGTTGTGCTGCTCAGCATACAGTCGACCTCATATCTTCGCTGCTGGCCTCCGTTGTTGCGATCTCACCGCTGACAACCAGTTGTTGCAAATGGGTCGCAAGCCCCAAGGGTAGCGTTGGCCTGGCGACCTGGGGCACAGCTGGAAGCATCCGAAGGTCCTGGCAAAGGATGAGTCGACTGCTAACAGAACAACTTGTTTATTATAGCATCGCAAAAGAGCGGCCGGTCAGGTCGACCGAAGTGGAGAGACGGGAGAGCACGTTACTCGACGGAAGAATTCGAAGCCTCTCTCGGCGTCCGTGGGCTGCTGCTTTTATACTCACGGAGTCGAGGGCAAGTAGGAACGGCTGGCGATGAGGCGCACGTGACGGCGCCGCACGGACACGTTGAGACTAGAAGTGACGCATCCGCCTGGCCGGCGCCGGTCAGACCTCCTCGCTTCACAGTTGGGGAGCTCCTCTCCCCGGCTGCCGCGCTTTGACAAGCGTGGGCACCAATATGCACACACACACACACACACACACACACACACACACACACACACACACACACACACACGCACACACGAAGACACGTGGCGTTGAAACATGCCTGGACGCGCATGGCAGGAGCCGTTGCGGCAGCGCTGAACGGGCCAAAATGTCCGCCGCTTTGAACGAAGCCCCGGCGTCCGTTGCATCCGCGCCGGCTATACCGCGCGTCGTAGGCGAAACGTAACAGCCCGAAACCAGGCTGCAAATCGATCTTCTAAACCCTTGGAAAACTTTTCTTGGGGGCGCTCATTTCTTGCGGGGTCAAAACGACTATCTAAAGCTAATGGCATTGGCAGCACCTTCCTAGCACGAAGAAATGCGAATAGAGCACGATCGCTTTTTGATTTTGGTAGATAGTCGGAGTGCCTAATATGATATTGACACGTGTACTTTTCTTTATCGGGCGAGATGTTTCACCGCCTAACAAACGTTATCGCACATCACATTACGCGCCTGCATCTATCGGAAGTTTCTGGAAAATTATCGATGCTTCTATCCGGCTGTCTGTTGTCGCCGAACCTTGTGATCTGATTTCATCGCGTGACGCGAATGGTGTAGTACTTTGTGGAAGGCACGCGGGTCCCAACGATTAGTCTGGACCATTCGACGACTGCTGTATAAAAGCCGACGCGCTTGACCCGCTGATCAGATTTTCGACGATCGCCGACCGTGTTCGCCGCCATCGTCGTGCTATAAGTGTAGCCTGTTTTTGTGGGCACACGTTCGCCCAATAAAAGTTAGTTTTGTCTTTCACAGTATTGCTGCTCTGTTCTTTAAGATCACCACCACGTGACATCTGGTGGAGGTGCTTTACGTTCATGTACCGGACGCCCCCGACAAGCCGTAATCCAAGCCCGGACCGCAAAGACAACACCAACGTCGTCCCGGAACACCGAGCAAGCCACTGGCTAAAGCAGCTGCCCCCGGAACACGGTCTTCTACCTGATACGACCAAGAAGACAGCCCAAGAAGATCGTCCAGAAACGACCAAGAAGACATCCCCAATGGAAGCTGCAGCGGCCCCAATAATTCTTCAGCAGCTCAGGGAACCATCGACGTTTCGCGGTTCCACATTTGAGGACTCGGAAAGCTGGCTGAAAGCGTATGAGAGGGTCGCTACGTTTAGCAGCTGGGAAAGCGACGACAAGCTGCGACATGTTTATTTCGCATTGGAGGACGCCACCAGGACGTGGTTCGAGAATCGAGAAGCCACCTTGACGAGGTGGGACCTCTTCTGAAGCGGCTTCCTGCAAACATTTACAAACGTTGTGCGTCCCACCTACGGATCAAGAACCAGCGGCGTACCGACAGCCCACACTACAACATGCGACGGCGCTTCGTCGAGTACCAGCTCAGCGACCGTGTTTGGGTATGGACCCCGATACGCCGACGAGGTCTGAGTGAGAAGCTATTGTGACGCTATTTCGGACCCTACAAGGTTATCCAACGTATTGGCGCACTTGACTATGAGGTCGTGCCGGACGGCATTTCGCATTCACAGCGGCGCCGCGCACGATCTGATGTGGTCCACGTGGTGCGTCTTAAACGCTTTTACGGACGATGACGAACTTATTTTGTTGTTTCCTTTGCTACGGGTGCTTCTTTATTACTTTCGTTTGTTTGCAGCATCGGGTCGATGATTTTAAGAGGGGGGTACTGACACGTGTACTTGTCTTTATCGGGCGATAGGTTTCACCACCTAACAAACGTTATCGCACAGCGCATTACGCGCCGGCATCTATCGGCAGTTTCTGGAAAATTATCGATGCTTCTATCCGGTTGTCTGTTGTCGCCGAACCTTGTGTTATCGGATTTCATCGCTCGACGCGAATGGTGTAGAACTTTGTGGAAGGCACGCGGGTCCCAACGATTAGTCTGGGACATTCGATGACTGCAGTACAAAAGCCGACGCGCTTGACCGGCTGATCAGATTTTCGACGATCGCCGACCGTGTTCGCCGCTATCGTTGTGCTATAAGTGTAGCCTGTTTTTGTGGGCACAGATTCGCCCAATAAAAGTTAGTTTTGCCTTTGGCAGTATTGCTACTGTGTTCTACAGCTTCACCACCACGTGAGAATATTCATCTTTGTTTCAATTAACAGTAGGCTCAAATACACCAGGGTGAAACTGTTAATCTTTCCAAGTTGTCGGGCATTGATTATGGAGTATTTTCTACACTGCTTTTCTTTTCCCATACTAAGACATAAACTCATCATGCCGCCAACGACAAGTGATGCTTTTATTCGAACGGATGACCAATTCAACTTGCTTCTGGGAAGCCTCGAGAACCGAACAAATCGTTGAAGCGATTTGATCAAGTAGGTATAGCCGATCTGTTTAAGTTGGTGTATACAGTGACAGCTCTACTAGAAGGCTTTAAGCTGTCCAATGGTGTTGATCGCACAGGAGAGGCAAATGCTGCCTTTGGGATACTTTCTTTAGTGATAGGCGATGGTTAACTCTTTTTTATTTTGGTTTCCTAACCATACATTGAGGATCCCAGCTATTTGAGAGCTCGAGCTTCAAGTTCCATATCTGTGACACCGACGGCGGCTAAACAAGAGGACTCATCCCCGCCCGGTAGGACTAGGGGAGCAGTTAGTGACTGTCCACTAATCTGCAGATGTAGAAGGCGTCGCTACCTCGTTGCTGGACATTCGAGGTGCAGCGTTAGATACTGAGGACTGAAACGGCGCTTCAGAGGTCGAGATGTATCGTCTGACTGAAAAGAATTTGTGCTAAGTATTCTCATAGGATGGACATAAATTTACCCACAGCTTTAGCCATTGCCATTGAGCAAAGTCAATTGCTTCGGAGAGGTCAAGATCCATGCTTGGAGTGTTGCGAGCTGTAACACCTGAGTATCCGAAGCATTTAACAGCTTCAATTGCGTCTCTTCGGGAGCAGCGACAGCAGCCAATTACTTCCAGAACGTTTATTTCTTGAGCGCGAGCTGAGCAGTTCGAATAATGTGCTGAGTGTGTTTCTCTAGAGAGGCAGCACTTTTCAGATTGCGCGGAGCATAAACTTGTGGGATGACCATCTCCATAGATGCAGCAACGCAGGTTGGATTTACATCTTCCTGCGCTTTGTCGGAATGTCCAACGATTCTGACATTGCATTGGACTTGGGGCGAGTAGTTCTACAGAGAACACAAGAGGCCACACCTTTATTTCTGACAGACATGATGTGCCCACAGTGGTGGCGATTACTGGTTCAGTTGTAAACAAGACGAGTTCAATAGTTTTATATAGATGGCAGTCTGCACCCCACACGAGACTCTAGGCGCACGCAAGGTGAGGCGGGAAAAAAGTACTCACCGTGGTGGAAGGGAGTGAACTGCATTGCAGTAGGTCTTCAACGCAGCTCTGGTCTGGTTATCCACTCACCGCATGTCCCTGTCCGAGCGCTGGTGCGTCGCCAGGGCCTGGAAGTTGTTGGACATGGTATTAAGTTCCTTCTGGTCAGCTTGAGGGTTCGTGAGCCTGATCGAAGCTCTAATGGTAGGCATGAGCACAACAGGAATGGAATGGCGCTGACGCCTCTGCGAAAATATAAATCTAAAGCTAATTCATTAGGTGGCAGGGATGCTGACCCTGCGGATAGCGCCTGCCCAGGTCGACATCAGCACAAGGCGGCTGATGCAAGGAATGCATCTAAATCAGGGATAAAAGTAATGTTAGTCAGGAATCTGAAACGACCCCAAACTCGGACAAAACACCACTGCTGGTCAACGAAGTTTCGAGATGCACAGAACGAGCCGGTGAACTGTAGTAGGCATCACGACTGACTACACTGCTGCGAAGCCTGGTTCACCAACCCGCTCATGCAAAACCCAGATGCCCTTCTGCGTCTCGCTTTGTGCCATGTGTCAAACGTTTGTTGTATTGCAACAATATAATTTCTTGCCTAGGTTTCTTGGTCAACTTCTGCTTTGCTTCTTTCGACCACGTGCTTCACGCCCCAAATAGCTAGTAGCACCATTGAATAAGTATATTTCTGTGAATGCACACACTTCTGTACGCTTACCGCCATCTATTTGTGAGCACAGAAGCTTCCGACGGGCCATTTTGTCAGAAAGCCATCAGATTCGGACACACATTTGCCCGGAGTGAACCACTTAATCTCGAAAAGTAGCCCCAACATGGAGGAAGGAAACTGAAGAGAGGCCCTACCTCCTTCGTGCGCTAGGGGAAAAGTGTAGAGGAAATGACGTAGTAGGTTCTTTTTTTTTGCTGTATTTTTATTTACTTGCTGTAACGGCCACGCCTTTCGGGCCACAATGGCGGCTTTGTTATAGTTATGGGCGCTCACACGAGTTGCGCCATAGGTTTCGTACCGTGGCAAAAACTCTGTGCGGGAAGGTTTGCGTTGGTCTCCGTGTTTTGTTGCGGTGCGTTATCTGGACCGTGCTCTCCCGGACGTTGCTGTGGCCAGGTGGGACAGGAGGAGCTAAAGTTCGTGAAATGAACGCGCATGCAAGGCTGTACGCAATGTACCTCGCCACGGCAATCGCTACGGACGAAGGAATATCCGCGGGAAGTTTTGCCCTCTTTGACAGAATCATGCTAACGTGTCATAGCAGGCTGAAACCGATGCGCTTCAGCATCTGCACAATGAACGCCTTGCAGGTCAGTAATTCCTGCTTTTGACAGCGCACATGGTGTATTTGCGGCACGTAGAACGTACGTTATGAATTCATAGTTTGTATTCAGTAACAACTTGCTTTTGTGCGTATTAAAACACACCTTGCTTAACTGTTGCTTGATCCTCGCAGTACTCGCGGCAGCACGAAGTCTTTCAAGCAGAGCGCGTTCGAGGCTCATGAACACCTGCACAGGTGTACCTCAATAAACGTGCTGATAGAGCCTTACGCAGAATATGTGCATTTTACTGCCCTCGGCACCGTGCGCCTGCCAGCCGACGCGTCATCCTGGAAGATGGGAAAGAAGCGGCTGCTTTGACTTAAGGAACGAATCCTCCCTACCGCAGGCGTATTTTATATGTGCGCGCGAGAAGCGCAGGGAAGTGAAGGTTAACGGATGCGCCGCAAGAGTGAGCAAGGCTCCACAGAACGTACGCCTGCGAACACATCAAACGGCTGTTCCATGGTCGCACATAGGCCGGCTCTACGCGCCTACTGTTCTGCACCGTGCGCCAGATATCCCAAACTTTGCTTCCGTGATGCTTCACTTACCGTGGTAAGAAGGCACCTCAGACCACAGTCAATGAATCTAAACGTAGAGTCAGAAATGACATTCTGCCTCCTCGCCGGCGCGCTGTCGTAGTGGTGCGCGGCCACCAGAATTTTGTTCAATAAAGCATCACGATTCCTCAAGCGCGAATGTGTTTGTGCTCATAAACTCCAAATGGATCGCGATTTGGTGGGTGTATCATACGTGTCTTCAGTGCGTTCTTGCAGTGCAGTGAGAACGCGTACAGTTTTTGCGTATCGCCAGACGTCTGGCTCGCAAGTCCGTCTGAGAGCCCCAGGAAGCCCAAGCTGAGAAAAGCAAGTAGTAGGCAGCGATAAAGGCGACCTTCTTTAAGAACACGCAAGAACTGAGCAGCGGCTGGTACCTGCGGTTGATGAGAACAGTTCAGTTGGCAAGCCTTATAAGGCATGTTTATTTTAGTACAAGCCGCTAAAAGCGGCCAATTCAACCTCACGGCCAAATTTGCGAATTTCATTATGAACTTCTCTCAACACGACTTCGGCAACGGTAATGCAATGAGACATCGCGATTGTTTAGTATTGCTGCGGAGCGCGCGCGTCCGAGCAGTCCGGTTGCGCGCAGCGCGGCGTGGTTTCGCGAGAAATGTAAACAAGAAAGGAGAGCTGACCCGATAGGCGGAGCAATGCCACGAGCAACGCCAACTTCAGGCTTCACTTCAGCTTCACAAAGAGTGACGTCACGGCCCCTCCTGAGTTTCCTTCCTCCGTGAGCGCCAACCTTCTTTCCTTCTCCTCCGATCCACCCCCACGCTCGGCGCGGCCTAAAACCACTTTAACTTCGTAAAGTAGCGACACTCTCCTCCTCCGCCTTCATTCCTGCTCGTTTCTCCTCTCTTTCACGCTCCCTTCTCGACCGAGGCGCCACCTTGATTGCTCGAACGTAGCAACGGTGCCAACATGCGCTCCTCGCCACTGCGTAGACGCTTCTCGAGCAGAAATGGCGCTTATGCACGGCGCGAGGGCGTACGTGAAGCTTTTAGGTCAATAGAGACGCGGCGTCGGCCTGGGCCAGAGCGCTCGAGGAGGAGGCGGCTTTCTTCAAAGCATGGCACTACTTTACGAAATTTAAGGGGCTTTAGCACGGCCTAGAGCATGGCGCCGCATATCCTGGCCCTGCCGTAGGAGACGACAGCAAATGCGCTACCGAAGGAAATCCGCGCCCTGCGGAGCAGTTTTTGAGGCGAGATTTTGCTTAGTCAAACGGTAGCTGGCCTTAATAATGTCGTGTTGTAATGGCGCAAAAAATATAGAAGAGGAGCATTATTTAAGGCATTATTGAGGGTTCTTGTTGCTGAAACACGACGCATGCACACGGTGTGCTCCAACACGTGAGTAATTACCTCAGTTTCAGATTTTGACTGTGTGAAAGAATATGCAAGATAAATATACCTGGTAGTGAAGCTTCCATAGGAGCCCATTCGTTCAAAACATGGTGGTTCATCGGTGGTTCATGGGGTTTAGCGCCATCTATATATGTGAAGGGAACACTTCCGGCAGAAGAAAGATAATGTGACGAAATATCCGTTAAAAACATAAGTGACGTCATTTTGTTTTTGAAGGCTCAAAATTTATTTTCTTCGCCTACCTTTAGAGCTATGTATTCAAATAACCCGACATTCGACTTGATGAGCGTTTCGAGCTTTCAGCGCGGTAAGCGATGGAGGAAAAGCCCACCCTTATGGTTGACGAAATCACACCCCTGCACCGAACATACTTTCTTTGGAGGACGACAAAAGCTTTAGGCGTAGAGTGCTGGTCCTATTGTCGGACCCGAAGCCCGTCGGCCAGCGCAGTCACACGAAAACAACTAAACAATTATCTGGCTGTCGTTACTCACTACGTTTGACTGAACAGGTTAAGAAGCGATGAAGCTACCCGTGTCATCGAATTCAACCAAACCTCGACAAGCAAGAAAGCATGACTTGTGAGGGCGGCGTATTTCAACAAGTAAACATTACGAGAGGGCCCTTCTGCACATTTCAAGAGCTGCATTCCATTGCGAGTGATAGCGGCGTCAACGCCCCCTGTAACGATGGCGCTGAAAAGAAATGTATATGATTTTTAATAACAATAATGATCTTGTATTTTCTTAACTCTTAACGAATATATAAAATTGACCAGAAATTTTATCTTAGTTGTATGAATCTGACTGTGTCTCGCTTGAATTAAGACACGCTTTTTTTTTCTTTCCTAATGTTTGGTCCCTCCAAACATAGTCGCGCTTCAATCGCTGCTCCCATAACCACCCTTTTTGATGTCGGTAACCATTTGTACTGAACCGCTTTTCGCCCGAACCTTCGCAACCGATTTGGATCGATCTTGGTATGTGTACGTAGTTTCTTGGGTTCCTTTAGCACTTAATTGCAGGATACATTTCTTAGGCCGGTGCGTGAGGGATTCCAACTGTCTGGGGCCAGCAATTCCAACCATTCACTCATGCTACATCACTCATGCTACATGCTTCTGCTCCGCGCTTTTTACGGATGTGCGCAGCTCATGCACGGGGTGTGGTAGCCATGAGCAACGTTTTCAAACGTAAACAGTGTTGATAATTTGAACAACGTACCAGCGCATGAAATTGTTTTTATTTATCTATAACAGTGCAAGCGGTTGGAATTTGATAGCCAGAATGAACTTGATCGTACAACTGGACAGAGGTTCCGAAAATAATTATCCCCCCCGCCGCCTCATTACGAGCAGTACCACTGTTATTTAAGTGCTAATTTTATATCTGTATACTGCGTATGTCTGTATTATTTTGCGTTGTAAGTTTTCGCGGGGAAGCAGTGTAGCTTTAACTGGAACACTCCCCCCCAAGGCACACAAGACAGAGAAAAAAAAAGGTTCGTGGGTTTTACCTGCCAAAGCCAGGGTCTGATTACAAGGCAGGCCGTGATGGGGGACTCCGGATTAATTTTTACCAGCTGGAGTTCTTTAACGTACCCACGATGCACGAGACACTGGCGCCATTGCATATCGCCCCCATTGAAATGCGGCCCACGCGGCCGCGATTTGATCTCGCAACCTCCCGCGATCAATCCGTGTGCGCGTACTTTTGTGCCTCTGGGCCGGCAATGGCATTCGGAGCACGCTGAAAATTGAAAAAGCACGTCACGTGCTTCCCCGTGACACAGATTGACCAATGGAGGAGCAGAGGAGGCTGGAGCGACAGGAGGCGTGGAGGAGGAAACGCCGGGGAGAGCGGGTCAGCGGAAAGATCTTAGTATGGCGTTACTTTTGGAAAATTGAGGTGCTTTTGCCCGAAGCTCAAACCATAGCGTTTCATACAATAATTCTAGAGGGAACTCTGGTGCTAGCGCAGGGTTTCTCATAAAGCTTCCTACAATAATGTAATTGCATGCAACTCAATGGAATTTCTTAAAATAATTATTAGAGGGAGCTCTAGCGCTCTAATCGTTCACTCACTATAGGAATGATTGGTAGTACATAGATTTTTCTGATCTTCGTGCCTATGGGTGAAGTCGTTCTTGTGGCTTTGTTTATTTCTCTCTATCTCCCTTCATGGCCGTTAATTTCAGAGCAAACCATATTTTCTAAGGGCAGAAAACACTGTGAACACGCACAATCGCTACTAACTGCAACGGTTCAGCCTGGCGAGGTGACCAAATTATAAGACACTGCGTCTTTAAACACTGGCTTGCCCACGTGAAATTCATAATAGTGTTTTAGGGCAATTGTTCATGCATCTCCCGTGGCGTAATGGTTTCAATGTCAGTCTTCTGTGCTACGGGTCCTGTGTTCGAATGCTGCCAGCACACAATTTTATTCCTGTCTATTTAATTATTTATTACACAATAACTTGTTGAAAATGGCAAGGTCACGTAGTCGTTCGCAATCAAAAGGACGACGTTTAGGCAAATTCATGTGCTACCCATCATTCTTATGTTGGCTAAACCGCCGATCTTGCAGCTCCCGTAGACACTAGCGCCAGAGTTCCCTCTACTGATTACCATATGCAACCCTATGGGCGCTAGCGTCTCCTGTAAGCGGGTGGCCCAGCCTTAATGGCAATGATCGTTAATATATGGATTTGCTTAACCTTCGTCATTCAGGATTCAAACAGCTGCGTGACTTTGTTTTAAACAAGATACTGTTTTAAACAAGATACTTACAAGAAACTTAAGTTTATGTCAACTGCAGACCGAAGGCCTTGACCAGCAATCTCCAACTAACTCTGTCTTGCGCTAGCTGGTTGCAACTTGCGCTGCAAATTTCCTATTTTCATCATGCAGCCTAGGGTTCTGACGTCATCGACTTCGTTTCGCTTCCCTTGGCACTCATTTTATAAATCTAATGGTCCACCAGTCTGCTACACGCGGTATGTATTTATTTATTGTCAAACTGAAGCATCGTTGCTCCAATTTATTTGGGGAAAGCTACGAATGGGCTACGATGGTGGGCTGGTGATGTATATTTTACGCGTGATGTTTTTTAACACTGCACCAGAATTTGACTTCGCGCGTTTCCGTAAGTTTGAAAATTGCAGTGTTTTTTTTTTACCCCACCGGTACGTGTCAAATTGCTACATGAGTGCCAATGACAATGGATGAAAATCTGGATTCTGGCAGATTTATTCGCCCCACCATCCCTCGAACACTGTCAGTATTCCGACTAAGTTTCAATGCGGCCTTTGGAGGAACACAGGAACAAACGAGGACAAGCGGCGACGTTACGTGTCTTCCTTGACTTGCTTAACGCTTTCCATTTCAATGGCCACCATATCCTATTCCTCAAATAACGCCGCTACAGAATTCATGGTGTTGTCCTAAACCAAGTTGGAAGCTACTTATCATCAAGATATCGATTTGTTCGCATAGACAGACAATGAAGTGTCCCCGTACCTAAGCGTTAAAAAAAGGAGTTCCACAGGGATCCATATTAGGTCCCGTGATTTTCTTTCTAAATCTAAATGTTACTACGCAGATTCAATATACACCTGAAATCACAATATTTGCTCATGACACTAGCCTGCTCTTCACAGGATCCACATTTTGTGAACTAAAAGCTTCAACAAATATTTACCTCTCTAATCTTTAAGGTTGGCTAACAAAAAAAGCCAAAACTAAACAGTCAAAAAACTGAATTGATAATGTTCAGGCAAATTTACGCGCATTTCACCGGTAATATAATAATGTTTTATGAAGACCAATGCCTTGAACAAGTAAACTCACAGAAGTTCCTATGAGTCTGGTTCCATGAAAACCTGTCATGGACCCCGCACTTGAATAATCTCTTGGCCGGTTTAGCTCGTTCTGTAGGATCACTCCTTTTCTCATTTCATGGTTAACTAAATCACCGTGGTACACATTATTTTACTCGTAACTACTATATGCAATGCTGGTGTGGGGAACAAGTAAAACCAATTTCATAGGTTATTAATCCCGCAAAAGCGCATGTTTCCTATCTCAGGAAAAATATAAAGGTCATGCCAAGGGCCTAGCCACAGAACCAATTTTTCTTAGACATGAAATCCTGTTTCTTAACGAAGTATATAATAAAAAGCTGATGCAACAAATAGGTAAACACAAACTACAGGATGCCTTCCCAAGCACTGTTTCCGCAAAATATTACTTCAGAAGGTCTAGCTGGCCAACTAAAAAAATACGCATAAGCTATGGCATGCAGACCATTGAATATGAAATAGTGCAATTAATAAAACTCCAAGAATCGGACATTGACCTTACATTACAAACCAAGGAACTCAAACGCCTATTTTTAATCATTCCTTCTCACTATTAACCTCAAAGTTGATCCATAAATGTTGTCAAATTATGTGTGTATATTTTTAGTTGGATAATTCTTCTGGTTAAATTTTGCTGGAAATTACTATAATTAAACAAAACTGTTTGATTGCATTTTAATGCAAGTGCTTTCGTGTATAATTTGTGTGTAGATTGTTTAATGCACATGAATAATAAGTACGAATGCGATCAGATGAAAAAAAAGGAAACAAACACTGGGTACTTGTTTAAATGTGTGTTATATACTGTCAACTGCTGCAGACTGTATTAGTGATCAGGGGGCCAAGACGTCGTTAGGCTTTTCGCCTTTAGTCTTTACCTCCCACGGGGAGATTAAGTATTCTTCCTGCAAAATAAACATGTTTGTTTGTTTTTCACTAAGCATACAGGAGACGCCCACGGACTGTAGGGTGGCTGGATAATGTAGTGGCTCAGAATTTTTACCGGCTTGTTGCTTTATGGTTTCTCGTTCTAGCGTCGAAACTCGCTACGGAGTAGAGCACATTCACCGGTTATTATGCCATGTTTAGCAAACAGTCTGTCGAATCCTTGTTGACGACTAAAAGCAGTCCTTGTTTTGTAGAAGGAGACATTTTTGCTGTTCGTGTTAATTGCTCAGAATTGATTGATTGAAAGTCCCTTATTTGAGAATGGGAAGGCGCACGTCCTCTGTGAAGATGAACGGGCCGTCGCCAGATTACAAAGCCGTTCACACCCAGGCAATACACCAGCAATGGTCCAAGCATGGCCCAATCTTGGCGAAAATTGGTACAAATCTTCAACCAATGTTGGCATATTGGCAAAGTGCAAACCAATCCAATGCTGGCCCAGAGTTAAAGCCAAGATTGGACCAATGTTATGCGAATGCAGCAGCCATTGTGCTGCCAGCATAGGACCAGTGTTGAGTCATATTGTGGCCATTATTAATGCCAGCTTTGAGCTAGTGCCCTTTGCAGGACGAATATTGCAGATACGCTGGCTCTAGAGCACGCATCCATTCTAACCGCGAACATTTTGCTAGCGGTATTTTTGATAGCAATTGCCCTCATACGGTATTCCTCAATAATGGCTAGGAAAGGTCGACAGAAAGATAATATGTCATGAAGCAGAATTCTTCTATACTTGCAAATAATAGTAAAATAATACTAAAATTAACTTTTACGATAGTTTATGGGGGAATAAATTTGCACAAACAGGCATTTTCCGTGGGCCTAGATGGCTGACGCTCGGTTGTGTTCAAACAGTTTATTTACAGGCAGGGCCCTTAGGATAGCAATTGGGCAAGGTGCTGAGGACGGTGGGCTGGCCAGGGTTTTCAGGGCAGGGAGCTGACGTCGGTAGGCAGGTTGGTCAGTGCTTGGGTGACGGCGGGCTGGTCAGGCGCCCGAGGACCATGATAACGCGGTGGTTTCGTTGAATTTGCTACCACTTCCCATGGCCACTTCACCATTACTTGGAGGTGATGCTTGCAAAGTAAAATAAAAAGAAATATTATCAGAGATGTCGGTATGACAAATGTATGTGGCAGTGTTTTCATTTGAAGAATCGCCATACCGCAAGAATATAACATTGAGCAGAGAGTTCGAAGGGGCGAATAAAGAAATTTTCTTGCAAGGATTTTGTAAGGTAACACTCTTTAATATTTCGACATATATGGCACATTTCGTTGAAGGTGTAATAGGGAATATTTATAACACAAACACAAAACGAACAGGATCCGTCCACCTTGTTTAAACCCGCAACCTATTCAGCGAGCACTTTATATTAAAAAAATTGCAGCAAAACCTGCTACAGCACAAAAAGCCTAGTGTCATATAGGTTAGACACAATGTGCCCCCGTGCGGAATTTTTAATGTGAAATCTGAGAAATTCCGTCAGGAAACACTAGCGAAATAGGCATTTATTATACGAAAAACAAGAAATACTGCCGGCTGGAAATGATGCATGACTTAGAACAGTCAGAATAAGCACGGTTCCTCGGTAGGACTAGCAGGATCAGGCCGCGAGCATGGCTTGATAAAATCAAAGTCGTCGAATTGGGGTGAAATTCACAAACAGAGATATACAAGTGTTCTATAATTCTAGCAGCCGTTATGCTTTTCGGACGAAACGTAAGCTTGTTCCAATGACACGCACCAATTATTGCAAGCAAAGACTAAGCTACCAAATTCCCACGGTAATAAAGAGAACTGAACGAATGCCAAAATTATACTGATCCAGAAAAAGCGAGATGTTAAAGAATTGAAAAATTATAGGCCCATTAGCTCACTTCCGATATTGTATGAAATAGTCGCCAAGATAATTTCAAATAGAATAAGCGCAAAACTGGTCTTCAGTCAACCAAGGTTACAGGCTGGCTTCAGGAAAGGATACTCTATTCCACAAAAACGTTTAAAATCTACAATTAAAAATACCTATTGGAACAAACGGAATAAGATATTTATTTAGTGGACATACTTTGTATTTGTTTCTATTTGTTTTACTACCTTTCAAATGTTTTTGTATAACGCACATGTTTTAAGCTGTGTGGTATTGTTTCTGCGTTTTAAGACTGATATTTTTACGTTCGTCAAAAAAAATTATGCATCTTTATACCGCTCATACGATAAGTTGTTTATTCAATTTCTTCTTTTCTGTACAAATTTTGTCCATGTTAAGTTACTGCTTCATGCTTTTACAATGCTTGAGAAGTTCATTGTGAATTTGTTGTGAAGTGCTCGTGCACAATGCCAGCTGTTTTACGGGTGACCGGGACCTTGTCAGGCTCTTGCCTTTTGTCTTGGCGCCCTCTTTTCGATGAAAAGGAAATAAACTTTCACTTCCACTTTCACTTCTACTCCAGGCACTATTCAAAGGCTGCGAATAAAATGAGCTATGCAATTACAGACAGTCTACATTGGCCAGAGCTGTTTCAGTAATATATATACCGCGTGATATTGCTTGGGTTGGCAGCACTTTATATAATTCATCCTTAAACATCGTAAAAGAATTGTCAATTCGGCTTACAGCTCATTTGCTCAGTAAAAGTTGATGGGTCTACACGAGCAATTTATCAGCACCTAAATATGCGAGGCAAAAAATTGATAATATAATAAAGCATACTTGAGTGATTCAGCGATAGCGGCATTTTTCGGCTGTGAAGACCTGCTTATTTCTGAAATAATTGCGTTCCGCCACTACAGGGAACTCGACAATGATCTAGCGGTTATATGAAGATGTGTTCATTTAAATCAAGTGCACTGAAAAATATGTATTATCGTATTTGAAATCTAACCACTACACATAAAACTGTTTTAAATTTCTAGTCAATCTAAATTTATCATCCGCACATTAATGCGCCAAGCTTACAGTAGGCAAACGCAATATAACGTTGCAATCGCCACCACACATTGTTTTTTAGGCCGTCCAAAATCGATGCAGTGCTGAGTATGGATGGGAAAAAAAAATTCTACGTTAAGGACGCAGCGAAACCATAAGAAACGTTAGAACTTCAACAGTAATACACACACAAATCGCGGAATTAAAAAGCGAAAAGAAAAAGCGTCGAGCAGCAGGACATAATTTCAAACCCAAGGGTATCCTGAAATTTAGCCCTTTGAAACCATCTTGCTTGTAAAACGCACAACTTAATGCGTCGTTTTCTAATTCACTCCGTCTGGCTACTTATAAAACATACCATGCGCAAAACGAATGCACTCACCATTGTAAGATCCATGCTTCTGTGTATCCGAGTTCATCCCACATGAAAAACGGTGGCCATCAGTGCCGACTTTTTCTACTTGTTGTTTCCCCTCTATTAATTCTAACACACACAAATATTCGTGGCCACTTTGCTGCGTATTTCTATATGTAGGCTCAGTAGGAATGACGACCACAAGCGAGCATTTTTCTCGATAGCAGTGCGCTGACAAGAACGGACAAGACTGCAAGCAAGCAGGTGGTGTTGCGCCCAGTCGGTGGGCTAGCTATGCATAGAAGGAAAGGGTAAAAGGAAAGGGTGAATGAAGAAAACGGCGTAAACGCCACACTTTCCCCCGCTTGACCTATGCCGATCGCGTTCTTTGGGCGGCAGCGACAGAGGGAGATAAGGAGGACAATAGTGACCCCGCCGCGTTCTCCCTGCCTGCGAGAGCAGCCAATTCGACACAGCAGCATGTAGCTGTCTGAGCACTTGATCGATAGCATTAACCAGGCTCACGTGGGTGCGTGGGGGAGAGGCAGGTGGGGGCTGAAAGAGGGAAAGTTAGGCCTAAAAAAAAATCGGAATGCACCGTGCCAGAGTCAGGCAAAGACGAGAGGGTGTTGACACGGACAAGCACAAACCTTCAACAAAGTTTTATTTCTGTCGAGGGCATCCATGCAAGGAGCTTACTACACATGCACGAACAAACAAATGTATTGGAATAGGAGCATGACGATCATGTCACCGCAACATGCAATGCATGCTAAACAGTTTCACTAATACATCTGGGCTCCATCTCAATGCAGTATAAAACGGTTCCATGTGGCACTGTAATTCTCGATTCTCCTCAGAATCTTGATCCTCCAAAGCCGCGGAGCGTACATGCAAAATATACAATGCGTAGGCAAATTCGCAATACCGTTGTTTCTTATGGAAAGCTCATGCTCCCACGCACCATCAATAAAGCAGCGGCTACTTTGCCCGTTATGCAACTTCCCCGACTTGCTACGTTGTGCATTGGCTTTTCTCTTTAAGGCACGCATTTCGGTGAACGCGAAGTGCAAAAACGGCAGTGTACCATGCATGTAATTGACATGGAAGAACGATAGGTGGTTAGTACAAATCCTACGTCTCCCCCCCGACCTTCAACCACGCGCCTCATAATCACATTGTGGTTTAGACACGTGAAACTCCATATTTCAAGTATGTATTGACATACTTAAACGTCACTTAAGTTTAACACACTTGCTTACTTCAAGCCCTGTATTGTTCCAAGAAAACCAGCTTAGCAACCCATGCTGGCGAATCTACACGAATGTCGGTCCAGTATTTCCCGTCTTTTTCAATGGCAGCGCTAATATTGTTTGTTGCATGTGCAAACAGGGCCAGCCTTGTATCTCTATCACAGTGGTACAGCCAATATTCGATTCACACTGTTTATGTTGGGCCATCATTGGGCAAACAATCAGAATGGCACAGCCAATATTGGTACCAAGCTTTTAACCTGAGGCCATCACTAAGCCAGGAACTGTAAATATGTATCCAGCGTTGGCCTAAGCTGATGTGCCGCCTGGGCAGTGTCTTGGTTGTCTTGATGACCACTTACCCCACCGGTACGTGTTAAATTTGTACATGAGTGCCAATGACAATGGAGGAAAATCTGCATTGCGGCAGTTTGATTTGCCTCACCATCCTTAGTACACTTTCATCATTACGACTCAAATTCAATGCGGCCTTCGGAGCCACAAATTGCGTTTACCATTTCTTGGGAAGATGCCTCGAGTCGCTGAGCTGAAAATTCGTACAATAGGCGAATTTACATAGAGGAACTTGCTTTTGTGCAGGCTGCATCATTGACAGACCATACGTCGAGGATCATCACTTTGGATACCTAGAGGTAAGAGCTGCCTGTTCCGAATTTCATGCTTACAGGACATTACTGCTAACTCATTGCGTTTATAATTTATTCCACTTGATGAACAGTATTCAAAGAGGAATGTAGAAATTTAAAGGCATTTAACAAGTAACCTGCCTGGATGATCATGCGAAAATTCAGTAACAATTCAGGGTAACCATCCCGCATTTTCCCATTCGTGCGCATGGGCGTGGCTGCTAATATTTTCACCGCATGCGAAGTAGGCTCCACTTTACGGAAGGGGAGGTCCTACCTTTTTCACCCGAGTGCGCAATCTGCGCCCCGCGTGGATGAGCGACGAGAATCCCTGTTGTCATGTTCTAACATTTGCTTTGACGCCATGATGTTGAGCGCAAACTGGTATGAACTCGTGACTAGGATGATTAACATGCGTGACACATTACATAAATTGTTCAGATACAAGGAGCAGACGTATAGTGCTCATGACAACAAATACTTAAATGTCTTGTAGTACATGGGCAGGGACGCACAGCGAAAATGCGGACCGATAATCTCTTCTTCTTCCTCGTACAGTTATTTGCCACTGCGCTGCTCATAATAGCGGGATGGACCGACACAGGTCCATTGTAGTGCTTGTGGCGGCTGCCGAGCACCCACGACGCTGTTTTCCACAAGCCAACGACGGTGGCACTTGAACATAATGACGCCTCTCATCGCGGTCGTCGCACATTGTCAACAGATAGAGCAATCAATGAATGGAGGCAATCGTCAACGGTAGACGGCGTGTCACTGTCTTCAAAAGCGTTGTGCCACCACAGAAGCCTTCATGGGCATGGCAGCACAGCCAAACTGCGGACCGATAATCCCTTCTTCTTCATTGTACATATATTTGCCACTGCGCTGCGCATAACAGCAGGAAGGAACGACACATGTCGTTAGGAGTGCGCGTGGCGGCTGCCCAGCGCCTACGACGCTGTTTTCCACAAGTCAACGACGGTGGTACTTGGACATAGTGACACCTGTCATCGCACTCGTCGCACATCATCAACAGATAGAGCAATCAACAAATGGAGGCAGTCTTCAACGGCAGCCGGGGCAGCGCTGTATTCAAAAGCGTTGTGCCACCACGGAAGCCTTCATGAGCATGGCAGCACAGCCAAAATGCGGACTGATAATCCCTTCTTCTTCCTTGTACAGATATTTTCCACTGCGCTGCTCATAACAGCGGGACGGAATGACACATGTCGATTGGAGTGTGCGTGGCGGCTGCTCAGCGCCTACGACGCTGTTTTCCACAAGCCAACGACGGAGGTACTTGAGTATAGTGAAGCCTGTCATCGCGGTCGTTGCACATCATCAACAGATAGAGCAATCAACGAAGGGGGGCAATCTTCAATGGCAAATGGCGCAGCACTGTATTCAAAAGCGTTGCCACCACGGAAGCCGTCATGGGCATGGTAGCACAGCCAAAATGCGCACTGATAATCCGTTCTTCTTCCTTGTGTAGGTGTTCAAACGTTACGGAAAGTGTCTCCGCTCTAGCAACCGTTTCGTTGTTGAGCTGCCGGGCCCAGGTCGCTCGTGTTTGCCACTGTGTGATATAGGCTCATACACCAAAATATTGCTGCTGTCCGGAGATTGAGATTATCCCATAGCCGGACCTGCTGCAACAAATCACTACGGATCTTAAGAAAATCAAAGACTGCAGACTACTTTCATCATAAGCCAAATTCGAAAGCGTTTCTGTTCTCGACAAATAACTTACTCCAAGTGCCACTGAGTTAAGGCAATTAAGAAAAGTTGTAGCATGGCTTGAGAAGCCTATAGACGAATTAGAAAACTACTGACGCCGGTCAAATTTAATAATTCACGATATTTTCGAGCAGGCAAATAAAACTTCTCAGGCCCTCCACAAACAAGGTAATGATAAATTTTTTAAAAATATCCTGAAAATTGATCCTGTCCAAATAGAAAAACTGTATAGGCTGGGCCGACCCGACGCTGCAAAAGCTAGGCCTTACACACTGGAATTGGCGAACTTTCGAAATAAAAGCAATATACTGAGGAACTGCGCGGGACATAAAGGTTCCGCTTTCTCGATTAGTGAAGACTTCACGCCGTGTATAAGATCCGTCAGAAAACCATTGTGGCAATGCCGAAGAACATACAAAGGAGCGGGTGGCCAATTCTCTGTCACCTTCGGTAAAGCAAAGATAAATGGCGTGTTACATCGGTGGGATAAAGAAAGCAACAGTATCGCCAGCCGTCGCCGATGTTTCTAGTTCTACTAATGCTTCAAAAAACAACTAAGCCTATACCGTGAAACTTTGCCCTAGCCGAGTGTGAAAGAACAAATAACCTTCGTGAGCGTAAATGCTCGCAGTATGTTGAGTAAACTTGGCTCGATTTAATGCCTGCTGTTTGACATGGAACCAGATTTTTAGGAGTAACGAAATCATGGCTATCAAACTGTAAAACGGACGCTGAGATGACTTCCCAGAATCACGCTGTTGTGCGCAAGGAGAGACAAGCACGAGGTTGTGGTATTTCATTGTGCATTAATAAAAAATACATTTCACTGTGCTAACAGATGTGACCAATGTAAAAGCAATATTTTGCAAACTGTTCTGTGGGTCATGCCTACTTGTAGTGGGGTGCCTGTGCCGCAGTCCTACCTGTCTCCCTGAAGCGATGGCGTCCCTGCATTTGTACCTACAACGCCGCGCTACAAGGACTGAACTAATCCTTATTGATCATTTCAAATTGCCAGACGCTGAATGGCAAAGCCATTCATCACTCAGAATGCGCAGATACACTTATGGATATCAAGTTAGTTTTATCTCAGCCAGATTGTAAGAAGTCCCACACGTGTTCAAGGAGTAAGTTCGAATATTCTTGGCTTAGTGTTTCTTGCGGACAACTTCTCGGCCGATAAGGCAACAATAGATACAGTACAAGGCGTCTCAGACCATAAATTACTCCGTGGCTCTGTTCCGGTTAATAAAAAATCCTTGCCTTTCCAACCGCGTATTAGCCTCCGAAACTTTAGCAAAGCTCACGATACATGTACCATCAATCAACTCTTTTTCGAACTCTCGCAATGTACTGAACTTTCATGTTACAATACAGATGATGTCGAACGGTCGTGGTCGATGTTTAAATTGATCGTTTTGTATTGCATTGTGCAGTGTCTCCCAACAAGAACTAACAAAGTAAGGAAGCATATCCCGTGAATAGCGAGGTACGTTATTCATGCCAAATGAGAAGTTAAGAGGCTCAGGTAATCCATAAAATTAAAATGTACCCCTAGAACAACGGAAGTACTCACCGATTCCTTAAATAGTGTCAAGACTAAAATTAAAAAAGAACGCTAAACATAATTATTTCGCCAACGCGCTCTGTCATTTTATTACATCCCCACAAAATTCTGGAAACATTAAAGCAACAAATAACAAACTGAAAGCCAGATGTCCGAGGAGAAAAGCTTAAAACTGCGAACAGGAACAATTATTTCTGCTGTGTACTTATACATGACGATGGCAACGTGCCATGAGTTGAATCCAGTTGGCAGTACCATGCACTTCAGCCAACTTTAAAAGAACAAGGTTATTCAACTTGCTCATAAATCTCGATACAAGAAACGCGCCGGGACCAGATGGCATACCCAGTGATTTCCTCAAAAAATATGCAGAAATTGTTTCAAAGTGTTTGTGCATAATTTGTAACTATTATTTACCGACAGGTGCACTTCCTAAAGAATCGAACAATGCAAAAATAATTCCAATACATAAATTTGGTACAAAAACAGATCCCTCCAATCGTAGGCCTACGTCTTTTACTTGTACTGTTTGCAATACCGGAGCATATAATATTTAAGCAAATAGTAGACCACCTAGAAGAAGGTATATTGTCTCCTTGTTAGCAGTGCTTCCGTCGCTGACTTTCAACCGTAACTCAGTTTGTGGGACTGGTTCACGGTTTCACGATTTATTCTTTATATAATACATAATAATTTATTTCCATCACCATTACATTGATGGAGGGGATGGGAATAAAAGCGATTGACGCTTGACTAAGTTCCCACCCCCCGTACAGCAGGTGAGCAGTGCCATGCGACGGCACCTCTGTCACGACAGCACATACAAAGTCAAACAAAGCATTAGTATAAAAACAAGCATGCAAAATACACAATCACCTGCGTGTGCGAAAAAAATATAAACCGATTGAAAAGAAAGACAAGTACAGCAACTGAGAACAAAAACGCTTACGAAACAGGGAAAGAACAGCAACGAAAAATACGCTTATAACACAATTAGACACAATTAGACACAGAAACGTTCACATATTTGTAAATGTTTGACAATCAAAGGGACGCGTTAAGGAGAAAGTAGTTGCGAAGGTTAGAGTAGCTAATGCTTCCTAAGTCTATATTTTCATCAAATAATTTGTTAAGCAAGGATTGAAGTTGAAATGCTACCATTTGGCGTCCATAGTTCGTTCTTACTTTTGGTAATACCCAGTGTGGTTTATGCCGGCGTGGATATGTGCAATGAAATAATTCAATCGGGGCTAAGTCAGATATATTGCTTATGCATCTTCTTTGTTCTAGTTGGTAGGTGCGTAGTAGTCTATAAGCATAGAGGCTGAAAACGATAATGATCTTGTTCTTGAAAAATAAGTTTTTTGTTGAGTGTCTACTTGGCAGGTTATGAACTAATCTGAGGGCCCGTTTTTCGAGAGTTCCTCGTTTTTTCAGGCCGGTTTGTGTAGCAGTACCCCATACTAATGAGCAGTAGTTTAGAAGTGAGCGAAATAATGCATGATATAGAGAGAGTTTTACCTTTTGTGGGAGATAATTTTTGGAACGCGTTATAAATCCTATGGCTCTAGATGCCTTTAATGCTACATTGTCTATGTGGTCGTCCCACAGCATGCTTTCGGTGAATGTTACGCCAAGTGATTTGAATGACCTTACTAACCCAATCTGGTCTCTGGTATAAAATAACTCACCGAAATCACCACATTTTTCATTTTTGGGCCGAGAAAATACTCCCTTTGACTTTGAAGTTTTAACAGACAAAAGATTTATCGGACCATATATGTATTTTTTTTCAGGAGCACGTTTGCATTTCTCCTTAGCTTACTACTGCTATCGTCAGATAAAAACAAACTAGTATCATCGGCGTAGATTATGAAACGAACATTAGTATCCACACTGATGATATCATTAATGTATAGGTTAAAAAGCAATGGTCCCAAGATACTCCCTTGGGGTACCCCGCACGGAACTGTTCGTAAAGTTGACTTATATTCGTTTATCTGGACATGCTGTCTTCTAAGCGATAGGTAAGATTTAATTAAGAATAATGCTGCACATTTAATTCCATAATATTCAAGCTTCTGAAACAACATGCTATGATTTATGCAATCAAAGGCTTTGCTGTAATCTAAGAAAATTCCCAAGACGAGGTTCCTATGTTCAAAGTTCCTTAGGATATATTCTTTCTGGTGTAAAAGAGCAAGTCCCGTCGATCAGTCTTTTTCTGAAGCCATACTGGTTGTCAGAAAGTATACTGTGTTTATTTAAAAAACTTTAAACTCGCTTAAGAATGAGCTTCTCGAACACCTTTTAGAAGAGGGGCAGAATACTGATTGGTCTATAGTTCGCAAAGTCATTTTTGCTACCTTTTTTATATATGACTGCTACTCTAGCAATCTGCATTCTCGGGGGAAAAGTGGAGGTTTCTAAGCATAAGTTGTATATGTGCTCCAATGGCAATGCAATGATGTCGATGACGTGCTTAACTGGACGTATCTGTATATTTTCCGCATCACACGATGTACTGTTCTTTAGGTCTCTGAACGTAGACAAAATTTCACTTGTAGAGACAGGTTCCAGAAACAAAGACGAGGGAACTCTATCAATAGTTATGTGAGTTGTGTCTGCTGAGGACTTTGGTGCGGCCGTAAAAACGTTGTTAAATGTTTCTGCGAGATAATTACCTGAGTATTCTATGCCATCGCTTGTAATTTTATCTGGAGTTGTAACCTGTGAGATGCCAGAGCCGAGTGACCGGATCTTACGCCAGATCTTATCAGGACGATTTAATGCAGCTGCAAAGTAGTTTTCGTAATGTCTGGGCTTTGCCTGTCGTATGTCAGAATTTAATTTATTTCTGCATTTCTTAAAGCGCTCAAGAACAACAGTATCTTTTGTATCAATAAATAGTTGATATAATTTGTGCTTTTATTTTTTGCGCGTGTAGAGTTCACGTGATATCCACGGTTTTCTTATTGTTTTAGGTAGCCTCGTTAATTTTGGAACGAAGTGCTTGTTATAGACATAAGTGAAGGCGTCGAGGAATAAGTCATAAGCGCTGTCCGCTCTAGCTTCGCTATATATGTCAGAAAAGCCTACACCTAGAAGGTCCGTGCGAAAGCTTTCTAGGGAACCTTCCGTTACACATTAATACATAGCTTTTACACCAAGGTAGCGTTTTGGGAGCTCCTTCTGGCAAAATAAATATATGCCCATATGATCGCTTATATCACAGCGTGTAACTCCTGAGTGAATGAGTGGAGAATTAATATTTGTTAAAAATACATCGATACATGTTTGGGAAGTTGGGGTTATGCGGGTTGATGTGGTTATCATATTTGTGATACAGTAACATCTAAGTAACACATCAAAATTCACGCTGTTCACTGTTGTACATAACATATCTATGTTGAAGTCGCCACCAATGATCACATCGTACTTGTTGCTCTTTGCCAAGCTTAGATAAGATTCCATGATTTCAAGAAATGAGTCCATGTTACGAGACGGCGGCCTGTAGACCACGGACATTACAATGTTTCCTGATATAATTGAAAGGACTTCAACATCATCCTTAAGGTAGCTGAATTCGTTCAAAATTTCACACTTAAAATGGTCATTACCAGTCTGCATACACCGCCTCCATGGGAGGTTTTTCGATTCAAGGAAAAAGTTGAAAATGATGGCAATTCAAAGGTGTCACTGTCGGGCAGCCAAGTCTCAGAGATCATAACATCAAAAGGGAAACTGAAGCCGTCTAACAAAATAGAAAATTCATCTACCTTATTCTTAACTGACCTAGCGTTAAGGTGAAAGCATTTAAGTACTGACGCGCTTTTCAATTCGAAGCTAACACTTACTGATTTCGCATGGGAGAGGATATGCATTTGGTGTCATCATGCTGTAGGGGTATTAAGTGCAACATACATGAATGGAACCTGTTTATGATGCTACGTCCACAAGGTCACTCTCATCTCGAATGACTTGTGCAGAATCACCTTCCTTTTGGCGAACAAGCACCTTGCTGTTTGAGCACCAAACAAACCGTCAATTGTTTTTCTTGGCCCAATCTCTCGTTTGCAGAAGTAACGATTTAGTTCTTTGAGTCAGGTTCTCACACAGGCAGGTGTTTTTTCCATTCCCCGCCAAAGACTCTCTGTTTTGAAGCCATTGGTCTCTTTGTGCTTGTCGTAGAAACCGCACAATAATGGGTGGTATCTTGTTCGCTTTTGCGGGAAGGCGGTGGCAGGCCTCAATGTCACTCTCATTAATTTCTGCAGCACTGATTTGCTGAGCCACTTCGTTCACTTTCGCTATGAGGTTCGCATTCTCAGTTTTAGCAACACCATGAATTTCTATGTTCTTTTTCCTGCTGCGGAATTCCAACTCGTCTTAATCGGTGTTAATCTAAGAGAGTTGTTCATCGCATCGCGTATTCTCGACCCGTGCCACTCTTTTTCGCAGGTGCGCAATTTCTTTTTCATGATTATCAAGATGCTTGATGATTTCATCGAAATGGTCAGACATTGTCTGAACGGACTGTTCAATGTTATCGACCTTATCCTTCAGCGGCATTAGACTGTCTAGTTTTTTATTCAGCTCCAGAAAAGCAGAGGCCATGCAGGAGCCTGGCCTGTGGGGGGCATTTTTCCGCTGCAAGAAGTCCCCGTTTTGCATGTAGGACAGAGGAACGCTTTACGAGAACGAGCACTCAATGGTTGACCCGACTCAGAAACTCCGCAGCAGCTTTTTACATGACATGGGTACTGACAGTCTTTCCATTTGACCAAGCTTTCAGGAGTATCAATTGTTTTGTTGCAAGCGATGCAAACTTCTTCCTCCGTATCCGTCATCAAAAACAGTTATGTACAACATCCACGTTGCGACAGGTTTGGCAGCGGCAGTGGCGCTAGAATAGACCCAGAGAGCAAAATTAACAGGAAAAAGTGCACCAACACCAAAAAAGTGCAGAAATCGTGTAAGACGTGGAAGCGCGTGTCCGTCGCTCGCCACTGCCACTGCCAAACTGCCAAAATCGGGGGCGTGGCCGGTTATCGCAGGTGGTAAAAGCAGCGTGTGGTTGTTGGATCAACTTGGCGATGGCCGATGTGTCCTGCAAAAAGTGCAGAAATCGTGTAAGCTGTGGAAGCGCGTGTCCGTCGCTCGTCATTGCCACTTCCTAACTTGATAAGCATAGATAACTCAAAAGAAATAGATCTAATTTTTCTCGACTTTTCCGAGGCATGCAATTGTGTATCATACAAAAAACTGAATAATATACCTAACCTAATCTTAGGAGAACGATATGTAATAAGCTGGAATAATATTTACCTCATCGACGGCATCTAATTTTTTAAAAATTAAAGTAGACTCAAATACAATTAACCTTACTTGAGACGTACCTCAAGGAAATGTTTTGGCTCCCGTTTTATTTCTAATTTTCATCAATATGTTGCCTACTAAAATAAAATTTTAGGTGCGACTATTCGCAGACGACTGCATTTTGTATCGCGGAATTAATTCAGAAGCAGACCACATCATAATAAGAGCGCCTTAAAGGCCGTAGGCAAGTGGTGCACTGATTGGCAAATAAGTCTGAATACACATAAAAGCGCTCTCTTTCAAATAACAAGAAAGAAAAGAAGGTCTCTGTACTATTACACAGTAAATGATTCTCTATTACCTTCAGTACAAAATTAGAAGTATCAGCGAGTAACCATAACGTACTACCTTCAATGGAACCTTCACACAGAGCTGGTAACCTCAAGTGCTTTCAAACATCCGATGTATATACGACACTGACTCCGCTCGGCTCCTCCTAACATTAAACTATTAGCCGACACTATTTATGTAATATCAAGTTTTGAATACGGCAATATTGTGCGGTTCCCGTATGCTCGACAACGTACTAATGAACTAGAAAGATTACAAGGAAAGGCGGTTAGGGTTATCTGTAGTAAATAGAGACAATCCGATTTTCCAACATATCGCTTAAGAACTGCAGGACTACGGCCACTGAAATACCGAGTGACATTCGCTAGAATGAAAGTTCTCTACCAAATAATCAACCACCAGATAAACATTGACCCGTGCAAATATGCGTCCAGGTCTACAGCCAGGCAAACTCGCGAAGTCACGAAGCTGCGTGTAGCCCGAAGGACGAAGTTTAGGCACTTCCATGTATTAACCACCATCCCCATGCTGGCTGAAAAAATGTGGCGTCGCAGGTTCCTGCGCCCACGAGTAGGCGACGGTAAGCGTGCAGATATTTGCGTATTCACAGGAATTCACCTATTCAAGTCATTATGGCGGTACGGGTCTTTCGGGGCACGAAACGGAAGCACCACCGCAACAGAACAGAATGTAGCCCTGGGCACCTAGGCAAAGAATGATGCGCAATGAAAGACTTCTCATTGCAGAGCCGGTCTAAGGATTTGTCTATTCAAAGGAGTGCGTGTAGCTCCTACGTCGTGATTTTCTTCATGCGGCGATAATTGGAGCAAGCGCACAAAGTTCCATCTTCCTTTCAGGATAGAAAATATTGAAAATACAAAGTTCACTTTTTTAGACGGTTGTGCAGCACGAATCTGGACAGGGGACACAGGAACAAGCGAGAACGTGAGGTGCCTTCCTTGACTTGCTTAACGCTTTCCATTCAATTCGCCATCATATAATATTCCTCAAATAAAGCCGCTATGGAAATCATTGGTGTTGTCCTAACCTAATTGGAAGCTGCTTATCATCAAGATAACAATTTGTTGACATAGGCAATGAAGTGTCCCCATAACTAAGCGTAGAAAAAGGAGTTCCACAGGGATCCATATTATGTACCGTGATTTTCTTTCTAAATGTAAATGTTACTACGCAGATTCAATATACACCTGCAATTACAATATTTGCTCACGACACTAGCCTGCTCTTCACAGGATCCAGATTTGATGCAGCAAAACCTTCAACAAATCTTTTCCTCTCTGAACTTTAAGGTTGGTCAAGAAGAAAACTAACCATAACTAAACAGTCAAGAAACGAAATTTATTATGTTCATGCAAATTTACACGCACATTAGCCATCATATAATAATTTCTTATGAAGACCAATGCCTCGAACAAGTAAAATCAATGAAATTCCTAGGAGCCTGGTTCCATGAAAACCTGTCATGGACACGGCACACGACTAATCTCTTGACCGATTTAGCTCGTTCTGTAGGATTTTTGAGTAGGATTGCTCCTGCCCTCATTTCGTGCTTAACTAAATCAGTGTAGTACACATTATTTTACTCGTAACTACTATTGCAATGCTGGTGTGGCGAACAAGAAAACCAATTATGAGAGGTTATTAATCTGACAAAAGCACATGCTTCGTATCTTAGAAAAATATAAAGGTCTTGGCAAGGACCTATCCACCGCACCAATTTTCTTCAACATGAAATGCTGTTTGTTAAAGAAGTATATAATCTAAACCTGATGCAACACCTAGATAAACAAAAACTACAATATGCCTTCCCAAGCACTGTTTCCGCAAAATATGGCTTCAGAAGATGTAGCTTGCAAACTAAAAAAATACGCATAAGCTATGGCAGGCAGACCATTGAATATAACATAGTGCAAATAATAAAACGCCATGAATCGGACATTGACCTTACATTACTGACCAGGTAACTCAAACGCCATTATGAATCATTCCTTCCCACCTGAAAATTAAAAATCAATGCATAAATGTTGTCAAATATGTTTGTATATATTTAGTTAAATAATTTCTGGTTAAATTATGCTGGAAAATACTATAATTAGGCAAAACTGTTTGGTTTTATTTCAATGCAAGTTTCTTTTGTGTATAATATGTGTATATATTCTTGAATGCACATGAAAAATAAGTACGAATGAGATCATATAAAAAAATGAAGCAACCACTGGGTACTTCTTGAAATGTATGTTATATCCTGTCAACTGCTGCAGACTGTATTAGTGATCAGCGGGCCAAGACATCGTTAGGCTTTTTCGCCTTGAGTCTTTGCCTCCCACGGGGAAATCAAGTATTCTTCCTGCAAAATAAGCATGTTTGGTTTTCACAAGGACTACAGGAGGCGTCCACAGACTGTAGGGTGGCGTGATAATGCAGTAACACAGCATTTTTACCGGCTTGTTGCTTTATGGCTTCTCGTTCTCGAGTCGAAACTCACTACGGAGTGAGGCACACTCACCGGTTATTATGCCATGCTTACCAAGCTGTTTGTCGAATCTGACTAAACGCATTCCTTGTATTCTAGAAGGAGACATTTTGGCGGTTCTTGTTAATGCCTCAGAATTGATTGATTGAAAGTCCTTTATTCGAGAATGGGAAGGCGCACGTCCTCTGTGGAGATGGACGGGTCGTCGCCAGATTACAAAGCCGTTCACCGGTTCTTGATTGTCTTGATGTCTTGATTGGAGTTTGCAGTCGTTTGAGTGATAGTCACTTGTGCTGGTGCTTTGTGGAGTCACTCATTCCAGTTTGGGGCACTCTGACTTATATATTCGGAAAATAATAGCTGAATGTCAGGAACCGTGAGCTGCACTTCACGGCAGTTCGTGTATTGTAAAGCCTGCATTGGTGATTCTCCCTGTGCCGAGCGTAGAACATTGCCATAATAAATGCTAAAGGCCTGCGCGGCTGTGCAACACGCAGTGCGTGCCCCTCACTGTCGCACTGTCGACTTTTCGCCATTTCGCTATAGAGTGCTGTGAGTACGCTGAATTATCGAAAACATCATTGACCTCACGAGAGCGTGAAAGGGGAGACTTGCTCCAAAAGAGGACCGGCGCGGTAGCCTGCTGAAGACGTTGTTTACTTGAAGTACGCCGGGACGTACGCACATATCGCATGATGGTTACCAAAGGAGCTCATGCGGGAATACCGCATGTGTGATATTCATCATATTCCTCGGAATTAATACCCGGAATAATATCAAAAGCTGGTTCAGGAACTCTAACCGTCGTTATTTGTGCCGTAGAAAGTAAGAGGACAAATGCATCGCTTACTGCTTTAACTTCGCCCAGCTAGGAAATTTTAGTGCCTTTGTTTAGGCGCTTGTATTCCTGGCTAAAATTTGTCACCAACAACTGCGTGTTTCCTACGTGCAGGTAAGGCATTCTTCTTGCCAGTCGATTTCATCGTCGAGAAGCGGGCGTTAATACTGACACGTCTACTTTATCGATCGGGCGACCACGTTTCGCCGCCTAACAAATGTTATCGCACAGCGCACGACGTGCCGGAATCTATAGGAAGTTTCTGGAATGTTATCGATGGCTCCACCCGCTCTCTGTGACCGAACCTTGTGTAATCTGATTGCATGTGTGCGCGACGCGAATAATGTAGAACGTTGTGGAAGACACGCAGGTCCCAGCGATTACTCTGGAACATTCGACGACTGATGTATAAAAGCTGACGCGCTTGGTCCGCTGATCAGGTTTTCGACGATCGCCGAGTGTGTTCGCAGCTATCATTGTTCTTAGGGTGTAGCCTGCTCTTGAGGGCACAAGTTCGGCCAATAAAATGCTAGTTTCGTTAATGACAGTTTTGCTGCCTTCTTCACCGTCACTGCTACGCGACAATTCGTTCTCGTCAATTGCTTCCATGTCTCCAGTAGCTTCTGCGCTGACAGAAATCATAATGTTTGTCGAAGGTGGGATATTGACTTGATCGTCGAGAACATTCAAGGCACGGTGACTCGGAGCCCTATACAACGGTATCGCTTGGTTTGCAGACATCCTTATTAACTTGGACTTTAAGTTGTACATTACGCTTTGTCGTCTCAGGAAGTGCAGGCCAAGGATTATGACCCCTAAGCATTGTTGCTGGGTAAGGGTGTTCGCACTGTAAGTCCGGCCATAAACTGTCAGTGTGGCCTTGTAAATTCCAGTCGGCGTTATCAAATGGCGGCTTGCCACGCCCCATATATGGAGCCTCGCTCTACGCTGTTTTATCTTTTGCAACTTGGCGGTGAATGATTTACTGAGTACAAATAGCCGATTCCTCTGTGCAGTAGAGCGGTGACACTGTGGAAGTCGAGAAAGACGTCGAAATAGGTGGTTCATGATCTGGCATTGCAGTTAAGCCACGAATTTGGATCACGGATACGTTGTGTTGACCTGCTGCTGTTTTGTCGCATTGTCGTCTGGTTTAGGCAGCGTTTTCTTTGCTTTGAGGCTTCGTTTGGGTAGCTGTGTGTCGCGGCTGTGTCATTGAGATGGTTGTTCAAGCGTTGTCATCGGCGTTTGAGTATTTCTGGAATTTTGACCTGCACCAATCGCCCCTCTCACCTGTTCGTTCTTTTAGTTTTCTAAATAGGAGCTGACAGACTTGTCATGCGTTGGGCCAGGGAACTGTCCGCGCTGCGGCCAGAGGTAGCGTCCAGGGGACGAAGAAAGGGAGGTCATCGGCCTCTCTACAGAGTTGCCGTAAGGTAGCCGATGATTGACGAAGCCATTCTCCTTGCTGTGTCGGCGGAGCGTTGACGGCTAAGTGTCGTTGTTCGATTGCGTGGTATGGAATGGACAATGGCGATGAGCGTGGCCCGCTTTTCAACAATCAGTTAGAGAGGATGATGGTCCGGAGCGCGTTATACATCTGGCTTCATTCAGAAGGTGCTCTGGGCGAAGGGCGGGCTTGCTGGCGTAGGTGGCTGACGAAGAAATCACAACGTTAGAAGCCCTCGCGCTGGTGCCGAAGAGGACCCTGACGACGGACGAAGGCGTAGGTCATCACTTCCGGTTTCGGCTTTACTGTGGGAACTCCCTACGACAGTTAAATCTCTTCGCGGACGATGCCAGCAATTGAAGCTATCTAACGCTGCGACGAAAGGAACAACTTCCGAACCTCCTCCCGCACGACCGCTATGATGGTCTCGCACCGGTCATCGGTGCCTAGTGCCTGAGATTTGGCGTACTTTATCGTAAGCGTGCGGCGGTTGAATTACCTGCTGCATCCCTAACATCTTCTTCAAGGTGGCTTCGGAAAAAACCTCCTCGAAGGGTCATCGGGGGCTTCCCTATCATGCTAGTGAAACGTTCTTAGCCATCACTAGGCCGCGAAGCAGAAAGCAGACTTTTTTTTCCCTCTGTCATGTCCCGGTCGGTGTGGCTAAATATATGGGTCATTTCGTCCACGAAGATTTTGACTGTCTGATTTGGGAGTTTTACTAGGGCGTCGAGACATTGCGTCTTCTCCATTCGTCTGACGTTTGGGAAGGTCTCGAAGAACGAGGTGCTGAACAGGTTCCTTGTCATTAGCGAAGACTTACAATTTTTCCACCAATGCCTGACGTGTCTTCCATGGAAATGTGCTCATGTAGCAACTTTTCCTCACAGTTTCTGTTGTTGTAGATGTACACCTTTATTGCCATAGAAACTATGGGGGCACTCCAGGTGCGTTTTATTGAGATTAATTATATGGACAGTCCAGGTGCGATTCTGCCGTCGCCGTCGGCGTCTCCGGCAGGTGACGCGTAAAGTCGAAGGGCGATAAAATCATCGCCACGCGCCATATGCTGTATGTGCGAGTGAAAGCATGCAAGGGCAAGTCGGTGAACGCGACACAATCTCGTGTGCGCGAGCACGGAAGGCGGGGCAGAAGCCTTCCCTCTTCTGTGGCGCGCGAGACACGGTGGTGAGGCGAGGGAGGAGGGCGTTCTTCTCCAGTGGCTGCTGCCTGCGGCGCAGCACTTCGGGCTCCGTATTTTGAAAGGGATGCGCGACGTGGCCAAAGTTCGCGCCCGCACTGGCCTCATATTCAAAGCGATCGGCGATGTTTGGACAGTGCGCACATTGCCGGTAGCTTCCCATGCATTGTGCTTTTGAAGTTTTGTTCGCGTTGTAGCGAAATATGCACGAACATCAATTCGCCTGCTGCTGCGACAGCGATTCGTCACTCGATCTTTTTTGATAGTGAGTTTCCGCGGTTATTGAGCGAGATCTGGGCATGTTTACCTATGCGCGCGTGACACCATGCTTGGTAATTTAGTTCGTAAGTGAATGGTTACAAGTTAATACGGCAGATAAAACTACTATCCTCACTTTGTATAGCTATCTACTAATCTTCTATCGCAATCAGTGCTTCGCCTTTCGGGCGATACTGCGACTTTTCGCCATCGTCATCGCCGTCCCCGTGATGTTCCGTATAGTCCAAGGGCGATAACAGTGTCGCCGCGCGCCGTATGATGTATGTGCGAGGGAAAGCGTGCGAGTATAAGCCGGCGATCGCGGCTCAATTACGCGCGTGCATAGCAACAGCGAAAGGGTAGGGAGGGGGCGTTGTACTTCGGCAGCAACTGCTATGGCGCGGCCGGGTGCAGTCGCGCCGACTTTATCTTGAAAGCGACCTGCTTTCGGGGCACAGTCTAAGTGGGTCGACGACTCGTAGCTTTGCGTGTACTCTATTCTGGCCGCTCAATTTACGTAGAAGCGATACACAGCACGAAGGCCAGTTCGCTCGCTGTTGCTGCCACCCTTCCTCACGCCAGCGTTTTGAGAACGAGTGTCCGCGGTCATCGAGTGTTATGCTTTCGTGCTTGCATGTGAGCGCTGAAACCATGCTTGTTAATTTGGTTCGTAGGCGAATCTTTAGAAGTTTATGCTGCTGGGAAAGCTACTATCCTTACTTCGTATAGCTGTCTGTTAATTTGCTATCGCAATCGATGCTTCGCCTTTCAATGAAAATGCGAATTTTTCACAGGTCTCGAGCCACGTCTCAGGGTCGTACGAGTATGCTATGGGGAAGGTAGGTGGATCCTCGGTTGTACAATGACGGCTGAAGGTGGAGCTTTGTCATTGTGGTTGAGTACTTGGTCCCTGGTCTGCTCCGGAAGAAATCCGTGTTGCACAGAAATAATTGCAGCCTGCGGCTACCACGCTGGTCCGTGGCGACATTGATGTTGTTTTTCTGGCTCTGGCTTGGAGGGAGTTTCTTGTACACAACACATCTACCAGACGTCATTATCTGGGGGAGCGGAGGAGACCTCGCAGGGACAAGTCTCCGAGTCATGTAAACTCACTCTTTTTTTTTGGAACAACTTAAGCCCAGAAAAGCAGGTAACCCTCAAGCACTACCAAAGCGGCGAGCAGAATCGTGGATCGTCAATACCGGATAAACAGTTAGACATGATCTAGTGCAGAATAGAGGGTAATCGCTGGTAGAATAAATGATGTTTTACATTCTGGAATGCAAAACATCATCCCCATCATGCATGCAACATAATGAATGGTTAGTTGCGTGAGTAAGAAGAAATTACGGTGTTGAGGGCCTACAATATTTATTGCCTACAGCGTTAAATAAGTATGATGCCTCCCATGATGCTTTTACTCTGTCATCGTTTTCCTTTAAGCTACATCGTATTAAAGGTACCGAATAATGCCGTTTCTTCATAGATTATTTGTTTGCAGTTTCCTGATGTTAAATTTTGTTGCAGACCTGCCATTCTCCAGTATTTCTTATTGCATCGTGTGTTCTTTTGAAATGGTATTTCACCATTCCCTAATAGCAGAAATCGTGTCTTCTTGACGTTCCTGTATCAAATATTCCTTGCATTTGTTTTCTGGGCCGACGATGTCCTCAAGCAAAATTTGTGTTGTTTCTTTTGTGTATGAGGTCTATTCCCTTATTAACTGGCACGAATGAAGCATTCATTTATTCATTACAAGAGGTTCAACAACAGCATTTGCCACATACAGAAATGGCGATGACATTCGAAAAACCTCTGATACAGAGAGGCGCGCATCGCGCTGCGCGATTTGTCAGCCGGTAAAAAGCGGTTATCAGAAAAGATATATAAGTACGCGTGTGAATTCAATACATACCACATTTATTTTCTAATGACACAAAGAACAACTAGTAATAGGGTCGCCGTTACTGTTTATTTTATCTTCTTCCTCGACTCCTCAATACCCTCCACTCGCGTCATCTTTCTCTTCAACCTTACACCTCCCCCCCCCCTCCCCGTTTTCCTTATTCAACTCTCCGCGATGATAGCGGAGGACATTGCTCATGGCTGCGAATTTTAGCGGTCCGTTATTGACGTAGCCGACAGTCTTAAGCACACCCTGTTGTGTCGATCGTTGCACAACTTTGAAAGGTCCAAGTGTTCTTGTATCTCTGCCGAGTGGCCACTTCCGTACAAGCACAAGGTCGCTCAGTGAAATATTAGGCCGGTGGACTTGGTGTCGCTCATCAAATTGCAACTTCATCGCTTTTCGATAACTAGTTTGCTCCTAGTTGCCTCTTAGGGCACTCAAAACAGGCGCATGTTGTCTTCAATTCCAAGTTCTTTGTCATCTGGCAGCGTTGGTACTTTGCCGTAAGTAGCAAAATGACGGCTACAACCAGGACTAGTAGTGTGCGTCCTATTATGGTGATCCACAGCCGCATGTAGACACTATTTCCACCCTCCTTTAAACGTTGGGTACATGGAGATTAACTGCCTAAAGTCGCGGATTACTCTCCCGGCTAATCCATTTGCCTGCGGATGATATGGAGCACAACGTCATAGCGTAACACCTTGGCTATTTGCCCACTGCTGAAGTTTCTTGCTTACAAATGCGAGTCCATTGTCTGATTTGACAACTTTCAGCTGTGAAAACATTGTGCGATCAACAAGGGCCATATAACTTTTAGTGTATTCTGCTCCAGGACGCGATGCTATCATTCTAGTGCACTGAGCTATTGCAACTCCAGGATTCTTTTCCACTTCTGCAATGTCTGCGTGCACAACTTCAAAGAATTTATCGGAATGATTTGGCAAAACTAGTTAGTCAGGTCGCGGCTGGTACTTGGCCTTGTTTATTTCGCACAAGCGACACGACTTGAAGTAGTCTTCGATCTCCTTTTTCGTATTTTTACATGTCAACCTCTGGAGAAGCTTATTGTACGTCCGCCAAAGGCCGCCATGACCACCAGATTTCGGGCTGTCATGACATAAGTAATTTTGCTATCAGCGTCTCTGGTACTGTGAACCTTCCATCCTCGAAGTGCAGCCTCTCATACCCTTCCCCTAATTTTGTCAAGTTGACCATTCCCTTTGGAACCCGAACTGCCAATCGAGATAGGGCATCTGCATCTGTAAGATGACTACCTGCACAGTAGAAGACCTCAGAGTTGTATTGCTGAAGTTCATTGACCCAATGGGCCAGCTTTCCTCTGGACTCTGACATAGATAAAAGATGGGTTACTGCTTGTTGATCAGTGTACAATTTGAACTTCCTTCGACCTATGTAGGAGCAGAACTAACGCAGAGCCAGTAAAACGGCTCGTTCTTCCTTCTGAGTTGTCGAATAATTCAGCTGAGTAGGGTTGAACGTATGAAAGTGGTATCCTATAACTGGCAGCTCTTGAGTGGAACATGTCAAATCTCTTAGGTATAGAACTGCCCCTGTACCATAATTTGAGGCATTCATGTTCATCTCACAAGATAAATTATATTCCGACAGGGGAAGAATAGGGTCCGATGATATACGTTCTACTAGTTCTTGAGAAGTCTTTTCACATTCTACGGTGCCTACAAAAGGTACATCTTTTTTTGTTAACTCCATGAAGCACTTGGTTATCTTGGCGAAATCTTTAATGAAGCTTCTGAAGTAGCCTGCAAGTCCAAGGAAAACTCTGAGGGAGTGAATGTGGTGTGGCTTTGTAAGCTTCCTCATCCTTTGGATGGACTCCTGTTTAATGCTCGCGTACCTCCGTCGAACCCTCTTCCAAAGAAAACTACCTTTTACCTAGAGAACTCTCTTCTCATTTATCTTGAAGTCCGCGTCACTGAGCGCTTGCAACACTCTCGCCAGATGTTCAGAGTGTTCCTGTTCTTACCGTGAGTATACTAGGATATCGTCCATGTAAACTTTGCTGAAGAGTCACAAGCGTCACTTCAAAACACCGTTCATCATCTTTTGAAACCAGGTTGGAGAATTTTTCCAGCCAAATGCGAGTCTGCATTATTCATAAACATCAAACGGTGTGATGAATGCTGAGAACCTCGTCTGTTCTCGCAGAGGCACTTGCCAGAAGCCCTTGCAAAAGTCGAGACGAGAACAAACTTTGCAGCCTCCAGTCTCATTGATTATTTCGTCTATATGTGGTATAGCAAACGGGAAAAGGTCGGTCTGTTTGTTTATCTGCCTGTAGTCGGCGCAGAGACGAAATGTTCCAACCTCTTTAGGCGCAATCGTGATCGGAGAACCAAAATAAGATGTAGAGGGGCGTATGACACCAGAGTCAAGCATTTTCGGCAGCTCTTCTTTTAGCCAAAGCTTCTTCTCTCTCGACATATTGTAGGCCTTCCGCTTCGCGAAGTTCGCTGTCGTATCGCGAAGTTCGAATGGGACTTGAAACTTTGAGGTCGCTCTTGGGTAGCCCCCGACACAATGTAGCTCTGGGTACATCCGAGTGATGTATTCTGCTCCAGTTGGCTTGCGAGCATTTTCATCCAGCACTGTGAAGGAAAGCAACCGCCGATCGTCTTGCGCTGTCACTTGACCATTCCAGTAGAGGTTCAAACAGAGTTCTTGCATTTCCGGACGCGAGAAAAGCATCTGATACTTCACGCCGCTAAGAACTACGGCTTTTGCGGAAATCCTCTTTCCCTGACACGTAATGAGCACATCCGCCCATTCATGGTGCACTTGCTTGTTTCAATCATACCCGTAGACGATGACCGGATAATCTTTGGTTATATTTAGCTCTGAAATCTCCTTCTTGTTGACCGCAGTGATTGACGCTCCGCTGTCCACGAGTGCTTTCACATCCTTTCCATTGACTTGTGCGGGAACATATATCAACTTGACACGATCACTGAGGAAAATTGTTTCTCGTAGAGGTGGCGAGTGGTCGTCAGGCATCATTTTAAATATTTTGTTTTTCTTCTTTTTAGGAAAGTATTCCACAAGTGAACAAGATTTGCCACCGGCCTTCCAAAAACTGTCAATTCGGAACCGCTATACTAGAGGTATTTCATTTCGCGGCATGTTGTCGTACCTGAACTCATTGCTTCATGACTGGCAGTAGGTCTTCTAGTATTTGTGGTGCCCCAAGTTGAACTTAATGCTGTATCCGCTTAGGAAGTCCCAGTATAATAAAGGGTACGAGCGATGAGTCTAACAGTGCAAGATCTGCTGCATGCAGTAGACTCAACTTTTCAAACAACTAGTTACGAGCAGGGCCGGAGGCGTACTTTAAATCTATTGCCCTGTCCCAACTTTCGAGCCTACTTATCCAAAATGTCGAGAAATTTTTTTTCCTTCAGTCCGCCCAAGTCTTTCTTGCTTTTTCGGTCACTCGGATCTCATACCAAATCCTTGCGACGCATCCGGGGTACTATCGCCTGTTCATAACCTTGTCAACTTCACCCTGCCTATGCGTATACCTATGCGTATTCATAGAAATTAAACCAAGCCTGAGCACTCTCTGTCAATGTCCCGTCGAAGATATTCGGGTTAATAGATTCAATTCGTGTCCTCAGAGACCGCTGAGTCCTCGAGGCGTCTTTTACGGAAATTTACACATGCACCAAATTGTCCTCAGCTTCTGACATTGTAGACCAATAGGATGCCCTGCTAGAGCTTTAGGGCGCCTTAACTGCACTATACATTAATAAAACAAATTGGAGCACAACCGTTTAAGGTGGGTTTTTCTCAACACAGTTGACAAGTGCCTCCAATGTCAGTGTCAGAAATGTGTCCACATGTCAGATTGCGTGCACTTTTATGAAAGAAACAAAACGCATGACATTCAAACAGAAAATCTTGGCGTCCATAAAGAAAGCATACTTGGGGACCTCTTACGATTTACATCAATGACATTTTAACCATAAAGGAATCACCTGACCAGCGAATAATCGTGACATTACGTGTATGGAATACTGATTATGTAGTTAACATATATTGATCATGACTATTTACCAACAAAGACCAGTATTATTTTTTATCGCTGTTTAGTTGCTTCTTAGATTTAACATTGTCTTGGCGTGTGTAGAACTGTCACTTCCACAGGCATATGAAATTGAGTATAATTTAAAACAAATTAATCCGAGCATAGCTGCTGATACCGCTTCTGGTCACCAGGCTCACTAGTTTCTTAACATTTTCGCCTAATTGGAGACGATCCTCTTTACAATGTTACGCGATAGGAAATAATATGGAAACAAAAAGTGACTCACCGTTTCAGCCAGTCGAAAGTGGGCGTCCAACGAAACTGTTGCAAAACCTACCCTGCAACTGCTGAGAGGCGAATGCAATGCTGTATTGATCGTCGGGATGCTTGTTTGGAGCTCGTTTTTTTATTGAAACATATGCTGTTGAGTGCAAAAGATTTGCAGTCACTGACCAAGTCAAAGGAAAAGAAATACGTTTCGGAACCCGTACGGGTTCCTTGTTCACAATGAGGTGGACGAGACGAGTAGTGGCATATTAAAGGCTACGTTTGTGACGTAATGACTGGTTGCAGATGTCGGCATGCTTCCTGCTGCCGCGTTGTCAATTGGATGGCGGATGACTATTGTCTACCGGATTCCTTGCAGCGGTTGCAGCCAGGTCTATATTGGCGAAACTGGCAAGTTCACACGACGACTCAAGTAGCACCAGCGTGACGTCAGAGTTGAAGATATCGCTTCTAGTGCGCTTGCTGAGCATGCACATACGTCCGGACATCACATGATTGGGAAAACGCGGCAATTTTAGCCAAATAAAGAAATCTGACGACACGGCTTCTTGTTGAGTCATCCTTCATTCGATCGACAGCCGAGACCATGAACCGAGCAGCAGGTAGCATGCCAATCGTCTACAATCAGTTATTACGTCACAAACTTAGCCTTTAATATGCCACTACTCGTCTTGTCTGCCTCATTGTGAACAAGGAACCCGTACGGGTTCAGAAACGTCTGCCTTTTCGTTTGAATTTGTCAGTGATTGCAAACGTCTTCCACTTCAATGCCTGACCAGACAAATTTTTGTCGAAACCTTGACTACTTATGCTGTTCAGTGTGTTGTATGAGTGATTTCAATGAATGTGAGTGCTTGTAGCATTTGCCTTACGGCCGTATGAGTCATTACATTTTTAAGCATGAAATGTCGGCGGCCTCTAAATGAACGGGAACAAAACGACGTCATTCAAGCAACCAATGAAAACTTTAAAGGAATGACGTCGCAGACCCGTAGCCCTTTATTCAGGACCGCATTACATGGGCTAGTCACTGCCCAAATAAGTTAAAAAAATATTGCTTCCAAGTTCTTCGTAATATTTGTTCACAATACCACTCAAGCTCTAACGTCTAGTACGCTGAACGTTTATTTGTCATTCCCAATAATGACGTTCAAAAGGCAGATACGGGACACTGTACACTTCCTTGTAACCTTCTGGCGCTGAGCGCTGAACATAAGCGGCCCGTGAGCTCCACGGCGCGGGTTTTGCATCACCTCGAGCGATGGCACCACGCTGCGTGGCGCCTCCTTCAGGCGCTCCTACGGGCCGCGGTGGCCTATCGCTTATGATGTTGCGCTGCTATGCATAAGGTCGCGGGATCAAGTCCCCGCCGCCGCGGCAGCATTTCGATAGAGGCGAAATGCAAAAATGTCCATGGGGTCCCGTGCATTGTGGGCACGTTAAGGATCTCCTGGTGGTCAAAATTATTCTCTACGACGTGCCTCATAATCAAATACTGCTTGTGGCAATGGAAAGCCCAGAATTAAATTCATTCCTCTTCTAGCCGGGCAGTGCGCTCTGTCTCCCTAGTGTCTCTCGCTGCCTGTCGTGTGGCCTTCAGCCGGTTTTCTTCTACTAGCTGGACAGCGTCCATATGGGCCAGTGCACCGTATGGCGTGATTCGATGCGGTGTGGTGTTTCGGGGTGCGCCGTTGTGAACATGCACTACATCCATTTAGGATTGTGACTTGTATCATCTCCAAACACTTTGCTTTGCTGGTTGCCATGTCATGTTTACATCTACTCTCGATTACGGGAGAGGCAGTACTTTTTTGTTTGCTTACGGGGGTACGAACCACTGCTTACAGGGACACAAGCGACGGCTCATGGGGGTATGAGCCATTGCATGCTTGCTTTCTTGTGGGGGTGTGAGTCATTTGCTGATGATGACAGATGCTTGTTCTTTATTCAAATGTATGCTGTTCTGCATGTTGTATGCGTGATTACAATGAACGTATGCACTGTTCGCTTCAGTTTACTCAGTACTGGTAGCCTCGGAATTACGTTAGGGATAAGCCATTGCACTTATCCTTGCTTATGAGCCATTTTTATGGCGATAATTTTTGTTCACGGACGGACACGAAAAATTCCTACCACCGAGAGGCTAACAGCTTTGCTGTGAAAATACACGTTATTCGCCCACTATGAACACGTTAAGCCCAAACTCATAAAGCATTTCCAAAAAGGGGAAGGGTCTCCCAGCAGACTTGATATGGAGAAGGTAGATTATACTTCAACATCCGTAACTTAGTAATTAATTTTTGTGACTGAAATTGCAAGTGTTTTGCACCGAACCAACGTAGACAATAATTTTGTATTATAATATTATTGGTAATGTATATAGCACAGATTTTATGCCGCATAATATTTTTGTTTGAGCAGTTCGATGCCAAATCAGCGCTACAGGCACTAAAATACTTTTTGAAGAAAGGACCATACTATCTGCTCGTGCTGGAAATCGTCGAACTTCATCACAGTGCCGAGTTAAGTAGCCACGTGATCACCTTTCAATGGGTGCCTAGCCATTGTGATGTTTTTGGCAATGAACTCGCTGACAGTGAGGCAAGATTGGCCTCTTCTTCCTCTGATGAAGTACGGATTGCCTACTCGCGACCTGACACCAACTCCATGATCAAGGCACTCTTGCAGGACCTTACAAAGGCTTACAGAGCCCATTATGACAACATTCACAGACGTCTACATATGATTGACCCAGACGGTAAATTTTGTTTTCCCCCGAAGCTTACACGGAGCAAAACATCATTGCTACACAGGATTCGGCTCGGCGTTGCTTTCACCCGTCGCTACACACACCTCATCGGCCAATCGAACAGCCCTGATTGTGAACACTGCCAGATACCCGAAACACTGCAACACGTACTGTGCGACTGCCCAGCATATATGCTGGAGCGAAGGACGTTAGACAGTTTCCTAGCCAGCGTTGGCAGACAACTACTGTTGGAGGAAGCTATCGTCGGCCCATGGCCTCACACTGCAATTTCAATGCGTGCAACAAAAGTATTGTTGAAGTTTCTGCAGGACACCAAGCTCGACGTGCGGCTCTAGCGAGACAACTGTCTCATGTACATAAGCACTCACCACTTCTCTTATCATCATCATCCATCCCAATACTTTCACTCCCCTTCCCTCTTCCCCAGTGCAGAGTAGCAGACTAGAGCGCACTAGCTCAGGTCGACCTCTGTCTTTCCTATCAATAAATTCTATTCATTCATTCATTGAGCAGTTCTGTGGTCGCGGTGAATTGTGTGAATTTGTGGGCTAGAACAAACAGAGTCAAGTAATTTTGTGAGACTTACTTGTAAATAATATTTTGTTCGGGTTTTCAATGAGAATATGTCTCGCGCATTTGTCTATGTGAGTCGATTTATGTGGTATCCTTCGATAGGCCTGCTAGAGTGGGTGGGAGTGGCGTCAATCTGCCTTAAAGCACTGTTATCTCTCGCTCCAGTGTGTATGAAATAATAAAGTTTTGCGTTCTTGAAGAACTGCTGGTGTCAGCGCTGACAACGCACTACAGTCATCACACCAAATTAATTCACGTGCGCAGATATCACTGATGTCTAAATTGTGATGTCGCGACGGTAGCATTACGACCATGCTTGTGCCACATGTTGAATTTCTCAGATATATGGTTCACAAGACACGGCGTCCTTGGTTTCTCGTTTCAGGATGGCAATTTTTTCCACTTGGTTCACACGAATACTTATGGAGGTAGGAACGGGTGAGCATATTTATAAAACAGATTGTCATAAAAAGTGTCTGTGTGTTGTACTGCTGTGGTCGTTGTTTATTGTTGTATTCGCTTTGTTGTTGCTTTAGTAGTATGTACCTCAGCTATTGTTTTGTTGGCACGCACAAACGTCAGCTTTGCCAGGGCAAGATTGTAGGACACCCCTGTGCACCCCTGATGTGAGCTTACTGAGTGGATTAAACGTTTCAGTTTTCCGTCATAGCTATGTCTTTGCGGAAATTTACGCGGAAAGCTTGGCATATTTTATACATTCTATACAGCGAATCTTTCAGAAAATGTTTCTGCAGGGCAATAAAAATGATACTGGGAATAAAAGAAAGTGGAGAACGCGGGACAAGCTTCACTCTGAAGTTTACTACTGCTTTTCTCTCTGTCTTTTGATGTCTCCCGAAGACAATTCTGTTCAGTTCCTCAGCAGTGAAACAACATCGGCACTGTGAGATGCATAGCCAGGTAAGGCAGTAATAGTTGACGGGAACGCAGAAAAAAAAAAAAAAACATTGCTCAAGCTCTCGGACCGAGTGCAGTGGACCTTTGCTGCTTTCAGAAGAAGGAAGAAAAAAGATCCGACCCGCGAAATGCCTACAAGGCGGTGCAGGTAGACAGTTTTGCGCAAGGACTCCAAGCAACAAAACCAAAACACAAAGCAGCGAAAAGGCAAGAAAAATTACACGTGACGCACTTTCGCAACCGTTCGACTACAAGGCTTTCACTACTAGGCTTTCTATTACTAAAATTTTTGCATAAAGAAACATAAACTGGCATGCTTCCAGCAGGAATGGCTAGCATTACCTAATATAGAATATGATTACATTATTAAGTCGGTATAGACTGTGTGTGCCGATTTACATTGTGTCACGTGTGACTTTATATGCCTTCTCGCTGCGTTTTTGTTTGATTTTGTTTCTTTTGCGTTTCTTTTGTAGACACTTTGCTTTTCTCTCTATATATTGACATAATTCGTTCAGATTCCAATAAAAAACCAGTTGTGTGTATTTCTTTCACCGTCCTTTCTGTTAGGCTGAGTTTTGTCAGCAACAATCAGTAAACATCAGTTTCCTGTTAGGCGGATTTCAAACCCATGTTTCGCTCGTCTGCGGCAATAATTGCACTGATCTGAGCGCAGCGTTTGCACATCATGGAATTATTATTGCGCGTTCCCTAGGCACTCTCGTCCATGAGAAACAATAGGTGCACTGATTACTACATGGTGTTGCTACTTGGAGCATCATATATTTGATCGCTCTTTGAGGCGTTTGATGCCTAAGATGCACCATAACAAATCGTTCAAGTAATATCTAAGTCGGTGGTGCTCTCGTTTCACGCAGTGTATACTTCGGATCCCTCTATGCACCTTCGTCCATAATGCGGCCCATCGATTACAGCCTGGTGAGAACTGACGATGTCGCACTAGCAGTGCGGGCACGACTCTATATTGGGAGCGGTAAGTGATGGTTCTACGCTGCCTTTGCTTTGTTGGGCTGGTTTTTCTCGGTGAAAAATTCAACTAGTGTATTTGGCGTTCTAATGAGGTAACGCCTGCAAGAACACGTAAGAAAACTGCAAAATATACAATAAGTTCGAACCCGCGTCATTTTACTTTCTTGCACTGCATCCCAAACATTCACGCACTTTTCAGATACATGGTGACTTTCAGAGATAAAATAACTATAAGGTTTTATGTCTCCGAGCCCCAATATATATGTATATATATGTGGGGGGGGGGGGGTACGTGCGTGTGTGAGTGTGTGTGTGACGGACGCCGTAGTGAAAGGTCTACACATTAGTTCTGACACTTTCACTGACGTCAATCTGCAGCCAGACGCGAGTACCCGAGTGTACTTAAATCTCTACAATCGTAACATAACTGAAGCTGCCACAAGTCAACGCATTACCTGCGTTTCTGCAAGACAGAGCCATTTCCTCAGAGCGATGGTTGCAGGCCGTGTATCCTCATGCAATTTCCTCAAGGTTCAGTTGTCTTTCTGTCCGCGGATGATTTCAGATGGTAATGTACTGAAACTAGACGTGTTGCAGGACTGTCACATGAACAGCTTATTGCGGTCCCTTAAATCTTGGCGGAGAATTACAATAGATGCATCCATGTTTGGAACAGAGCGGTGTCAGAACAGACACTGATGACTTATGGAAACTTACGTTCGATGATCCGGCAAAACGAATAAATGCCCACTGATTAAGTGATATTGGCTGCGAAAGAAACAACAGCTTGCTGTCTTACGGCGAAGTGACTATCTTCAAACAGAAAAAAAAGTAATGGCGGCATCCCACGTGCCCATAATAACTTGCCTTTATTAAACCTATAATACCCCCTGTGAAATTTCAGTAGCTGCAGTCCCATAGACTCATGTCAGGTAGTCCTTGCTTCGTCCCTTGTTTTAGCGCTGAGCATTATTTGCAACGAAAGATTTACCCTGCCACAAGATATGAAGCCGAAATTTCGGATTTGCGTGTTTTTTTGGCCGTGTCAGCGGTACCATGAACCAGTGGCACTTTCTGACGTAACCGGGCAGCTTTTTAAACACATGCGCGGGCAGGTGCAAGACAGCATCAATGATGATGAAGATGAATTCGAGAAAGATTTCAACGAGGAGTTCGCGTTCGCGGATAAGGTGAGCCATCATCATCATCATCATCATCATCATCATCATCATCACGATTAGGCCCAGTGCAGGGCAAAGGCCTTTCCCATACTTCTCTAACTACCCCGATCATGTACTAATTGTGGCCACGTTGTCCCTGCAAACTTCTTAACTTCATCCGCCCACCTAAGTTTCTGTCGCCCCTGCTACGCTTCCCTTCCATTGGAATCCAGTCCGTAACCCTTAATGACCATCGGTTATCTTCCCTCCTCATTACATGTCCTGCCCATGCCAAATTCTTTTTCTTGATTTGAACTAAGATGTCATTAACTCGCTTTTGTTCCCTCACCCAATCTGCTCTTTTCTTATCTCTTAACGTTACACCTATCATTCCCCTTTCCATAGCTTGTTGCGTCGTCCTCAATTTAATTGGAAACCGTTTCTGCCCCGTGCGTGAGTACTAGAAAGACATAGCTGTGATACACTTATCTCTTGAGCCTAATGGCAACCTGCTGTTCGTGATCTGAGAATGCCTGCCAAACGCACCCCACCCCATTCTTATTCTTCTGATTATTTCAGTCTGATGATCTGGATCCGCGGTCACTACCTGCCCTAAGTAGATGTATTCCCTTACCACTTCCAGTGCCTCGCTACCTGGTGATCAAGGCAGAAAGCTGGGCTAGTTGGTGTGTCATCATTATTCAAAAGACTAGCGCAAAATAGCAGGGACAAAGACAGAGAAGACGACAGGAGGAGTGCTCGTTCTGTCGTCTTCTCTGTCTTTGTCCCTGCTATTTGGCGCTAGTCATTTGTATAATGACCTCGCTACCTATCGTAAACTGCTGTTCTCTTCCGAGACTGTTAAACATTACTTTAGTTTTCTGCAGATTAATTTTTAGACCCACCCTTCTGCTTTGCCTCTCCAGGTCAGTGAGCATACATTGCAAATGGTCCCCTAAGTTACTAAGCAAGGCAATATCATCGGCGAATCGCAAGTAACTAAGGTATTCTACAGGTGAGCCATTCGCTCACTGTACTTTGACTCCTGTTTAGCCTCACATAGAAGCTATTGCCAAGATAGTGATTTTGGGCAATGACTTCGTTGCCAAAGTACACACTTGCAATGATCGAAGGAGTTTGGAACAGAAACATCGTGAAGGGATTCTCTACACATATTTTGACGTGCGGATGCCAAATTAAAAGGACGTGCCTCTGGCATCCGCAAAATTAGTTACATACTCGGCTAGATCAGAAGTTTCTAGAAAGTCATGGTTATTACCTGGGGTGGCTCTTGTGGGACCGAGGCAGCCTTGTGTCTTGTGCCAGCCTCGTCTAGGTACCACTTGCGCTGCCATTAACAAGGAATAGAAAGTGTTGTCGTGATAACGACATAAAATGCCTTCCATGATGTTTGCCTTTCTGAACGGCTGATGCATGGAAGACACCGAAGTTGTATAAGCGAGCTCCTACACCCGCCTGCGGAAATGCTAGTGGTCTGTCTGCGCTTAGTGACGATTCCTCACGGACGCCACCTACGTGTTCTTAGTGACAGCCTGCTCATATGGCAGCTTCCGCGCTCCCACGCCAGGCTGCGTGATCATGCCTTAAATATTCACCGCCACAGTTACATACAAACTACTAACTGACTTCCAGACATTAAGTTACACAAGATAACTTTTATTTGATGATAACGTATAGTTACGTTTAAAGGGAAAATGCCTACGGGATTTGCGCTGCTGGTACTTCTTTTAGATTTGATACCGAGCACAAAAAATGGTTGTGGAACTCTCCTTAACAACTTCGCTGTTCAGTAGAACTGAGAGAAACGAAACGATGAACATGTGATTTGCAACATACGCGAATACTAGTATAAGGATTGCTTACTCCCTGGAACATGATGGTTTGCTATATCTAGACGACAGCTTCAATGTTCCGGTCAAACGCACGAAGCGCAAAAAGGGAATTGCACAAATACGTCCCAAATGACTGGATCAATCAACTATTGGTCCTGAGACTCCAGCAGCTGCGAAGCACCTAACCAAGGTGACGGTCAGATCTGTAGCCCAGCAGAGGGTGCTCAGAGTCTCCGGACCCGCAGAGGCCACCAATGGAAACTTACCCTGGCAACTTTTAACACCCGAACTCTGTTGAGTAAGGCTAGCTTTGCAGGACACTTTGAGGAACTATCGGGCACTGTTTGGGATATCATTGGCTTTAGTGAGACTACAAGAACGAGTGAGGCTTACACAGTGCTGAATGAAGGCCATGTCCTCTGCTAAAGGTGTCTCCCAGATATGTAGCAATACGGGGTAGGATTCCTAATCCATAAGGGCATAGCGGGCAACATTTACGAATTCTACAGCATTAATGAGAGCGTAGCAGTAGTCGTAAACAAACCTATTAACAGGTATAGATTAATGGTAGTGCAAGCCTACGCTCCAAGAATCAGTGATGATTATGATGAAGTAGATCAGTTTTATGAAGACGTTCAATTAGCGTTGAGAAACGTTCGAAGTCAGTGTACTGTAGCAATGGCCGACTTTAATGCAAAAGTGGGGAAAAAGCAGGCTGGTGCACAAGCAATTGGCCACTACGGCGTTTATTCTAGGAACGCTAAAGAGAGACGCTGGTAGAATTCGCAGAAAGGAATAAGTTGCGAATACTGAGCACCTTCTTGAGGAAGCGTAGCAACAGAAAGTGGACATGCAAAATCTCTAATTTTTAAAGAACTGAAATAAACTTCATAATTTCTGCCGATTCCAGCATAGTGAAGCATGTTGAAGTGCTAGATAGAGAAAAGTTCAGTAATCATAGGTTATTGAGATCTAGGATTCACCTCAGTTCTAACAGAGAAAGAGTAAAATTGGTCAGGAAAGAACAGGCAAACATAGACGCACTAAGGGTAAAAGCAGACCAACTCAGGCTGCTACTTGCAAACAAATATGCAGCCTCAGAACAGAGAGATCAAGATGGCACAGAGTCAGTGAATGAAACCGTATCTAGGCAGGCTTCTCAACAAGCATTTGAAGTGGGAGATAACGCACCATGGCCACCAGTAGGTAAGCTCTCGAAAGTAACAAAGGACCTAATAAAAAAAACGACAAAAAATGAAAGTGCCCAACTCGAGAGATCAGATAGAATTCTCGAAACTGTCAGAATTGACCAACAAGGAGAAAATAAGGGATATTCGAAATTATAACGTGAGAAAGACTGAGAAAGCAGTAAAAATTGAACGCCGTATTTAATTAGGGAGAAGGAAATTTGGCATAGGACAAACCAAGATATATAAGCTAAAAGATAAGCAGGATAATATCATCAGCAATCTCGAAAGTATAGTAAAAGCAGCGAAAGAATTCTCTACTAATCCGTACAGTACCAAGAGGAGCCACTATGCCTCCATTCTAAGAAGTAATGAACAGGTTGTACAGACTCCTTCTACAATTAGCAATGAGCTTAGAAGGGCCTTGCAAGACATGAAACCGGTAAAGGTGGCAAGAGAAGATGGAATAACAGTCTCCTCGATCATAGCAGTCTCCATCATAACAGTCTCCTCCATCATAATTTGTCTCTTCCATCAAAGATGGAGGAACAAATTCTTCAAAAACTTGCGGCTCTCTATACGAAGTGTTAATTGACTTGAAGGGTCCCCTAGAACTGGAACAATGCAAACATTATACTAATACAGGAAAAGGGACATGTTAATGAGTTGAGAAATATAGGCCCACTAGCTTACTCCCAAGATTATATAAAATATTCCCCAGGACAATTTGAAATAGAATAAGGACAACAACGGACTTAGTCAACCAAGCGAACAGACAGGCTTCACAAAGGGATACTATACAATGGATCACTTCCATGTCATTATTCAGGTCATCGAGAAATTCACAGAGTAGAATCAGCCTCTTTATATGGCTTTCATAGATTACGAAAAGGCATTCCATTCTGTGTAGATACAGGCCACTTACGTAAATATGTAGGAAAATATCTACGGAGATTCCACAGCTACCCTAATTCTACACAAGGAAAGTCGGAAGATACCCATAAAAAAAGGGGTAAGACAAGGAGACACAATCTCTCCAATGCTATTCACTGCGTGCTTGGAAGAAGTATTAAAGCTATTTAACTGGGAAGGCATTGGAGTAAGGATCTATGGCAAATATCTTAGAAACCTTTGGTTTGCGGGTGACATTGCCCTGTTCAGCAAGCTGCGGACGAGTTACAACAAATGATTGAGGATCTTAAGCGAGGCAGTGTAAAATTGAGGTTGAAGATAATTATGTAGAACACATACATATTGATGAATAGCCGGGGAAGTTAATAATAGCACAGGATCGCAGTGAGCCTCTAGAGTCCATGAAGGAGTACGTTTGCCGAGGTCATTTACTCACAGGGAACCCTGATCATGAGAAGGAAATTTACAGAAGAATAAAAATGCGTTCTAGAGCATACGGCTGACATTGTCCGTTCGGCTGGAAGCTTACCACTGTTTTGAAAAGACAGGTGTACAAATAGCACATTTTACCGGTGCTGACATATGGGGAAGAAACTTGCTGACTGACAAAGGCGTTTGAGAACAAATTAAGGACAGCGCAAATAGCGATTGAAGGAAGAATGCTAAGCATAACGTTAAGAGACAGAAAGAGAGCGGTTTGGATCACAAAGCAGATGCGTATAGCTGATATCCTAATTGAAATTAGGAGAAAAAAATGGAGCTGGGCAGGTCATGTAATGCTTAGGTTAGATAGTCATCGACCATTAGGGTTACAGAATGGGTGCGAAGAGAAGAGAAGCGAAGTCGAGAACGGCAAAAGTCTACGTGGGGCAATGAAATTAGGAAATCCGCGAGTGCTAGATGGAATCGGCTGGCTTAGGATAGGGGTGATAGGAAAAGGCAGGGAGCGGCCTTCGTCCTGCAGTGGATATAAAATAGACTGATGGTGATGATGACACATACCTCGGCGCTCGAGAGAGAGAGAGAGAGAGAGAAGGATGAATGAAGGCCAACAAGGCTTTAGCGCCCACCGGCGCCGCAACACGGACACGCTAAGGCCCAAGCTCTGAGCTGGCACCTAGTAGCCAGCTCTGAAAGACGAGAAAAAATAAAGATGGACAGCGCGTTCTCGATGCACAAACACGGCAAGTGCAGTTAGGCTCTGGAAGCCTGAAAAAGAGGCGGCGTTGCGCTGCAGCTCCTGAGTTCCTGACAAGGTTAACAAGGACGTAGCCCAGTTGGGTACCCTGCACTGGGAGAAGGGAAAAGAAAGGGAAGGATTAGGAGAAGGAAAAGTCTACTGTGGATATTGTTCACAGACAAGGGCCAGTACCCGGTGCCCGAGAGGTACGAATGACCCGACAACGAAGAACTGAACCGGCCGTTTAACATGACGGAACTGTGGACAGCTATAGATGACAGTAACAAGAGAAGTGCACCCGGCAGGGACGCCATAACTTACAAAGTACTCGATAACATGAGCGGTACACCGGCCCGCGGCCTCCTAGAGCACATTAACGAAGCCTGCGAGAGCTCGCAGTTGCTGAAGGAATGGAAGGACGCCGACGTCCGCTTCATTCCAAAGCCCGGCAAGGCCCTCACGACAGACAACATGCGGCCCATCTCCCTCACATCCTGCGTGGGGAAGGTGATGGAGCGCATGATCCTTCGCCGGCTGCAGAAGCACCTCGAAGAAATGGATCAGGTGCCAGAGACGATGTACGGCTTGAGGCAACATCTCAGCACCCAAGACGTGATGATCCAACTCCACGAACTGGTCGTCAAGCCGGCAACGAGGCACGCGCCGCACGGGATACTCGCCCTCGACCTGAAGGGAGCGTTTGACAACGTGTCCCACGCGAGCGTGTTGCATAATCTAAACAAAACCCGGTGTGGCCGAAAGACATTCGGCTACATAAAAGATTTTCTGTCAAACCGAACGGCGACCATCAGGATAGGGGAGGAGAAGTCGGACCCTGTCGAGCTCGGCAAAAGGGGCACCCCTCAGGGATCGGTCTTGTCGCCCCTGCTCATCAATCTGGTCCTGCTGCCCCTGCCCGATCTACTCAAGCAAATCGAAGGCGTGGACTCTACGCCGACGATATTGCGGTGTGGACGGCCCGAGCCGGATTGGATGCCTGGATGGAGGAAGTCTTGCTGCGGGCGGCAACGACCATGCACGAGTACGCAAAGTCGTGCGGACTGAACTGCCCTCCCCAGAAATCAGAGCTGCTCATGATCCAACCGGGAAAATCCAAGAAGGAGCTGCCGCCGAACGTCATTATCATGATCGCCGGAACGACCATCAAGCCAACACAGCAGATTAGGATTCTCGGCCTACTACTTCAGAGCGACGGAAAGGCACAAGCCACCATCATAAAGATCAAGACTACAACCGAACAGATACTCGTTATGATTCGGAGGATGCTCAACAGAAACCGAGGCCTTAAAGAGGACGATACCATGCGCCTGGTACGCGCGTTCGTCGTGTCGCGGGTTACCTACTCCGCCCCGTCTCTCCATCTGTCAAAGGAGAATAGGAACACCCTTAACACGATGCTTCGTAAGGCAACGAAACAAGCACTGGCCATGCCCATATACTCGTCCACGCAAAAACTGCTAGACATGGACGCCCGCAACACGGTGGAGGAGCTCATCGAAGCCCACCTCTCTAATCAGAGAATCCGGCTCAGTCACACCGAACACGGACCCGCCGTCCTACGCAAGATAGGATGGCAGATCGAGCCAGTACCCATCAAGACAGACCTTACGGAAGACTGGAAAACGATCATTCAGACAAAACCCCTTCCCCGGAATATGACGCCGGGCAAGGACGACGAGAAGCGCACCGCGCGAGCCAAAGCCCTAGCCCGGAAGCTGGAAGAGAACCCCAGGGTCCTCTACGTGGACGCCTCGCTCCGAAAACACAGTGAGCGTGCAGCGGTGGTGGTTACATCAAAAGACAGGCTGATCGTCAGCGCACCCCTGAAGACAAAAGATCCCGCAGTTGCCGAAGAAGCGGCCGTGGCCCTCGCACTTGCACAGCCGAGCGTGGACACCGTAGTCACCGACTCAAAGACAGCCTACAAAAGCTTTCGCAGGGGGGTAATCTCCGCGACCCGAGCCATTCTAGCCAAGCACAAGCCTCCGGGAAGAGCCATAGAGCTCGTGTGGGTCCTGGCTCATTCGCAGGTAGCAGGCAACACCATCGCCGACCACCATGCCCGAGAAATGTCAATCCGGGCCGAGCACGAGCCGGCAGAGCTATCGCACCCGGTTACCAGCTTTCGGGACATTACCGGAATGTACCGAGAAGAAAGGTGCAGACTGCCAGAACCGCACCCCGAACTCACCAGGCAGCAACAGACGATCCTGCCTCGAGCGCAGGCGGGATCGCTTGCGCATCCCGCATTGATGAACCGCATGTATCCTGCGGAATGCGATATGCTCTGTCCTCTTTGCAGGAGAGAAAAGGGCACCCTGCCGCACGTCTCGGCAGAGTGTACAGAACTCAAGACCCCCCCTCCTCCCCTTCCCACCAACACCCCCAATTCCCAACCCCTTGAGCGATGGGAGACCTTGTTATCCAGCCTCGCCCTACCGATTCAGCTCGCACTGACGGAAAGGGGCCAAGAGCTGCTGGAAACATATGGGTCCCGTAACTAGGGAACCACCCCGTCTGGTGCCTGCGTGCACCACCGATTTATTTCGGGCCCAGTAAATGTTACTTCATCCTCATCATCCTGCCAAGGCACGTAGGGTTCTTCTGAAATGCCCTCCCCCCTAGAAACAGCAAACCTATAACTACCAATAATAATAATAATAATATTAATAATCTTTATTGCACGAAGGAATACAGAATACAAGAAACGGGCCTGTCAAACCCACAAGTGGCTTGAGGGACTTGGCCCGGCAAATCAGCGGACGAGCGTGCAATATTTACTTTACCATCGACATCTGGCAAGATAATGCAGGAGGACTAACAGTTGGGAAGCATAACACGAAGAAGCAAAACATATAGCATGAATGAATAATCGACACCAAGACGGCAAGATGTACATTTTTTTTGAAATGATGAACAGCATTTGTTACAAATGTCGAAGCAACCATGTTACAGTCAATAAATCATGTTTTTGAATGCCTTTTTTGTTGTAATGGAGAATGCCTCATTTGGCAAATCGGTCAGAATTTTCGGCACATAAACACAACGCGTAGCTTCACCATATCTTGTTGAGGATCGCGGAACAATAAAGCGAACAGTACTACGAAGGCTTCGGGGGGCTGTGTAACATATTTTAAAATCACTAAACCAAAAATGCCTTAGCACCACAGTTTGCGTAAACAGAGTCCCGAAGCATGGAAGGCCAAGCGCTGAGAAAATGTTATCATTTGTGATTGATGGAGTGTTGTAGGCTATGATTTTTAGTATGTTTTTTAATAAAGAATCAACACGGTTTTGCCATCGGGTGGGGCAGAAAGCAAAAACAGTAATCCCATATCGAAGAGTGCTGTAGACCAAGGCATGGGCAATAGTTTTTTTTTTTTTACTTGAAGTGGAACGATAGATTTAATGTGAAAGAATAACCACGCAGCGCTCCTAAGCTTATCGCAAATATGCGATAGTAGACTATGCCACGACATATCGCTGTCGAAGAATACTCCAGGTATTTTACCGAGTTTACGTAGTTAACCGGCACGCATCGACAGGGATGACAGTTCCGACTGTGCAGGAAAATCGGTGCATCGATTACGGTTAGCTTTAAAGGGGATCTGAAGCAAACGAGTTGGGTTTTTAAGGCGTTAATATTTAAACTGTTATGAGCGAACCAAGTCATTGTCTTCTCCACATTATTCTGAAGATTCGAGATGGCCATGTTGCACGAAAGATGTTTTGACTGCAATACAGTGTCGTCAGCGTATTGAAATATCGAACAATTTGAAACAACCCGAAATAAATCAATAATGAATATATTGAAAAGTAGAGGTGATAAAAGGGAACCTTGTGGAACTCCAGCTTTCAGTGGAAGTTCACTACTTGCATTTGTCGTTTTATCCAAGACAACCACTTGTGACCGTTCTGCGAGATAGTTTTTGAGGACATTGTAAAACGGACCCCTAAAACCACTGCAATATCATTTTTGTAATAGAATCCCGTGATGAAGTGTATCGAAAGCTTTGGATATGTCCAAAAATAAAGCAACACTAAACAGATTTTGATCAAAAGCTGCGAACAGTTCATCCGAGAACTCCTCCAGAAGGGCTACGGTGCCACGACCGGTAACAAAACCAAACTGACGAGTCGACAAAATCGAAAATCTTTCAACGAAAGATGTCATGGATTTTAAGAGAAATTTTTCAATAATGTGAGAAAGTATCGGTAGTATAGAAATAGGCCGATAGTTTTTCATGTCATCTCTTTTCCCTCCTTTAAAAAGCGGTTTAACGATTGCGGTCTTAAACTCTTTTGGGACAAGCGCGGTATCAAGAAAATTGTTCAATATGAAGAGTAGTATATCGGACAAGGCTGCAAAGTTTTTTTGTAGCATATTCGCTGATAAACCGTCGATTCCAAGAGGCTTACTGCGCTTAAAGCTGAAAATTATTTCACGAAGTTCACTTTCTGAAGTTCTACGTAGAAATGCGGATGCTGAAAGGGGTTCTTTAAGGGTGTCTTGGACGGTCTGACATGAACATGCGTTCTCGGAAGCCAGTGCGAACAAATGATTTAGTTTGAAAAATAATTTTAATAATAATAATAATAATAATAATAATAATAATAATAATAATAAAATAGAGGCAGATCCCACGCACTGTGGGAATCGACATAATCGCAGCTTGCTGGTCTATTTGCGCTCACTGAAGATATTTGGCGATCATATTGACGGCCTACCAAAGTCGTGATGTCATGTTGAATTTTATAACAGAGAGATATGTATTTGCTCGAGGCGCTGTTGTGCGACATTTTTCGCAGCTTGCGTGAAAGTTCACGCTCTAACTCCCTTACACGAGCGCATCGCATCGGTGCTAGAGCGTTGATTTGCTGGACAGCCGCTTGCGTGTTGTCTTGACGTTGTGGGGCTTTAGTGTGGCTTTGCGTCTCTGCACTCCCTACGTCAGTTATCCACGCGTACAAGATTTCACGGTACTTATTTTCAAGAAATAACAGAAACGTGCCCTATCACACCTTGAAGTTAAATTATTACTGTATGCCCCCAACTGTTGTCATGTCTAGTAGTAGTGTTTCTTTTATTGAGGAGACCCCAAACGAAGCATGCTTTGTGACAGTGCCCTTACCTTCTCCGGCGATCATCCCATGTATGCGAGCTGCCATGTGCGAAAAGTGGCTATTCACCCATTTCGTCTGGGTGTTGGCTTTAAGCATTCTCTTGTCTCCCCTTAGTACTATTTCACCTCTATCTATCTCTCCCCTTAGTAGTGTCTCCCCCTTAGTACTGTCTCTCCTCTGCGCTGTTGCATGTGAGTACAAAAGTAAGCGCTGCACTTTCTGCACTAATTTTCCAGGGGGGGGGGGGAGGCTAAAGCATTGCTAGTCTTCCACAGGGCATTGTGTCGGTGGCCAGGGTGTTTCAGTGGGCATGGTGATGACCAAAGAAGTCCAGAGAGTATGATAGCGACGCCCACGAAGTTCTCGCTTAAAGGGCTCACACACGCCTCCCCCGCGTCCCTCTCATGTACATTATACACGTACTCGAACCACCCACCGACACCGCTCGCAAGGCATGCAGTGACAGCAGCAGCAGAATTGGAAACGATGAGGGAGGAGGCATAGAATGCTTCGCTTTAATATCTAGCACAACGCCCCTTTGCACACTGTACCCTGTCATTCAGAGCTCTGGAGCTTTGACAGCGTTCAATTTCATTCTACAAACTATTCCTTTCCCGCATTCAGCATGTGCACCTGTCCTACCCATCTCGCGAGGGGAGACGGGTGAGTCTCGCGCAGGCCTGCATATGCCAAGACATCGCGAACGTACTTGACAGGTGGGAAATAGCGCGCAAACTTGAAAAATGCCTCGACACTATTCCGTGAACAAAGGTGGGTCTGCAAATGCCCCGCCAATTTCTGGCATCTCATTTTATCTACCACTAAGCTATCGCAGGAGCCGAAAGATCTGATCAAGCAACGCCCATTGTATGAAAGCCTCTAACCCTATAGCTAGAATAGAACTGACAGAACTTTCGAAGTTAATCAACAAGCGTAAGACAGCTCACATAAGGAAGTATAATATGGATAGAATTCAACGTGCTCTCAGGAACGGAGGAAGCCTAAAAGCAGTGAAGAAGAAACTTGGAATTGACAAGAATCAGATGAATGCGGTAAGGGACAAAGTCGGCAATATCATTACTAATATGGATTAGATAGTTCAAGTGGTTGAGGAGTACTATAGAGATTTATACAGTATCAGTGGCACCTACGATGATAATGGAAGAAAGAATAGTCTAGAGGAATTCAAAATTCCAAAGGTAATGCCGGACGAAGTAAAGAAAGCGTTGAGAGCTATGCAAAGGGGGAAGGCTGCTGGGGAGGATCAGGTAACAGCAGATTTGTTGAAGGATGATGGGCAGATTGTTCTAGAGAAACTGGCCACCCTGTATACGCAATGCCTCATGACTTCGAGCGTACCGGAATCTTGGAAAATCGCTAACATAATACTAATCCATAAGAAAGGGGACGCCAAAGACTTGAAAAATTATAGACCGATCAGCTTACTGTCCTTTGCCTACAAAATATTTACTAAGGTAATCGCAAATAGAAACAGCAACACCTTAGACTTCTGTCAAGCAAAGGGCCAGGCAGGATTGTAAAGGCTGCTCAACAATAGACCATATTCACCCTGTCAATCAGGTGATAGAGAAATGTGCGGAATATAACCAACCCTTATATGTAGCTTTCATTGATTACGAGAAAGCGTTTGATTCTGTCGAAACCTCAGCTGTCATGGAGGCATTACGGAATCAGGGTGTAGACGAGCCGTATGTAAAAATACTGAAAGATATCTATAGCGGCTCCCCAGCCACCGTAGTCCTCCATAAAGAAAGCAACAAAATCCCAATAAAGAAAGGCGTCAGGCAGGGAGATACGATCTCTCCAATGCTATTCACAGCGTGTTTGCAGGAGGTATTCAGAGACCTTGATTGGGAAGAATTAGAGATAAAAGTTAGTGGAGAATACCTCAGTAACTTGCGATTCGCTGATGATATTGCCTTGCTTAGTAACTCAGGGGACCAATTGCAATGCATGCTCGCTAACCTGTAGAGGCAAAGCAGAAGAGTGGGTCTAAAAATTAATCTGCAGAAAACTAAAGTAATGTTTAACAGTCTCGGAAGAGAACATCAATTTACAATAGGTAGCGAGGCACTGGAAGTGGTGAGGGAATATATCTACTTAGAGCAGGTAGTGACGGCTGATCCGGATCATGAGACGGAAATAATCAGAAGAAAAGTCCCGGTCCTGACGAAATCCCCAATGATTTCCTTTATAGATATGCCGATTGGACATCCAAGTTTTTAACAACTAATTTTTCAATCATCCATTTCTAGTGGCTCGTTTCCCACTACCTGGAAGCGCGCAAAAATTGTGCCCATACATAAAGGTGGCCCAACCTGTGGCACTAGCAACTACCGACCGATATCGCTCACGTGCACCTGTTCTAAGATGCTAGAACACTTTGTGTCAAAGCATCTGCTCACCAATTTAGATGAACATAAATTAATTTTTCCAGGTCAACATGGCCTTCGCAAAGTTTTGTCCACCGTCACTCAGCTTATTGAACTTGTGCATGACCTTTCTAGCACAATTAATGCGTGTGGCCAAACGGATATAATATTCTTAGACTTTGCAAAGCCTTTGACAAGGAGTCCCACAAGAAGCATTTACTTAAAATCAGCGTTACTTTCAAAAATTCTTCCCTTACGCGGTGGTTCACTTCCTACCTTGAACATAGAGAACAATATGTTCAATTGCGACATTAGCAATCTAGTTTATCTCCCGTGGTATCTGGGGTACCCCAGGGTAGTGTCTTTCGGCCCCTTTTATTCCTAGTTTTTATAAATGATCTGCCAAGTGACATCACTACCCAAATAAGTATGTTTGCCGACGACTGCACATTGTACAAGAGAATAGAGTCACCAACTGATCATGCCGGCCTTAATCTTGACTTACAGAAAATTAAGAACTGGTGTGATCGGTGGCAAATGCAGCTTAACCAAACTAAATCGGTTTTTATGTCCATCTCTAGAAAAAAGAATATTTTAAATTTCTCATACAGTATCAACGGTCATGAGCTTGCTCGAGTTAAACAACATAAATATCTAGGTCTTATATTTACAACCTACTTGCGTTGGAATCTTCATGTACATGAACTTTGTGCAAAAGCTAACAAAGTATTGTGGAGGCTGAGACATAACCTGCACTGTGCCTCCCCTGAAATTAAAATTATAGCTTAGAAAACTTGCTAAGGCCGATAATTGAGTACGCAAAAATAGTATGGAATCCCTACACTCAAAGTAGCTGTCTAAAAGTAGAGAAGGTCCAGCGCCTTACTTCTAGGTTTATATTTAATAAATACCGCCGTTTTCACTCTCCGACTGAATTATGTAAACTTGCAAAGCTTTCACCTCTGCAAGAACGTACGGAGTATGAAAGGCTTAAATTCCTGTTCTTAGTAATACATAACCCTGTCAAAATAAGATACGACAAGTACTTCCAAATCAAGGCACAGGAAACATCACGGCACAGACACCGTATGTATGTACCTCCTTCCACAGCGCACAATGACTGCTTCAGGTATAGTTTTTTTCCCAGGTCAATTCAGCAGTGCAACTCTTTGCGTGACTCAATTGTCCAAATAAAATCAGTTAATGCATTCTTGGAAGCAATACATTGCCTTATGTACCCTGATGCACCCTGATGTTCTGTAGTAATATTGTGATATAATAAGTGAAAATGTGCTGTGTAATTATATTGTTAATGTGTTTCATATCAGCAGTGCTAGCTCATTTCATTATTTCTTCTTTTTAGTGCATTGTTCAGTGACACTAATGCAATTCTCTGTTTATGTATGTTACATCCACTCCTGTAATAGCCCGTCATGGGCTGACAGTATCAATAAATAAATAAATAAAGAATAAGAATGGGCTGGGGTGCGTTTGGCAGGCATTCTCAGATCGTGAACAGCAGGTTGCCATTATTCCTCAAGAGAAAATTGTATAATAGCTGTGTCTTACCAGTACTCACCTACGGGGCAGAAATCTTGGAGGCTTATGAAAAGGGTTCTACTTAAATTGAGGATGACGCTACGAGCTATGGAAAGAGGAATGATGGCTGTAACGTTAAGAGATAAGCAAAGAGCAGATTGGGTGAGGGAACAAACGCGGGTTAATGACATCTTAGTTGAAATCAAGAAAAAGAAATGGGCATGGGCAGGACATGTAATGAGGAGGGAAGATAACCGATGGTCATTAAGGGTTACGGACTGGATTCCAAAGGAAGGGAAGCGTAGCAGGGGGCGGCAGAAAGTTAGGTGGGTGGATGAGATTAAGAAGTTTGCAGGGACGACATGGCCACAATTAGTACATGACCGGGGTTGTTGGAGAAGTATGGGAGAGGCCTTTGCTCTGCAGTGGGCGTAACCAGGCTGATGATGATGGTAATGATGATGACGATGATGATGATCACCATCAAGGGTGTAAATTATTTTACTGTGCAGTCGGACAACATCGAGTGCCGGCGAAGCTCTTCCGGAAGAAGAGCAACTCGCATGCGTCGAGCGCCGACGTGAGCAAAAGCGTCGGACCGAGCGGCGCCGTCGATCGAATGCCACCGACGATGATCGGGCCAGGGAGGCGAAACGCAGGCGCGACGCATAGCGAAACTAACCATAGCGCCAACTTCCTTTCACTCCCCTCTTCACAGGGTCCAAGGGCTTTGAATTTTTTGAATGAAACCTTCCCAGCTGCGTCATGAGACACCCAGAAAGATCCTAACTTCTGATTCAGGTAAATTACAGTGGCGGGGACATTGCAAAAGTGGTCAGTTCAGCGGCAAAAAAACTACGGAAGAGAGCTTCAGCTCCAGATTACGGCAAGCCCACTGCAGCTTTATTGCTGTAAAACTACGCAGCACTCGAGGTACACGTCCACAGCAGACGATTGCCACAGAGCTGCTACTATAGGTTTTCATATAAAAATATATCAGGGAAATCTGGCGCTATCGGTTTGTACAATCCTACGACACACTTACGAATACCCTATAATCACCATCATCATCATCACGGGCCGCTTCATATTTACGTTCACTGCATGACGTTTTGGTTTGGTCTATGCAGTTTTCATTCTCACTGATTTCGGGCTGCGCCCATTTTTTACCGCTTCCACCGTCTTTCTGACGTTGTAATTTTGAATATCCCTTATTTTCGCCTTGTTGATCAGTTTTGTCAGTTCCGCGAATTCTATAGGAACATTCATTCTTCGTCGTTTCTTTGTTAGGTCCTTTGTTACTTGGGTGAACTTGACTACTGGTTGCTTTGGTGCCTTGCCTCCCACTTCAATTGCTGCCTCTGAAGCTAGTCTAGTTAGGGTTTCATTCATTACCTCTATGCCGTCTTCATCTCATTGAAACTGAAACTATTTTTTAAGAACATGAGAAAATATATGTACAAAAATATTTGGACCGATAGCCTAAAATGGCTAGTGGTCCGTTATAATATTGTCACGGCTCACTGGAGACAAGAAAGGAGAGCGGTATTTATTCGAGAGAGTTAGGGCAAGCGCTCAGTCCAGGCTTCTTCTTCTCTAGCGCCTCGCTTGCACACACGAGGTCGTCGTCTTTTTCGTCAACGTGATTGGGTGCAGATGGCATCGCGGCATTTGCCCTCCTCCAGAAAGAGCATCGTCCCGATGCTCGGCGGGTAGCATCTAGTGTCCAGCAAACCAGAGCGTGTCCATGTCATTCAGAAAAATACGGTTTCATGCGCACCACGTGCACAGTCTCAGGCAGGTCCTGACGGCGCCTCGAGCAGGATGGGCTGTCAGGAACGACTTCATAGTTGACGTCGCTAAGGCGTCGTAGAACCTTGTACGGTCCGAAGTATCGTCGCTGAAGTTTCTCCGCGAGGCCTCGGCGGCGTACTGGAGCCCAAATCTAGACTCTCTGGCCGGGCTGGTAGACGACGCATCGATGGTGCTCATTGTAACGTCGGGCATCACGGTCTTGCTGGCTAGCTATGCGAACGTGCGCGAGCTGTCTTGCTTCTTCGGCGCGCTCTGTAAAATCTGCGGCCTCAGTCTCGGAATCGCTGAAGTCATGAGGAAGCATAGCATCCAGCATTGTAGTCACTTCTCGACCATGGAGGAGACTGAATGGCGTCATTCTTGTTGTTTCTTGCCGAGCCGTATTATAAGCAAACGTTACGTAGGGTAATATTTGGTCCCAGTTCTTGTGTTCCACATCGACATACATGCACAGCATGTCTGCGAGAGTCTTGTTGAGGCGCTCCGTAAGTCCATTGCTTTGCGGGTGATAGGCTGTCGTCCTTCTGTGTGCCGTGCCACAGAAGTGGGCAAGAACAGGCGGAGTTTGTAGACGGTGCCGCAACTCGTTAAATGCCGCCTCCTGCTCCTCGCCCCACACAAACGTGACATCATCTCTGGTTAAGCAGGTAAGCGGTGAGGTGATGCGTGCAAAACCCGCAATAAATCGCCGGTAATATGCGCATAGGCCCAGGAAGCGTCTGACTGCCTTTTTGTCTGTAGGCCTTGAAAACTTTGCGACGGCTGCGATTTTCTCAGGATCAGGTCTGACACCTGTGTGACTTACTACGTGGCCCAAGAACTGTAGTTCTTCATATCCAAAGTGGCACTTTTCAGGTTTTAAGGTAAGCCCAGCGGACCGTATGGCTTGAAGAACCGACCGTAGCCGTCTGAGATGTTCATCAAATGTGGCAGAATAAACAATGACATCATCTAGGTAGACTAAGCAAGTCTTCCACTTAAGGTCTGAGAGTACAGTACCCATTAGTCTTTCGAACGTGGCTGGGGCGGAACACAAACCAAAAGGGAGAACTTTGAATTCATAGAGCCCATCAGGCGTTACAAATGCAGTCTTTTCGCGATCCCGCTCATCGACCTCTATTTGCCAGTATCCACTTTTTAAGTCCATAGATGAGAAGTACCGTGCATGCCGTAGCCTGTCGAGGGAATCGTCGATGCGTGGTAAGGGATACACATCTTTTTTTGTAACCCGATTGAGCTTGCGATAATCGATACAAAACCGCAGGCTACCATCCTTCTTCTTAACGAGTACCACGGGCTATGCCCAAGGGCTTTTTGACGGCTGGATGACATCATCTTCTAGCATTTCATTGACTTGCTGCTGTATTGCTTCACGCTCTTTCTCAGCCACGCGATACGGATGCTGTCGGATGGGTATTGCTGTTTCCTCCGTAATGATGCGGTGTTTCGTCAGTGGTGTTTGACGCACTCGGGACGTTGTAGAGAAGCAGTCCTTAAAATGGTCAATCAGTTCTCTGAGCCTTTGTTTCTGCTGCGGTGCTAAACTTGGGTCAACGTCGACGACGGGTGTAGATGGCATCGTATCGGTGGTTGATTCCTCTTTTACAGCAAAGCAGTGTTGAACGTGGTCAATTTCATCAAAGTATGCCACAGCTGTGCCTTTACTGATGTGCCGGCGTTCATTGGTAAAATTTGTCAGAAGTATCTCTGTGCGACCACCGATTAGGCTGACGATACCGCGAGCGATGGCAACACCTTGATGGAACAGAAGTGCAGTTAGTTGCTCGGCTACGCCGTCCTTGTCAAACTGTTCTCCGCAACTGACGGAGACAAGACTGCACGATAGTGGTGGTATGCAGACGTCGTCGTCGGCGACACGTAACGATGTACGTTGGCGCTCTTCGTCGTGGTTCGTCTCTGTACTAGTTGACAAGGTTATCTCGCCATCCCGTATGTTAACGACGGCACAGTACTCCCTCAAGAAGTCCATTCCAAGGATGAGTGATCTGCAGCACTCTTTTAAGATCATAAAAGTGGCGACGAAAGCTGTATTTCCTATCTGGAGTCGTGCAGTACATTTTCCTGTAGGTGTCATTATCTCATTATCTGGCCCCCGGCATTTCGAATATAAGGGCCCGTCCATTGCATTTTGACTTTCTTAAGCCGGTCTGCCAACTGCTCACTCATTATCGAAAAGTCTGCGCCAGTATCAACTAAAGCTGTCACGTCGTGCCCATCAATCGTTAAGAGTAGGTCAGCACTCACAAATTCGTCGGCGTTCCGATTCTCCGGGCTGCTCTGCTCGTTTCTCTGTAATGTTGGGGGACTTTCGGCGGTTCGACGACTTGCAACCTTCCCCCCGGAGGTCGCCGATTTCAGTTTCCCCGCCGTGGGCTTGGAGAGCGGCCTCTTACCACGTCGGCGAAACTGCGACGGTTCGGCGAAGAATAACGCAACGGAGACGGCGAGCGCGACCGGAGATTAGCTGAGCTGCCTTGTTCCCGAGTGACACTGTCGTCGAAGCGTCGATGTCTCTCAGGAAACTGTCGTGGAGTGGCAGGTGACATTTCCTGGATGCCACCCTGGCGGAGGGCAAAAACGATAAATGTGCCCTGGTTCGCCACATTGAAAACACAATGGTCGGCGATCAGCAGTGCGCCATACATCGGTCCTGCGAAGCTGGGGTCGCCTGATATGCTCCCTCTGTATCCAGGCAGCAATAGGTGGCCGCTGGTGGTACTGCTGTACTGGCCCGGTAGAAAGAGGGCGTCGAACAGCGTCCGCGTAGCTGTATGCGCGCGGCTTGAAGCGTGGCTCGGGACACGGTTGAGGGAGTGGCTCAGGTGATGCAAATGCTTGCCGGATTTCTTGGCGGACAACTTCAGCGACCGAAGCAACAGTGAACTCCTTCGGTGTCGCAGTTTGCTTCGCAATCTCCTCGCGCACAATGTCTCTCATTAGTTCACGTAGCGAGGTCTCGTCTGTCGCTGTCAATACTGCGGCTCCTGCAGGCGCATCGTTAGTCAGGCGTTCGTATTGGCGGCAACTCTGCTGCAGCGCCCGCTCGATTGCTGCGGCTTCCTTAATGAACTCTTCTACAGTTGTAGGCGGGTTGCGCACGAGACCAGCGAATAGCTGTTCTTTGACGCCGCGCATGAGATGGCTCAGCTTCTTGGAATCAGGCATGTTGGGATCCGCGCGGCGAAATAAACGAGACATGTCCTCGGCAAACATGGAAACACTTTCGTTTGGCTTCTGAATGCGCAACTCGAGAAGGCGTTGTGCATTATCTCGGCGATCAGTGCTTCCGAAGGTGTCAAGTAGCCGACGGCAAAATTCGTCCCACGTTGTCAAATGTGCCTCGCGGTTTTGGATCCACGTCCTTGCGCTACCTTCAAGAGCGAAGTACACATTGGAAAGCGTCTGGTCCGGACGCCACTGATTGACCTTAGCTACGCGTTCGTACTGGTCCAGCCAGTCTTCGGCGTCTTCATACGTGTCACCGTGGAAGCTAGTGGGGACTAGATTGTTTTGAACAGTCACCTGTGTTGGACTTGCAAGCGCCATTTCCTGAGTCGGTGAGTTCGCTGACAAAGTTCCTTGCAAGAGGCCGAATTCCGGGCACAGACCTTGCAGGCGGCGGCTTGCGCGGTGCACAGGTGTCTCGACGCGTGGATGATGTCTTGAAGGGCTGGATGCAGGGCTACTCGCAGGAGTCGTCCCTATCATTAGGTGATGATGCGATACCCAGCACCTCCACCACTGTCACGGCTCACTGGAGACAAGAAAGGAGAGCGGTATTTATTCGAGAGAGTTAGGGCAAGCGCTCAGTCCAGGCTTCTTCTTCTCTAGCGCCTCGCTTGCACAGACGAGGTCGTCGTCTTTTTCGTCAACGTGATTGGGCGCAGATGGCATCGCGGCAATATACAAGAAATATGCACAGGTAAGCTAAAGGATAAGAAAGCATGCAAAACTACTACGAAACATATATTCACATACCAGTGGCGTAGCCAGAAATTTCGTTCCGGGGGGGCTCACGTTGCAGCTTGGCCTCCTCCTTAAGAGGAAGCTTTATCTCGGATGCTCCTATCTAATACATGTAGAAGGGGAATTAGTTTTTCTCGGCAACCACTGCACAAAATTTGATGAGGTTTGTTGCAGTTAAAAGAAAAACTTAAATTCTACTGTCTTATGGTTACGAATTTTTCAGTTAATTGTCAATTTTTTATTAATGATTGGCACAAATCTCAAATTTTCAGGAAACGAAACTATCATATTTGAAACTCTGTAACTCAACAATGAAAAATATCACAATTCTGTGAATCACATCTAATAGTACATCTACAGCGGAAAAAATTGATATGTTACAAATGAACCTCAAACAATTTAGCATTATCGAAATACGGCTTTGCAGAACCTTTGTGCACCACGTAACTAATTCACGTAAGATACAAATTCACATACTGAAGTTGTCCGCTTTGACTCTTATAATAGATGCCGTTTGAAGAACCGCGATATCTGTTTTTGATGAAGGGCTTTTAGTTTGTAAACGTCGTGCTTCTATTTTTTTCGCACTTTCAAATTTTTCAAAATATTTTAAACACATTTGAGGCCCTAAATCTAACTTCCGCTTCCAACAGATACTAAAATTCAACTTCTCAAATTCAACAAATTCCATTAAAAGTAATCCAGGGGTTATCTCAGGAAAGCGTTTCTGCGTTTTACATTTATTTGAATAGGCCGCGTCGGAGTTGGGACCGAGCTAAAGCTTCCTCTTAAACAATTTGTCGAGAGATCAAATTGCCAGAGATGCTGCAAACGAATTTTTGAACGCTACGCACTGTCAAAACAAGTAATATATGTATTTTTTTATAGAAAGATATACTCGTATGTGCCAGAAATTGTGCTCAATATAACTGATATCAATGCTTCCATGTTTTTGTCTATTTAGTAAGTAAAGAAAATATCACACGATCCTTAGAACTATATCACTTCAAAACCAGCAAAGCAGTGCACGCCACTGATATGAAAAATGTAAAGGCCATGAAATGAACAAGTTGAGAACAAATATGTTAGTGAAACTTTGTCATTCAACAACCTTGTTTACATTTTTGTACATATGCAACGGACAGTGAAAAGTCTCAATGACGCTGTCATTTATTCCAGTGTATTACGCAGGAACAGCTGTCACCGGTCGTGAATCGTGAGTAATTGTACCACAATTATTGTCCCAACAGGGAGCACCTATATAAAGCCGTTCTGCAAAATATACGAGGGCGAGTCAAATGAAAGTGAACCAATCCAAATATATGACAAACGAGTTACCTAATTCCAAGGTAGTCTCCATGAGCATTTAGACATTTATCTCATTGGCTAACGAGTCGGGTCATTCCCGTCTCATAAAACTCCTTAGGTTGCAGCTTCAACAAATCTGCAACTGACCCGTTACGTCATAGTCCGGAACGAATCTGTTTCCCTTAAGCTGTTTTTTTCATTTGCGCCAAAATGTGGAAGTCCCACAGCGACAGGTCTTAGCTGTATGGTGGATGTTGTAGCGTTTCGCACTTGAACTTTGCCAGTTTTGTATTAACCACATCAGCCACGTGGGGACGGGCACTGTGGAAAAATAAAAAATTAAATTATGGGGTTTTACGTGCCAAAACCACTTTCTGATTATGAGGAACGCCGTAGTGGAGGACTGCGGAAATTTCGACCACCTGGGGTTCTTTAACGTGCACCTAAATCTAAGTACACGGGTGTTTTCGCATTTCGCCCCATCGAAATGCGGCCGCCGTGGCCGGGATTAAATTCCGCGACCTCGTGCTCAGCCGCCCAACACAAGAGCCAGGTCGTGGAACAAGAGGACCTCATTCGTCAATTTTCCATGTCGTTTGTTTTTGATTGCGACACGCAGCCGCTCCGGCATTTCACAATATCGGAAACGATTGAGAGTCTCTCCGGCTTTAGAAAATTCTATCAGTAATGGCCCCTGACGAACGACAAAAATAGTAAACAACACCTTTCCCGCGGAAATGCCGGCCTTTGCTTTATTGGGGGGGGGGGCTGAATTCGAATGTTTCCACTGTAAGCTTTGCCGTCGTGTTTCAGGCTCGTAGTAGTGGCACCATGGTTCGTTCCCGATCACAATTGCTGACAAGAAGTCGTCATCCTCATTTTGATACCGGATCACATGAGTCAAGGCAGCGCAGGACCTTCTTCTGGCGGTGGTTCAAGATCTTGGGCATCCACTGCGCACACAATAGCCGATGACTGAGATGTTCATGAATTATGGTGCGAACCGAACCGCGACTGTTGTTCACACGCTCTGCCAGTTCATCGATGTTTATCCTCCGTCCTTGTCTCATCAGCTCATCAACTTTTGCACTTGTGTTGGAGGTGATTGCACGATGGCTTTGGCCCGGCCTTCGATCGTCTTTCCAACTTTCACGTCCTTTTTCAATCGTTTGCTCCAGTGCTTTACAATGGCCAATTAAATGCAATGTTCAACGTACAGGGCAGCCATACGGCGAATAATTTCCTTTTGAGAAACAACTTCAGCTGTCAAAACATTCCCGGCACCCCGCTGCTCAACTTCTGAAGTGCCCATTACGTCACGCAATCATGTTCAATCCAGTGTATGAGAGCATTAAAGAACATTTACCCTCACATCTGCGTGTCACTTTTGTAAATGAAAGATGCCTGTGTGCTTTGCGCATGCCTCACAGATAATGAACCGAACCATTACTGCGCGGGTTGGGTAGGCTCACTTTCATTTAACTCGCCGTCGTTCATTAGAAATGCGAAGATACAATAGAATATACAAAGGCTTGATAAAGAGCAAGAAAGTGTCACTGGAAAGAAAGTTCACTGCACGAATACACAACCTCGCAACAAGATATTTAAATATACGTTTAAGTCTCCAAAAAATCTACGTATCTAGGAAAACGATCACTGTATATAGTGCCTCAAACAAGGCAAATAAACATGTAGCGCAATCACAAATTCACAGAATCCTAGATCCTGCCCCCATTCCATCCACCCCATTCGATGTATCGCGTGCGACGGAAGGCAGCGCGCTTGCACCCCGCTTTTCGCCTTTGCGCACGCAAGACTGAGTCACCATCGTCGGCTCACTCATTCCACCACCCCTACTCTTTCACTCGCATATACAGCATCCGGCGCGCGGTCACGACGTTATTGCCCTGAGACTTCATACGAAACATGAGTGCGACGGCGACACCAAGAATGCGCCTGGAGTCTTCACCTAATTGATATCACAATAACATAATCATAGTGTCCGGCAACCGAAGCGTGCCGTGGCTGATTACTTTCCGCAAAAGAACTAACAAACTGTCACCATGCGACAATTCGCTGCGCCGCAACAATGTATGTTTTTTTTTTCCTTTTGTGAGGCGGGGGCACCGAAACGAAAAAAAAAAACGCAAAGGAGAGTATGTTGGCCACAATCCAATGCCTACTTTAGGCACCTAATGTGGCTACCGAATGAATATCGAAGAAAACATGAGACGCTTGGTCCACCGAGAAACATACGCGTAGTGCTCGGTGTTTTACACCGGTTAGACAAAACTTTCCGGAGAGGTTGCGCTCAAGCGAGCACGGTGTAATCCGTCAAGTCTTCACAGTGATGGCGGTGAGCGACCAGTGTTTCTTTTTCTCGTCTGCTAGCCAGAAGGCGTCCAAAACTCTGCCAGGCAAAAATTCACTCGGCCAGAGAAAACCACACGCGCACCGAATTTCGCCGCGCGGTGGTTTCGGGGCAACACAAGAAAAACGCATGCGCTCTGGCTGGCTCTAGCAGCCCGCGGGTAAGGTAGCGAGAACAAAAAAAATGAGGAGGCTCGATGTGTCCTTACGAATAAAAGTCAATGTAGAAAAAATAAATGAGAACGCAGTTACCCTGGCTGGCTTTAGTATCTTGACATGGATGCTTTGGCGTAGGTGAAAAAAAATGTTCATATTTTTTTGTGTGACATGACGGCACAAATGAACCACCACAACGCTTCGTCTCATCGTATCTAGCTGCGTGTTTTGTCAACTTATCTGATAGTGTGTTGATTTAGCTTGTCTCTTTGTATGTTCCGATCTATGACTTTAGAAAAGTCAGTGCACCTTTGGCGTCAAATGTTTATAACGACATTAAGCCCACAAAGTTCCGGAATTGAAAATCTAAGCACGACTTTGGAAATATCAATGCACCTTTCGCATCAAAAGTTTATTAGAACGTTATACCCATAAAGTGTCAGAATTGAAATCCAAGCGCTCCCGATTCCGCGGGCTCAGCCAGATGCCGCGACGAGCCCGCCCGCCACGCCTTTGGAACTCTGTGCTCGGATGGAGCTACTTACGTAACGATATGTGACTCTCGGTGCATGGGCGTTGCCGCGAAATCCAGCCCGATTTCGCAATGTTCGCGCTAAAATGTTTTTTCGATCGTGAAAAGGACGTTCTAGACAAAATCGAGCATGATTTCCGGAGCCAGGGGTTGTTTTGGCCGGCGGCGCATGGACAGCACGAAAAAATTTCGGGGGGGGGGGGGGGGCTGAAGCCCCATAAGCCCCCCTCCTGGCTACGCCCCTGTCACATACATACATTCATACATACATACATACATACATACATACATACATACATGCATGCATGCATGCATGCATGCATACATACATACACGCATACATACATACATACATGCATACATACATACATACATACATACATACACACATACATACATACACACACATACATGCGCGTATATAAATAAGTACACCTATAATACGTAAAGAACATATGGTGAGCGTAAATCTCAGTCCTGTCTGTCAACAGACTCGCAAGTTCACAGGTCTTGCATAGACAGAAAAAATGACTTACATACTAGGCCAAAATTGCGTGCAGTTTTTATATCAAGGGGGATCACGTTCCAAATTTTAGTTCCATTAAATTCTATTAATCTTTCGCCAAAGACGTTACGACATTTGGGCAGGGTAAAGCTACCGTTTGAAGCATGACGCGCTTTGCGTTTAGGAACGGAAAAAAGATCAAAAGGAACAGGCGGGTTTCATTTAGTTGTATTATTGATTGAAACAGCAATCTTCTAGAACGCGTTGCGATTGAAAAATGTTACCTATAGCTTGATCGTGGCCTATGACTCTCCACATCCGCTTTTGCAGTCGTTCTAGAGATTTTAGACAACTATTGTACGTGACACCCCATGTATCCAGGCGGCAACTGATCTGACAGTGACATAGTGAAAAATACAGTGTACGAAGTAAAACATGATAAAAATATTGACGAGATTTTATAAGATTATAGCATCCGTAGGCTACCATTGCACATACATCCTGTACTTGTTCATGCCAGTGTAAGTTCTCGTCAAAAATCACCCATAAGTATTTGAAAGAAGAAACTTGTTGAATAAGAATATTGTTTAATGCTAGGTTAAGAATTGCAGTATTAATATGTTTCTTGCGAGAGTGAAATACAGTGCATTTTGTTTTTGCACACTTGATAGTCAAGTGATTCTTGGCAAACGACACCGAGATGTTTGACAAATCACTCATAACGTCGTTCTGGAGAGCTAGAAGAAGGTGTCCTGTAAAAATCAAAGCTGTGTTATCGGCCTGCATCAATGCTTTTGACCTCTGCATGGCTTGTGAGACATTATTTATATAAAGGGAAGACAACATAGTGCCTAAAACTGATCCCTGTGGTACCCTGAAGTTAATATTGCTGTGCAATGATTTAATGTGCTCAATGACAACATTTTGCTTAGGTGCCGATAGATATCTGGAAAAGAAATCAAGTGAGTTATCTGTGATTCCATAGCCATGCATTTTTTCTAGTAAAATGTAATGACTAAGAGCATGAAATGCTTTCCTAACGTCTAAAAATACGACTATTCCTATGTTGTTTTCATGCAGTGGGAAATTAACATATTGGGAAAGCATCGAAACAGCAGTAAAAGTGGTCCTGTTAACAACAAAACCATGCTGTTGGGGACTAAGAACCTTACGATTAAGCAGAAAATGCTTTAGTTGTGACGCAATTAGTTCTTCAAATGTGGTGTTGATACAACTCAAGACAGATATCAGTCTGTAGCTGTCAGGGAGGTTCCGGCCACAACATTTGTATACTGGCATTACTTTAGCAGACTTAAGTGTGTTAGGATAGGTCTTAGAAGAAAATGTGTGGTTAAATATGTGGCATAACGGACTGCACAGAACATCAATGTTTGCCTTTAGAATTCTCGGAGGTATGGCGTCTTCGGTAGCCGCCTTGTTCCCCGGTAACTTGTTGATAACCTGACTGATGTCATCCTCAGTTACGTGGCGTAGCTGAAAATTATCGGCAACAGTACAGGATGCACTTAAATTGGGTATACGAGTAGAGAACTTGCTTGCAAGGCTGAGACCAATGTTAGTAAAGTTATCGTTAAAGTCGTTACCTACGTCACTTGTTGGATTATCAGTTATGATGCGTTCTTTATTACTTATGCCAGTGACTTCTTTGAGGATTGGCCATATACCCGCCGTGGTTGCTCAGTGGCTATGGCGTTAGGCTGCGGAGCACAAGGTCGCGGGATCGCATCTCTGTCACAGCGGGCGCATTTCGATGGGGGCGAAATGCGAAAACACCGGTGTACTTAGATTTAGGTGCACGTAAAAGAACCCCAGCTGGTCGAAATTTCCGGAGTCCTCCACTACGGCGTGCCTCATAATCAGAGAGTGGTTTTGGCACGTCAAACCCCATAATTTAACTTAATTGGCCATATCTTCTTCGGTTTGCCTTCATTTCTTTGAAATAGGTTAGTATAGTACAACTTTGTAGATTTTCTCATCATTCTTACTGATTTATTTCTGTACGACCTGGAATTTCGATGGTAGTGTTCATTGTCCCTAATGTTTTTCCATTTAACTTAATAAAAGTCCTTCATCTTCAGAACTTCGAGTATATCTCTATTCAATCATGGGCACATGGCATGCTCATAATTTCGACGCGCACAGCTGCGCGTTGACCACTCGATGGCGTCCGCAATACACTGAACAAAGTTTTCACATTCGACATGCACATCATCGTCATAAAGGGCTTCAAAATTCGCAGCCTGAATTAATCTTTGCAAGCAATGATAGTCAACACGTGTTGCTCGTTTGGTGGCAGTTATAACAGACGAGAAAATGTATTTTTGAGGTAAAAAGAGATAACTAGGATTGTGGTCCGCAATAGTAACATCGTATACACCTGCCGAAACATTCAAGTCACGATTGCACAGCACGTGATCAATGGTAGACTCCGATCAGTCAGTTATTCGTGTAGGTTATGAAATAACGTTCTTGATATTAAGTGATTGTAATAAAAACACATAATCATAACAAGCACCTCAAGATAGGTCTATGTTAATGTCGCCGCACATAACAACAGGTAGTTCAGGCGCCACAACTGGAATCATACTATTTTCCATAACAGTAATGAAGTCAGTTACACTAGATGATGGTGGGCGGTACACAGCATCCATGATGACGCCGTTATGAAGACGGATAAAAAGAGTCTCAACAGATGAACTGCAAAATGAACTATTGCCAAGGTGAACGCAGCCAAAACAATATTTGATGAACAGCGACACGCCCCCTCCTCGTGTACCACTGTTTCTAGGTTGCGACAACATGACATAACCAGATAGATGAAGTGATTCACCTTCTTTAAGCCAGGTTTCATGTATAGCTATAACATCCTAATTTAATGAATGCTGACACAAGTACACAAGTGGTTTGTCAAAATTATTCCTAATGCTGCGAATATTACAATGTAATACTGAAAAATGATCCTGCTGACACCGTATGTTTCCACATTAGTAACAGAATTTACCATTTCAAGTAAGACAACAGAAAATTACAGTTAATTTATAGGTAAATCAACCCTAAGCAACTTTGGCGAGATCGTCAGCACACGTGAGTTGTCCGCCTTCCGCAGTTGTCCGCCTTCTGCTGTTACACAAGCAGCTGTTAACAACTCCTCATTTGCAGGGCGCAAGTACTCATTTATGTAGAGCCGGGATGCGACACCATGAAAACCTAAGACTGTCGTGGTTAGCCTTTGCTTCTTAGGAGACTTCAAAACATTATCTTTCACAGTTCGGGAAAAAACCAAACGATGATGTTGGGCGTTGACACCATCCTAGGAGAAACTCGGTGCACGATTTCCATAGCCGTTTCTTTAACGCAGACTTTAAACCAGGTGTTAATATGTTGTATTCTGGAAACTAGATGGTCCTCTTCCGTCACAGGAACTCCCTTTATTTCTGTATTATTCTGTCTACTATACTGTTGTAGAGCAGTAAGTGCCTTCTTTATTTCCCTAATATCCTTAGTGAGTCGACTGTTTTCACTTCTAACTTCGCAATTTTCTGCTCGCACCGCGGCAAGCTTTTTCTTTACTTGACCGCGTTCTACTTTGAATTCCTTAAAGGGTTGATTCATAATGTTGATCGATTGCCTAAGCGTATGCAGCTCGTCTTCAATAACTCTGGTGATGTCTTTCTTTAACTCGTCATGCTTAGCGACAATTCGAGCAGAAAAATCCGGCAGAGCTTTCTTTTTCTATAGCAGTGGGTGGCTTCTCAGTCATGTCGCTAGTCATTCACTAAGCAATCCAGGAGCCTATATATATATAGCTTAAAATTTACAGTCTAAATTGTACACATACCAACACCAAGCACGGTAAATGATTAGCTCTTGTCCAGCCTCGTTTATGCCTGGACTGCCCGTGAATTACGGCCGATCCTTGCTGAAGCCGTGGTTTTATATCAGAAATGTGACGTCACGGGATTCCATGGACGTTGCTTCCAACTTCATCTATCTGAATCCGGGTGGCGCAGATCGCTTGCGCTGTCACGCCAGTGCCCAACGTGCTGCACGAGGTCAGTCAATTCAGGGACGTGTCCACGAAGTGTCACCGCATAAAAACTGTGATCCCGTAGTCCTCGCTTGCTCCCACCGCCAGCGCTCTGGATCAATCAAGGTAAATGATTAGCTCTCGTTCATCCTCGTTGCTGCCTGGACTGCCCGTGAATTACGGCCGATCCTACCAACTATTCTAAGGTTGCCTATTTGTTTGCAAGTACCAGCCGGAATTCGTCTCCCTGTACCCTTACTGCATCTGTTTCTTCTTCGCCGATTTTACTCTTTCTTTCTTCAAACTGAGGTCAAACCCAGCCCTCACTAATCTATGCTAACTACACTTTACCCTACCTAACACTTCTACATCTTGCACTATGCTGATCGGCAGAAAGTATGAAATCAATTTCATTTCTTGTTTCACCATTAGAGCTTTTCCAGGTCGATTTTCTGTTTCTACGCTTCTTGAAGAAAGTGTTCCTTATTCGCAGAATATTTTTTTCTGTGAATTGCACGAGTATTTCACCTCTAACGTTCCTACACCGACGCAGTATTTGCCAATTGCTTGCTCACCAGCCTGCATTTTCCCAACTTTTGCATTGAGGACGCCCGGAGGACGACTCAGTATACTGAGTTTGCACTTTTATCAATACTAATTCAACATCTCCATAAAACTTATCTACTTCATCAACGTTTTTAGTGGATGTTGGAGCGTAGGCTTGAACTTTTTTTTAATCTATACCTCTTGTTAAACGAGATTACTACTACTGCTACCCTCTCACTAATGCTTTAGAATTCTTCAATCTTGCCCGCAATGTCCTTATGGATTACAAATCCTACCCCGTATTGCTTCTTACCTGAGAGACCTCTATAGCAGAGAACATGGTCGCTCGCCAGCTCTATAATCCTCTCCAGTCCTTCTAGTCTCACTAAGGCCGATGATATCCCAAACATTGTTTGATAGCTCCTCAAAGAATCCTACTAAGCTATCCTCACTCTGCAGAGTTCGGGTGTTAAAGGTTGAGAGGATCAGTTTCCATTGGCGGCCTGTCCGGATACAAAGATTCTTAGCACCCTCTGGCGCGTTACAAGTCTGACCGTAGCCTTGGTCAGGTGCTCGGCAGTTGCTGGGGACTAAAGGCCTTGGGTTATTTGTTGGAAACGTGGGGGAGGTAGTGGCCGAATGCTGCACCAGGGAGGCCAACTACTGTTCCTAGTGAGGGGGTGTCTTTCTTAAAGCTTAGTGGGCCTTCCTAATTTGGTTCCAGCTACATTAGTATAGACCTACTCGCTTTCAGCATGTTTTGCCTCTGTAATGCGCCACTCCGAGCCTGGAGATGTAGTCCACAGTAGGAAGTGAAAGTCGAGCTCACTGTCCTCAGATAATGAAAAAAACACAAGATGTGTGCACTGAAAGAAAAGCAGGGTAATATCATCATCAATCTCGATGGTATAGTAAAAGCAGCGGAAGAATTCTATACTGCCATGTACAGTACCTAAAGGAGCCATGTCGCCTCCATTCGAAGCAGTAATGGACTGGTTGCAGGGACTCCCCCTAAAACGAGCAATGAGATCAGAAGGGTGTAGCAAGACATGAGACGGGGAAAAGAGGCAGGAAAGGATGGAATAACAGTCGATTTAATCAAAGAGAGAGGACACATAATGATTGAAAAAGTGGCGGCTCTCTAACGAAGTGTCTATCGACTTCAAGGGTCCCAGAAAACTGGAACAATACAAATATTATACAGAATGTCCCACATAACTTAAGCCAAGAATTTAAATATGATAGGGGCGTCGGAAGCGAATTGAACTGAACGAATATTATTCCCAATAGCGTATAGTAGCTCAATTTTTTCTCCCCAAAACTCACTAATTGAGTTCAATTATCCAAATTTTTAATTATTCGACGAGGACCCCAAGTATGCTACGCATATTTGTAGAGCACGTCCTGAAACCACCGATTGTGTTGTTTCCCTTGCGGTGCGTCTCATGTAGTCATTTTTTCCGCGTTTCTGTGGCTCAACGCGCTTCCGGAGTGCTAACAAAAACACCTAGCACGCTTTCACCGTGCATGGAGCCGCACAAACAAACGTGATGGCCAAAGTACCAATCGTAATCTGGCAGTGGAATTGCAGCGACTTCCGCCGTAAACGCAGGTCTCTGGAATACACGCTTCAAAATCACCAAACCAAACCTGACATAGTTGCCCTCCAGGAAACTGGGATAGCGGCAAAACTATCAGGTTTTGCGGCTTACAACGAAATTACCGCTCCAGATATCTGTCCGGCCACGGCGATCATGGTGAACAGAAATCTGACCGCCAACCAATTAAACCTAGAATTTACGGTGGTATCATACACCTTCGTTGAAATCCTGCCAAAACGACGATTGGACCAAACGCTCTACATCCTGAATGTTATAGCCCCCCTAGGGATAAAAGCCTATTAGTAGCTACACTAATAGGCAAAGCATATAAAGCTGCAAAGCATGCAGAACTCGTGCTGCTGGGAGATTTTAATGCGCACCATTCGGCCTGGGGCTATCAAAAATGTCAAAACAAGGGCACTAAACTCTGGGAGACCGCTCAAGACCTTACTTTCATTCTTCTTGTTGATCCTGAAAGACCAACCCGCATAGGCAATAGCGTGAGTCAAAACACCTCGCCTGATTTGACCTTCACCAGGAACATAGACAATGCCATCTGGGAGAATACCGAACTAAACGTTGGTAGCGACCATTACATTCTCTCCTATACGGTATCATCCAAAGGCTACAAGCGAAATAAGCTGAAAATTAAGCACACTAAATGGGACGCTTTCCGGTATGTTCGCAATGGACGCGAACTCGCAACCATTACAAACCTTGAAGAGTGGATATCCACTCTTCTCAAAGACGCAGCTAACTCGACCACGGAGGTAGACCAGGAGGAGGACGGCCCGGCTCCTGTTGCTAAACTGGTCCACCTGTGGTCTACGCAGCAGAGCTTGCAGGAGCGCTGGCTCGCGCAGAAACACAACCGTGGCCTACGCAGACGCATCGCGCAACTCGAACGGGATATCGAGAAATACTCACAACAGCTCAGCCAGGAACACTGGCACCAGCTATGCGACCGCCTTAACGGCCAGCTAGGGCGCAACAACAGCTGGTGCCTGCTTAAGCACTTACTTGACCCCAGTCAGACTAAAACAGCATCACAAAAGAACCTTCAGAGGATCATACACTCTTTCCCGGGAGATAATGATGCCCTTATTGAAGCTCTTAAAAACCGCTACTTTAATACAAGCACCAATATTCCTCTACCCGTAGCTTATACCGGAAAAGAAAACAGGAAATTAGACAGCGAAATTATGGAATCTGAAGTACGCGCTGTCCTAAACAACCTCAACACTACAGCGGCGGCTGGCGAGGACTGCATCACTAATAAAATGCTACGGAACCTAGACGATCAGTCGGTTACCGAAATCACCAATCTTTTCAATATCCACTGGAAAGAGGGAACTATACCCACCAGCTGGAAACATGCAAACGTAATTTTCATACCCAAACCAGGCAAGAAGCTGGAGCTAGAGAATCTGCGCCCTATCTCCTTAACCTCTTGCCTGGGGAAGGTTATGGAACACGTAATTCTTAGCAGGCTAAACGAGTATACTGAAAGCAATGGGCTGCTGCCCCATACGTTGATAGGCTTCAGATCAAATCTGTCAACTCAAGGCATTATGTGGCAAATTCAGCAAGATATCCTACACCCGGGCCCTATAAGAGCCACCCGTACAATTCTAGGGCTGGACGTGACTTAAGCGTTTGTCAATGTGTCACATGCTTCAATTCTCACAAATCTAGCCCAAATGAATGTCCGGAAGCGCACTTATAACTATATTACAAGCTTTCTCAAGGATCAGACTGCAGAAATACATTTTGGGGACATTAAAAGCGGACAATTTCGTTAAGGTACAAGGGGCACCCCTCAGGGTGCGGTCCTCTCCCCCTTCCTTTTTAATGTAACTATGCGAAAGCTGCCTCCATTACTGGAAAGGATCCCGCATATCCAACACTCCATTTATGCCGATGGTATCACCATCTGGACCAATAGCAGTTCCGATGGAGAAATCACGGAAGCATTACAAGCGGCCGCGGATACCGTGCAAAATTTTGTGCGATGGAATGGTCTAACGTGCTCGCCAACAAAATCGGAGCTTCTCGTCATCGGAGATAAATCAACCAAACACGCCACCGAAAGGGACGCCACCTCATTTATACGAGTCAGTATGGAAGACGGTCCAGTTCCGCCCGTACTGACTATAAGAGTTCTGGGCATGCTAATTCAACCTAACACACATAATTCTGAGGAGATTGCCCGACTACAGACGACAGCCCGCCAAATATGTGGCCTAATCAGACGAATAGCCACACGACACCGCGGTATGAAGGAGGCTGATATTTGCCATCTGACGCAGGCTTTCCTCAGTCGAATTTTGTATTACTTCCCTTACTACCACCTACGCCTTTCTGACAAGGAAAAGGCTAACAGCGTCATTCGCACAGCTTATAAAGGTCTCCCGAGGTACGCGAACACTGAACGATTACTTGAGCTAGGTAAATACAATACCCTAGACGAACTCGTGGAGGCCCATAAAACAGTCCAACGTGAACGACTCTCTAGCACCGCAACTGGCAGGGTCATTCTAAGTAAACTCGGGCTGAATCCGGTCATGAATTCAGCAGGAAGAACAACATTACTCGGTGCAGTCAAACGCCGTTTGGTTATAAAACCGTTACCCAAGAACATGCTCCCTGGGAGACACGACAAGAGGCGGTCTGCCAGAGCCAAGGCCCTTCAAGAAAGGTACAAAAGCAACCAGCACACCGCTTATGTCGATGCAGCAAAGCAAAACCACCAAACTTACGTAGTGAGCGTCGTGACCGGAGAGGGAAGTCAAGTCAAGGCCGCGACCATAAAAACAGTGTCCACCGTGGAAGCGGAAGAGACTGCCATTGCTTTGGCCATCATGACTCCCTCCGTGCAAACTATCGTAAGCGACTCAAAAAGGGCAATAGTCAACTTTTCGAGAGGCAGCATAGGCGTCTGTGCAGCGCGAGTCCTATGGGACTTTACAAATGAAAATACTGTAGAACTCGTATGGGTCCCTGCCCAATCGAGGAATCAAGGGAATGAGGAGGCGCGCTGGGTAGCCCGAGGTCTAATCAACCGGGAGGTGTGCCCCTCAGACTCGGATCCCATGGATGAGGCACCGACGACATACCACGAGATAACAAACTACTACAAGCAAAAAAGGCGAATCTACCAGCCTTCAAACGCAAGCCTCACGCGAGCGCAAGCCTCAATCCTGCGTCGAATCCAAAATAAGTCGTTCCCCAGTCCACATTGGCTGGCCATAATTACCAGCGGTCAATGGAACCCAATATGTCAAAATTGCACAAATCAAACATTGGCTACCCAAAATCACATTCTTTGGGGGTGCGAGGGCTTACCCCCTCCCAGGTCGCTCCTGCCAGCTCCCTCACAACAGACGTCGGAGAAGCTGCTCAGAACGCCCGATGAAAAACTACAAAAAGCCCTCTTTGCCTGGCATGGCCGAAAGGGTTGCTCCTCCTGAGGGGCCATCCTAGGACTCGGGCCTACCAGATAACTGAGCAGAATCTCAATAAAGTTGTTACCACCACCACCGCGTTGCAAAGAAAGCACGCGAAATATGAAAAAAAAGCCACGTGATGGAGCGCTTGCGCATTGCTATCGTGCTTCTCTCATGGGTGCGTTCGGTGAAAAAGGAGGGAAAGCGGAACTTATGCTAACGAACTTCAGCCAAGAGTTCAAGCACATCAACAAGGGCACGAGAATCGCGTACATCGAAGAAATTTTGGAAACCAGCAATGTCTTTGTCCTCTCGGATTCTGCCGCATCTACCACGATGAGCGTAGTCCCCGAAACCGACTTCAACGAAAATCCAAGTTTTCCTATGAGTAAGCAGCCAAACTGGGAAAGACGAAACTAGCGTTTTATTGGGCGAACCTGTGCCCACAAAAACAGGCTACACTTATAGCACAACGATATCGGCGAACACGGTCCGAGATCGTCAAAAATCTGATGAGCGGATGCAGCGCGTCCGCTTTTATACATCAGCCGTCGAATGTTCCAGAGTAATCGCTGGCACCCGCGTGCCACAAAGTTCTACATTATTTGCGTCGCGCACACATGCGATGAGATTACACAAGGTTCGGTCACAGACAGCGGATGGAACCATCGATGACATTCCAGAAACTTCCGATACATGCAGGCACGTCCTGCGCTGTGCGATAACATTTGTTAGGCGGTGAAACGTGTCGCCCGATAAAGACTAGTACACGTGTCAATACGACGGCGCAAACTCTCAGTCACATGCCTTTTTCTTTTCATATTTCGCGGGCTTTCTTTGCAACCCGGAAAACGGGACTAGGTGAGACGTATCGTAAAGGAAACAACTTTATCGGCGGTTTCTGAAGGTGCTCTACAAATCTGCGTATCATACTTCGGGTCCTCAGCCAACAATAGAAATTTGGGCAATCAAACCCTATTAATTAGTGAGTTATAGGGAAAACAAAAATTGTCTGAGTTACTATAGGCTATTGGGAAAAGTATGGGTACGGTTCAATTCGCTTCCGACGCACATTTATTTTTAAATTCTTGGCTCAAGTAATGTGGGACACCCTGTACTAATCCACAAAAAGCGAGACGTTAAAGAATTGTAAAGTTATAGGTCCATTGGCTTACTCGAAGTATTATATAAAATATTCGCCAAAATAATCTCGAATAGAATGAGGGCAATACTAGACTTTAGTCAACCAGGGGAACAGGCTGGCTTCAGGAAGGGATACTCTACCATGTATCACATCCATCCCATTATTCAGGTAATCGTGAAATCCGCAGAGTACAATAAACCTCTCTATATGGCTTTCATACATTACGAAAAGGCATCCGATTCAGTAGAGATACCAGCAGTCATAGAGGCATTACTCTATCAAGGAGTGCAGACCGCTTACCTAATACCTTGGAATACGTCTACAACGCCTCCACAACTACTTTAATTCTACACAAGGAAAGTAGGAAGATATCTATAAAGAAAGGGGTCAGACATGAAAACACAATCTCTCCAAGGCTATTCACGGGGTGCTTGCAAGAAGTATTAAACATATTAAACTGGGAATGCTTTGGAGTAAGGATCAACGGCGAATATCTTAGAAACCTTCGGTTTGAAGATGCCATTGTCCTGTTCAGCAACACTTGAGACGCGTTACAACCAACGGTTGAGGACCTTAACACAGAGAGTGTAAGAGTAAGATTCAAGATAACTATACAGAAGACAAAGCAGTGATGAATAGCAGAGCGAGGGAACAAGAGTGCAGGATCGCCAGTCAGCCTCGAGATTCTATGAAGGAGTAGTTATTTTTATTTATTTATTTATTTATTTACAGATACTGCTGTCTCAATACATGAGACATAGCAGGAGTGGATACACCAGAGATTAGATCAAAACAACATACAATGAATTTGAAACGTAATTACAAAATGTGGTTAGACAATTCTTTCAAAAACTCTTCATTAGGTTTTTCCCGCAAGGAACCAGCTAGGTTATTCCAAATTTCAACAGTGCTTGGAAAAAACGAATACTTAAAACAATTTACAAAAGACTGGAAAGGAACAATATTAAGTGGGTGTGAACGGTGCGTGGCACGCCCAGTGGGATGACTGAAGGAAATCGGGGCATCAATGCAACTTTGGCCGTGTACAATCTTGTGTAGCAAAGTCATACGTTCAAGTGTGCGTCGATGAGCCAAGGGTTCTATTGATAATGCGCATGCGTGAGATGAGGGAGAAAAGTTGCGGTCATATCGGCGAAATATGAACCGTATTGCTTTCTTTTGTATGGCTTCAAGCTTGCTAATGTCAAGTGCAGTGTATGGTGCCCATACCACTGAGGCGTACTCTAGTAATGGTCTGACGAGGGATTTATAAGCTGTTAATTTGCAGTCCTTAGTTGAGCATTTGAGGGTTCGCTTTAAATATCCCAGTTTCCTAAGTGCCCTAGCGCAAATTGTTTCAATATGAAGATGCCATTTTAAGTTTTCAGTGAAGGTAACTCCAAGATATTTGAAGGTAGTCACAGAGTTTAGGTAGTGCCCATTGTAGCTATAACTGAAATTGAGCGGCTGCTTTTTATTAGTGAAAGTCATTTGTAGTTTTTTGGTAATTAATACTCATTTGCCACGCATTGCTCCAACCACAAAAGGACGAAAATACATTGTTAAGAACCTCTTGATCTCGTCTGTTAGTTACTCTGGTATAGAGCACGCAGTCGTCAGCGTACAATCGCAGTTTCACTGGTGTGTCCCTAATGACCTGTGTGACATCATTAATATAAATAATGAACAGCAGGGGCCCAAGGACTGAGCCCTGTGGTACCCCGGAAGTGACTGTCGCCGGCGATGACTGCGCGTGATTAAAGGTAACATACTGAGATCTTAAATGTAGCCAATCAGCTATCCAGCCGAGTATTTTGTCATTGTTAAAAATTTTACTGAGCCTAAGAAGAAGTTGTCTGTGACACACCATATCAAACGCTTTGCTATAATCTATGAATATGGCATCAACCTGTCCTCGATTATTTAGAGCCGAAGCGATGTCATGAGTGAATTCAATGAGTTGAGTAGTTGTAGAAAAACCAGAGCGGAAACCGTGTTGATTCCGCGACAATATATTATTAGTAGTTAAATACTGAAGGACATGTTTGTGAATTATGTGCTCTAAGAGTTTGCAACAAGTACTTGTTAACGAGATAGGCCTGTAGTTTATTTAGTTTATAGAGTACATTTATCTAGGTCATTTACTCACAATGAACCCTGTTCATGAGAAGAAAATTTACAGAAGAATGAAAATGGTTTGGAACGCATACGGCAGACATCGTCAGCTTCTGACTGGAAGCTTACCATTATAATTGAAAATGAAGGTGTACGATCAGTGCTTTTTAGCGGTGAGGACATATGGGGCAGAAACTTGGAATCTGAGAAAGAAGCTTGAGAATACGTTAGCCCTTTACTGCACATTTTTTTGTTTCCTCAAAATATTTTTCATGGAGTTGTAGGGAAGAATAACAGTAGCTGTACTCCCATGGAAACGAACTTTAGCGAATTTCTGTGGCATGAATTTTCAGAAAAAGGGTATGTCGTGTATTTGCAACAACGTGCAAATAAAGAAGAAGTTGAAGGTGAAAGATAGACTTAGTTGGATTCATGCTCGGATGTTTATTTGCACGTGACAATCATTGGTGCACCTATGATTTAGTGTGGAACAAAAAGAAGCAATCGTACTTGCTTGTGCACCACAGGCGGCTCCCACATTTGGTGCAGTACGTGGTGCAGATTCCCGAGCAGCCAGGAAGCAATGCAGGGTTTTCGCGTTATAGTCAAAATTTAGAACACAGAAGCACAGACGTATGGCTGTGCCCGTGACTACGCGACACGGATGTACCGCATCCTTTAGAAAAACAAATCGGCCACAAAACCCCTCCGCATCTACAGCAGCGGTAGCTTCACTACTCAGGTGCACTCCTCCAACAATGGAAGATCATCTTGGCCTCCCATTAACACTGCAAGAGGTACGTGCAGTGATTTCTTCTTCAAGACACTCAAGTGCACCTGGCCATGATGGCATTACCAGTTCTACCTTGAGCCATCTAGACCCTCGAGCCACTGAAGAGCTTTTTACAATCTCTTTTGGTCCTCGGTAACTGGCATCATTGAAACCAGGCAAGACACCCCACGCTGTGCTTTCTTACAGACCTGTATGGCTTGCAAGTTGCATAGAAAAAAAAAATTGAACGCGTGGTGTTGACGAGCCTGGAGTGGATTTTGGAGAAGCTTAATGGATATCCTGACGCGATGACAGGTTTTCGAAAGGGTAGATTGCCAATCTACAGCGTTTATTGGCCTATTAACGGCTGTTGATTTGATTGAGTTACGGCTGCTGAATTTCTTGATATCAAAGGTGCGTTTAACAATGTTCTACATGATGCAATTTTAGATACCCTTGAAGAATATGGCATCGGTGGCTATATGCATAAGTTAATAGCTAGCTATCTTCAAGACCGAACGATATCCATGACAACTCTAGACGGTGAAACAAGGAACCATGCCGTCTATCGTGGGGTGCTACAAGGGGGTGTACTCAGCCCAACTTTATTTATTGTCGTCTCGTCATACACGCCAAAGAACTCGCAGGCACAGTCTTGGTCTCTGTGTACGCAGATGACATCTGCATATCATAGAATGGAATAACCATGCATATCATGCATGGAATAACCTACCATCGCACATTGCTACTCAAACCGATTTCGCAACCTTTCAGGAACTTTTACGCAATAGTTACGAGTAAATATCCATCATTTACTGTTTCTTCATACGTTGTTCAGTGTACATTGACACGTGTACTTGTCTTTATCGGGCGACATGTTTCACCGCCTAACAAATGTTATCGCACAGCTCAGGGCGCGCCTGCACGTACCGGAAGTTTCTGGAATGTTATCGATGGTTGCATCCGCTGTCTGTGACCGAACCTTGTGTAAACTGATTGCATGTGTGCGCGACGCGAATAATGTAGAACTATGTGGAAGACATGCAGGTCCCAGCGATTAGTCTCGAACATTTGACGATTGATGTATAAAAGCCGACGCGCTTGACCCGTTGATCAGATTTTGACGATCGCCGACTGTGTTCGCCATTGTCGCCGTTATTTAAGTGCAGCCTGTTTTTGTTTTTCTCACTACCACGTAACATCTGGTAGTGACTGTGAAGAAAGCAGCCTAACTGAGAAAGACGAAACTACAGTTTTAATGGGCGAACTTCTGCCCTCAAAAACAGGCTACACTCAATGAACGGCGACAGCGGCTAACACAGTTGGCGATTTTGAAAAATGTCACGTGCAGTGACGTATGAAGAACAGAGTAGCAATACTGTGAAAGACTAAACTAACTTTTATTAGGCGAACCTGTACCTAATAAGTTAGCACAATAATAACATTCCAGAAAATTCCGATACATGCAGGCGCGCCCTGCGATAACATTTGTTTGCCGATAAAGACAAGTACATGTGTCAACACCCCCCTCTTAAAAAGCATCGACCCGACGCTGCAAACAAACGAAAGTAATAAAGAAAAGAACTCGTAGCAAAGAAAACAACAAAATAAGGAAGTTCGTCAGCGTGCGTAAAAGGGCTTCAGACGCACTACGTGGACAACTTCAGATCGTGCCCGGCGCCGCTGTGACTGCGAAATGCCGTCTTGCACGACCTCATATTCCAGTTCGCCAACACGTCGGATGATCTTGTCGGGTCCGAAGTAACGTCGGAACAGTTTCTCACTGAGCCCTCGTCGACGTATTGGGGTCCAAACCCAAACACGGTCACCGGGCTGGTACTCGACGAAGCGTCGTCGGAGGTTGTAGTGTTGGCAGTCGGTACGCTGCTGGTTCTTGATCCGTAGGCGGGCGAGCTGCCGGGCTTCTTCAGCACGCTGGAGATAGGTAGCGACGTCAAGATTCTCTTCGTCGGTCACGTGCGGCAGCATGGCGTCGAGAGTCGTCGTCGGGTTCCTGCCGTAAACCAGCTTAAACGGCGTGATCTGTATTGCTTCTTGCACCGTCGTGTTGTAAGCGAAGGTTACGTACGGCAGGACGGCATCCCAGGTCTTGTGATCGACGTCGACGTACATTGCTAGCATGTCGGCGAGGGTTTGATTCAGGCGCTCCGTAAGACCATTCGTCTGTGGGTGGTAGGCGGTTGTTCTCCTGTGCCTTGTCTGACTGTACTGAAGAATGGCTTGGGTGAGCTCCGCTGTAAAGGCCGTTCCTCTGTCGGTGATGAGGACTTCTGGGGCGCCATGTCGCAGCAGAATGCTTTCGACGAAAAATTTTGCCACTTCGGCTGCAATGCCTTTCGGCGGAGCTTTAATTTCAGCGAAGCGGGTGAGGTAGTCCGTCACCACGATGATCTACTTATTTCTGGACGTTGACATCGGAAGCGGCCGGTCCCAACAAGTCCATCCTGATCTGCTGAAAACGTCGGCAAGGAGGCTTGATCGGCTACAGTAATCCGGCTGGCCTTGTGGGTAGTGTCTTGCGTCGCTGACAGTCTCGGTATGTCTTGACGTAACGGGCAACGTCGGCGGTTAGGCGCGGCCAGTAATACCTTTCTTGTAACCTTGATAGCGTCCGGGAGAGGCCGAGGTGCCCGGCGGTCGGATCGTCATCTCGGGCGCGCAGTACTTCTGGACGTAGCGCCCACGGAACAACAAGAAAGTAGTTGGCGCGGACTGGTGAGAAGTTCTTCACGAGTAGATTGTTTTGAAGCGTGACGGAAGATAATCCGCGCTTAAATGCCCTGTGGACAATGTCGGTGCACCCTTGCAAATATTCGACGAGGCCTTTTAGCTCCGGGTCTGCCCGTTGCTGTTCAGCAAGATCTTCCGCGCTTATCATTCCAAGGAAGGCGTCGTCATTCTCGTCATCTTGCGGCGTCGGGTCAATGGGGGCGCGTGATGGGCAATCGGCACGGGAGTGTTTTCGTATTGACACGTGTACTTTTCTATATCGGGTGACACGTTTCACCGCCTAGCAAATGTTATCGCACAGTGCAGGGCGCACCTGCATGTATCGGAAGTTTCTGGAATGTTATCGATGGTTCCATCCGCTGTCTGTGACCAAACCTTCTGTAATCTGACTGTATGTATGAGCGACGCGAATAATGTAGAACTTTGTGGAAGACACGCGGGTGCCAGCGATTAGTCTGGAACATTCGACGATTAATGTATAAAAGCCGACGCGCCTGATCCGTTGATCAGATTTTTACGATCGCCGGCTGTGTTCGCCGTTGTTGCCGTTATTTAAGTGCAGCCTGTTTTTGTGGGCACAGGTTCGCCTAATAAAAGTTTGTTTCGTCTTTAACAGTATTGCTACTGTGTTCTTTGACGTCACGACCACGTGACAATATATTGTTTTGATCATTTGTCTTACCGTTCTGCGTGCACATTGTAGAAGTGTATTCATGTCTCATGAATTTGTTAAGGTGACAACTGACGCAGTTTCGAGCAACACCTCGTTTTACTTCTTTTACATTGTACCTATTCAATTCCCTTACTTTGTTTCCTCAGACAGTTTTGTATTTTCTATCTGAGTTTCATTTGACTAATGTATTTTGTATATTGTTTTACTTGTGTATTTTGCTAGACATCGTACTTCTGTATAACTTTTGTGTTCTTCTTTCTAAAAATTTTTGTTTGATTTTGTGTACTTTAGTTTTTTTTTTCCGTAACGCGCATAGCTCGCATTTTTTTCATGGATCGCGTCTCCCTATGTAATACCTCTTCAGGGGCCTTTGGGGTATTATGAAATAAATAAATATGGACCACGAGCTTAAGGCGCTTGCAAGTGCAAACGAAGCTGCAGCGTGCGGTGTCAACAACGTCGACCTACCTAAACAGTCGCAGACTACAGAGCCCACCGGCAAAAATTTTAATAATGGCATTTACACAGAGGTCAATGGCCTGCTACTCCGTTATGATTGATGGGAAGATTATACCATCGGCAAACCAAGACAAGTTTCTCGGAGTCAATATCCACCGTGACTTATATTGGTCGAAGCACATCTCTGCATTAAGAAAAAAGCTGGACAGCTTTACTCAAATGATTCGATATATGTCGGAAAAATTGTGGGGGCCATCTAAATAATCTCTTCTGCAGCTCTACTAGGCACATTTTGTTGGCTACCTTCGCTACAGTGCGCCTGTACATTCTAGGATTAGTACATCTGCCGTACGCACATTTGAAAGTGTTCAGGCTCGGGCACTGAGAGTTTACCTAGGACTACCACGATGTGCGTCTACTTGGGGCAGTACTGCAGAGGCACGCGCGTGCCCAGTTTGAGCCATTGCGAGTGAATCTAAGGCTACTGACTAGACACATGAATCATCCACTGACGAATGTCACAAGCATGCGGCCTGTCGCCGCCTACTCAGAAGCCATGTTGTGACAGCAGTACTTATTGCCGTCGGACTTCGTACCTCATGCCATACCAGAAGTTCCACTCTGGATGATGGAAAAGCCAACAAGAGACTCAATCACTAGAATAACGAAGAAGCCAAAAAATGCCGCCTGCTGGGCTCAAGCATTTCGCATTGTCCTACATTGGCTACATGTATGGATATACCGAACATGCTTTTGCAGATGGTTCTGTTACAGAGACCTCTTCCGCGGCAGCTTACATAGTACCTGGGAAGGGGAACGCGCAATGATTCAAGATAGGACACAGCACTTCGTCTACAGCAGCTGAGTTGACCGGAGTTCGAGAAGCTGTACGTTGCATATTGCAACATTTAGCCTCGCGAAATGGACATTGATCTGTGACTCAAAACCAGCACTGCAACTCATCAGCAATTATATGAATCCTATGGTTTATGATATCGTGTCTCTGCTTGGTGAAGCGTCTCAATGCGGGCATACCATCGTGCTGCAGTGGATTCCTAGCCATTGTGGAATAGCTGTAAATGAACAGGCGGACGCCGAATGAATAGAAAATGGCGCACACTGGCGGGAGGATTATAAAACCTGATTTTGCTCAGTATGGAATCCACGGCTTGCTCCATAACGGCATCAAAACTCCTATGGTGTGACAACAGGGCATCCCCGAACGTCAGCAAGAGCGCCTCCTTAGACTTGACGCTGGTTTGCGATTCCGGCTTCCACTTAAATCAATCAATCAAGTTTATTTTCATTGTGTCAAATATACAGAAAAAAAGAGTGTGACAGAAAGCTGTTTGTCAGAACAGCTTGAATAGCTCACAGCCCCATAGAAAAATTTCGGAGCAGTAACAGCGCTACCATAAAATAAATAAAGAATTCAAACTTAACAGACAGGTAGTACTATAGGGCACACACGAAGGTATGGAAATGTAAAGTTAATAGAGAAATGTTAAAGCACTGTTTAGAATGGTCATAAAAGTAAATACAAAACAGTTCCTTAGAAAAAATGAATATCTGAAATGCTATCAAATTACAAATATCTAGAATAAGTACACTGAAAATACAATTAAAAGAAACAGTATAGAAATCAACTTATTACAAACAGTTCCATACAACCCGATGAAATAATTCGATACGAATATGGATTTGATAAATGAGACAAGGTTTGTAATAAAAGAACTATTAAGTGGTAGAAATCTCAGAAAAATACATCACTGTATATAAATTGCGCATATCCTGATATCAACAATCAGAGAAGTCAAATTTGTTAAGGGCATAGTGACTCAGAAGGGAGTGAAGAGTGTAAGACAAGCGCTCTTTTCCGGAGTTTAATCGTACTGTATCTAGTTCCCAATTTTCTCCATGACGCGTGGGATAAATTAAATGGCTAATTGTTAAATTCGCCAAGACCCGCAAATTTCTGATATTATACTCAGTTTGTAATTTGAATTTTCTGCTTAACGTATATTTGTATGTCTGGTGTACTTTAACTATTCCTGAACTGCAGAATAAAACATTAGTAGGTGCCGCGAAATGCCGCGAAACGCCGCGAAATCAAAACTTCGGTTGCGGAGAGGCAAAGAAACACTCATGCGTCGATTACGGGTCGGTGTGCCGTACACCCACCCATATCTTCGCAAGATTGGCCAAGAACGGCACCATCACTTTTCCATCGGCCACACTACCTAGACAATCGCTCTCGTACTTTGCGTGTGCCATCAATATGCGGCCGAGCGAAGGACACATAAGTCTAGTGTTGACTCATTGGATGCCCCCCCCCCCCCCCTTTTCGGAAGTAGCTATGGATTTTTTGTAGATTTTTTCCCAAGATATTCCCGTATGCCATCTGTACTCCTTCATTACGCAATGCCTCCATGACTGTTGGTAGCGCTACTGAATAAAATGCATTTTCATTATCTGTTTTCTCAATTGCATGAGTGATGACATGGACTTATTCATTTTTTTTTCAATAATTAAATGCAATGATCCATTTAGTCAACATGTTCATTTCTTCTGCTGTTGATGTGCTGACAGGCATCTCTGTCTCTACCCGAGCACAGCCAATCGGTACTTAAGCAGAAGGCAGAATGGATATATACACTAGGTAGAACATTTAGAGAATACCCTCCCTACCTGCTTTTTGCCTGATGCACATCATATTCGTGTACGCTAACGCTACATCTAATTCCGCTATGACAGCGCCATCACGGCACGGGCAAAGCGACCAGCTGCACTAGGCAACTCGTCCAAATGGCTATTAAAGGGAAGCTGAAAACTTTTCCAGAAAAATGAGTGAAGAGCAGTACGTCGTGCTTTTTAACCCTCGGAATTCGAATATCGCATCGAAATTGAGCGAAAGAAAGCGCAAACATATTTTATTTCGACGAAAAGTGCAGCAGCGGACACGCCCAGCTCACGCGCCTCGTTTCCGCCTGTGATTGGTCGGGCGCCTCGTGACGACAATAATAGTGTTCGTCCGGACCGACTGCAGCCGCTACACACGAAGCACGGTGCAAGGTAGTTTGGTCATGGAAAATTTAGAGAGTTTGCGTTTCTCTGAGGAGTTCGGCGTTAAGTCCAAATTCCACGAGAGTGATCGTGCGCGCGACGGCGACGGGCGACGGCTTCTAGCGAGAAAACGGGCCGTCGCTTGAACAGATCGCTCGGTGTTGTCGCTCGATCGCTCGTTTCTATAAATCTAGAACTCGTCGCTCGTCGCCGGGAAGTGCTATCAGCGACTAGCCAATAGTTCGAAGCCGGAAATGGATGTAAGTAACTCAAATACTACTGTTTGTCGCATGGAACGAGCAAACTATTGAACTTTACACGTGCAAGAATAAGAACCTAATGCAAGAACTTCAGAAATATTTTATGCTCCTTTTTCAGGAAAATACATCAACTTAAATTGATAAGGCATGCGTCACGCTAGTTTCGGCGCGTATATTGCAGCCCTCATGCCGGGAAGTCATCGCTCAAAGCCGTCGCTCGCGTGGAGTTCGGCTTACAGGCGAGGAGTGAACGCGGCAGCCATCGCCTCGCTTGTCGCTCTGTCGCTGTCGCGTGCAAGATCACTTGTAAGGGCTTTATGCTTTACTCCGTACATGTACGAGCCGATTGCGAAGAGCCGGCCTCTCAAAGAAGCAAAACATGCTGGTGCAAGCATCCACGCGAACGAAGGCGAAGTGTTAGCATCTCCTTCTGTTGGAAATGTTCTTTAGCGAGTACGTTTTTGCTAAGCTGCATTCAGCAGTCCAGTGAGTGCGTTTCCGGGCAAACAACTGTAGTGTTATGTTCCTGCATGCCTCCTCGGAGAACGTAAGCGGTGATGCGATCTTCGGCATTTGTGCGCTGCTCCAAAGCTGTCGGCAATCTACACAGACGGTTTAAACGCGGGAAAAGTTTACCGGCTGTTGTAGCACGTGTAGTATAGAAGCTTCATCAGCGCACCATCCGCACGCTACTCGTAACCGGTGAATTCCGTCGGCTACGTGAGATGGTCGGTTTCTCTATGTGTGCGAGAGAAGGGGGAGCGCAGCATCCTGGCGTGAGCAGGCTTTCCAACACATTGAAACTTTACGCTTGCACTGCGTTATGGTAGCTGCATGCAGGCTGTTTCACAACACATGTGCGAATAGAAAATTCGCGGCGCCGGGCGATGAAACCTGCGTCAAGGGTGGGAGATAAACATACACCTTCCGTTCAGCGTGTTAACACGAAGGAGCACCCAAAGCACGCATTATTGATAAACTCCGGTAGTAATCGTCACGGAAGGGGTTAGAGCACAACACTGTGGTTCTTGAGCGCTTGAAGTTGTTTCGCTTCACAGCGGCCTCCCACTTAGCTGAAAGCTTCTTGTCTTGCAGGAACTAATGGAACATCGGAATATCGTCGCGGCCGCTGGTGTTCGTGCAAGCGTAGGCTGCACAGAACGCCGGCATGATCGGCCTACAAGTTCAATTGATGCTGCGCACGTCAACTACCACTCCTGTATACACACAGACAAAGGAATGTAGGGTCGAGCGAAGCTGATTAGGACGGCACGCACGCAGAGCCGGCCTGCGTGCGTGCCGGTCGCGGCACGGTCGCGGAGACTGCGAAGGAACGGAACACCAGTGATGACGTCACTACGCCGCGGTTTCCGGTCTCCGCTCGCATCGTCAGCGTCAGCAGCAGCGCGCGGCGCTCGACGGGGGGTGGAGCTACAGCGCAATTTTAACCGACGATTGCGTCGCTCCTAAGTGAAAAATCCCACCCCAAAATTTTACCTGCATGGTTTATAAGGTTCCCGCATCCGAATATGAGCGTCTTATTGAATTCGACAGACTCTTCAGCTTCCGTTTAATAGACACGAGCTTTAGACTGTGCAACAGTATCGCCGTCAATTCACACGTTTGTGTCCTACCAGTGATAACACGTGCTGCCATCAATGAGTATTCAGCTTCTGCATTTTTCAACCATCTCGCACTTCCATGCCCCTTGTTCACATGCATTTGATCGCTAGTTTAAATCATGCAATCGTTCTTATCGTCGTCCTACTCTTGTTGCTGTCGTCACATACGTGCTCTCGAACTTGATTCTAGTTCACTGTACTTGCATCACACACACAAATACTTGATTTACACATGCACATTGGTGATACCTGATAACGCTTTGCGGAAGCCCAAGCAATACTGCATAGGGAGCTGCCGGCAAAAGGCTTTGCATAACGTTGATTCCCACAGCGCAAGGGATCTACACGTTTTTTTACGACGATAGCTGTGACGGGCGCATTCAATTAGCCGTTTCGCTTAGCGATGGCGTCTGCCGCCGGCGCCAATGCCGTTGCTCTATATCCGTCGCAGCTATCGCCTAGCGCGCGAAAAGCCACGCCATGCTATCGGCGCTCCGCGAAACGTCGATACTTGCCCAGTCTGCATTGCAGTCACATATTTTGGCGAGTATAAAGTCGTACTTATCCGAGTGATTCGTGTTTATTGTTTCTTGCATGCACACGTTACCTTTCACATTGGGACGATGCATTCTTTGAAACATAGGAAACGCCGCGTCTGTAGTGCGGTAAGGACAATGACGAAAAAGACACATATCTGTGTTTAGAAGAGACTAGCGCTTACATGTTACTATGACACGTATCATGGAACGCTACATGTGCCCGCGTAGTCTCGCTACATGTTTTCCCTTCAGAACGCGCCTCCTTGCAAGGTATGAACCGCTGCTGACGAAGTGAGTCGTAGACCTGCGCTCGCTGCTACAGCCAGGCAACGTCAGGCTCAGCGGGCCAGTCTGCAGCGAGCGGCACAAGCGGCAGGTAGCCGTCGACGCCACGCGGACAGTTTAGATCGTCGCAGAAAGACTTCGCCGCGAAAACCCTTTAGTGCGTGCGGCTGATAATACGGCCCTGCGAGGAGGCTCAAGTGCGTGCTGCCGAAAATCAGGCACGACAGCTCCCACGTGAGCGGCTTCATACGCGCTCAGCCGAGAATACGGCGCGGCAGCTTCGGCGTGAATACCCCCGTGTGCGTGCAGCAGAAAACAAAGCACAGGAGCATCGCCCCGTAGAGCTTTACGTGCGAGTACGCAAACATGAGGCCCCAGTACTTTCCCGCGCAGAGCCTCGCATGCGAGCAGCCGGAAGTGAGGCCAGGGAGCTACGCCGTATATGATAACCGTCAACATAGATGTAATATATACGTAATGGGCGCTATGGTCAAACGCGCCACTGCGAGCCTCGCTCACGCTGAGTTAGGCGAATCGGGACTCGGAAAATGCACAGGTTTTACTGTGGTGCCACGGAAAGACTTGCGCGGCTAAAGGCGGCACCATTGCGCAGTGTACTCGGGAGCGCGGTCTTCAGCGGGTGGGTACCAATTGAATTAGGCACGGTGACCACAACTTTGGACGGTAAGGTTGACGCCACATGTCGCCGCGTAGTTTCCCGTGGTGCAGGTTAGTGCAATAACGATTCATAAGTCTCAGGGTGGCACGTATACTAGCATTTTTTTACGAATACAACAAATTTTACCCCCAGAAACTTGTGTACGCGGCACTGAATCGAGCTACTTCACTTGATAGCCTTTACATCACCAACGCTGAAGATGATTTCACGTTTTACCGCGCCACCAAAACATAGATCTGGCACTGCGTGACGAATTCCGCAGGCTCAAACAACATCGCCTTGATACAATCATGCAACGCTGCTTTGCACTACTCGATCAGCCCCACCGATCTGCCATCTGCTCTCCCAACGGACGTTGTCTGGCTGCACACAGGCTTGTCGTCACGCACGACCACATATAATGCGAGTGTCCGTCCTTATCATCACCATGAACAGCCTGGTTACGCCGACTGCAGGGAAAAGGCCTCTCCCATACCTCTTCAACTACCCCAGTCATGTACTAATTGTGGCCATGTCGTCCCTGCAAACTTCTTAATCTCATCCACACACCTAACTTTCTTCCGCCCCCTGCTACGCTTCCCTTCCCTTGGAATCCAGTCCGTAACCCTTAATGGCCATCGATTATCTTCCCTGCTCATTACATGTCCTGCCCATGCCCATTTCTTCTTTCTTGATTTCAACTAAGGTATCATTCACTCGCATTTGTTCCCTCGCCCAGTCTGCTCTTTTGTTATCCCTTAACGTTGCACCCATCATTGTTCTTTCCATAGCTGGTTGCGTCGTCCTCAATTTGAGTGGAACCCTTTTCGTAAGCCTCCAGGTTTCTGCCCCGTACATGAGTACTGATAAGACACAGCTGTTATACACTACTATCTTGAGGGATAATGGCAACCTGCTGTTCATGATCTGAGAATGCCTGCCAAATGCACCCCAGCCAATTCTTATTCTTCTGATTACTTCAGTCTCATGATCCGGATCCGCGGTCCCTACCTGCCCTAAGTATAGTATCCCCTTACCACTTCCAGTGCCTCGCTACCTATCGTAAACTGCTGTTCTCTACCGAGATTGGTAAACTTAACTTTAGTTTTCTGCAGATTAATTTTTAGACCCACCCTTCTGCTTTGCCTCGCCAGATCAGTGAGCATGCATTGCAATTGGTCCCCTGAGTTACTAAGCAAGGCAATATCATCAGCGAATCGCAGGTTGCTAAGGTATTCTCCATTAACTCTTATCCCCAATTCTTCCAAACGCTTTCTCGTAGTCAATGAAAGCTATATATAATGGTTGGTTGTATTCCTCACATTTCTCTATCACCTGATTGATAGTGTGCATATGGTCTATTGTTGAGTAGCCTTTGCAGAATCCTGCCTGCTACTCTGGTTGAAAGAAGTCTAAGGTGTTCCTGATTCTATTTGCGATTACCTTAGTAAATACTTTGTAGGCAACGGACAGTAAGCTGATCGGTCTATAATTTTTCATGTCTTTGGCGTCCCCTTTCTTATGGATTAGGATTATGTTAGCGTTCTTCCAAGATTCCGGTACGCTCGAGGTCATGATGCATTGCGTATACAGGGTGGCCAGTTTTTCTAGAACAATCTGCCCACCATGCTTCAAAAAATCTGCTGCCGTCCTTAACTTCTCCACAACTTGGGGTTGTCCATATTACATCACCGGTGCCAGATGTGTCGTGTCACCAAATAGAACTGCGCAGCGGGCATCGGGTGTGGCAATATACGAACGAGGAAATGAGTGCCGGCCATTCAAATTTGTAATACCAAAGGACGTACTGTTTGCCGACGTGTTCGCAGTGTGGAACTCCGAAGGAACTATGGGTGCCTTAGTGTGCGTATCGCCAGCTGCTCAACGTGGGAAGATTGCGCACTTGGCACATGCCTTCGTCCCCCAATAGGATGTGCCCCCAACTCTTACGGGTGATTTGAACGTAAACACAGAGGGTCCCTGCAACCCCTGGTTTGTACAGTGGGGGCACGAAGACCTCAGCATAAAATTTTTGCCAAATACACAATATAGCTCTTCGCGCTACGGGTCTTGCTTGGACTTTGTATTTAAAAACATCGAAGCACCCTTGTTGATCCGCTGCAAGCTCTTCTCGACTACTTTTTCGACCATAAAGCACAACTTAGTGTGTTTCAATAAGCGTATGCAAATAAAACCACAACTTTCAATAAACTTACTACTTGCAGCTACCGTATCCGAACCGTTTACGGCGGTCTCCTATACAGAACCTCCTCCAGCTCACGCTGTGACTGTGCTGCGTGTGTCGCACAGGGCTGTGGCTTTTTTGTCTCCAGAACCATGTCATTTTCGACCGCTAGATCAGAGTCACTTGCAAACTGTTGGATGCGCAAGAGACCCGAATAATTTATTGTAGAAGCAAAGCCTTTACTTTTTCATGCTAGACTTTTGCCTGCAGTGATCTGTAAACTTGATTGCCTATTGAATAGCGATTGCAACTGCTTCCCTGTTACAGGAAATTCTCTTCTCTGTGCAGGGCCGGTTTGTATGCCTGTTCTAGCCAAGTACCACATTCCGTCTCTGGTCTTTGCGAGCGAAGATGACTCCTGTGAGGTTCACGTCTCCGAAGCTGATTTAGAATGCAATGAAAGCAAGGGACGTGGATTTGCAGTTACACTGAAGCGGTAAGGAGGGCACTCCTTCCCGGTCGTACCAGCCAATGCCTCTAACTGATGAAAAAAAAAACTGGAATTTGAATTTATAGTTGTGGTATGCTACAGTTGATACATTGTGTCTAAGAAGAATGCCTTCAAACTAAACGGACACCAGAAAGAAACATTGGTTAGTCCAACACCCTTTCTGTACTTCTGCCTGTTCTTCCTCATAGCTTTTTCTGTTTTTTTTTATGGCTCGCTAGCAATCCTATCTGGAGTGACTATGATGCACGACCAGCAATAGCATTTTCGCCATTAATATTTGTGTTGACTTTTAAAGCATAAGCCATTCGGTTCAATCGATTTCGGTTCAAGTCAGTTCATCCTTATATCAGTTTTAGGAAAGAACTTGAGCGTGAGTGAGAGTAAAGCACTGTGAGCCGCCGCTAATTAATCCTTCTCACCCCGCACAGTTAGACAGTGCCAGCACGTAATACGGACGACTGATTCAGTGACACTGCAAACTCTAGGTTTCGAATACGATGTCGTCCTCGCCAGAAACAGAGAGCCACGTTTGAAGAAATAAAAAACGTTGCTTGAATAACTAACTCATAATCTACAATGGACAAGGCGCACAATTCCAAGCACAATAAGTAAACTAACTTTCCGTGCTATCATCATCAACCGCTGGCCGATCATCCTTGGCCTCACGCTCATGCGCTCGCTGCGATGGGAATCGCCTCGTTAATTCCCGTTGGCGATGGTTTATTGAACCTTGGGCATGCTTGCACCGAGATGTGCAGGACACCATTTGTCGAGTCGGGCCATCTACGCAGAATCACCACGGCGGCTGCTGCTGATTAGACCTTCTGCCGAGATAGAGATGGAACGTTGGCGATTCTGACGAGGTATACAATCGCGAGACAAAATGCACAGCCCCAAAACACATCATATTCCGTTTTCAATGAAACTACAAAACGGATAAATTCCATTAATTTGGCGCTGGCCAATTCAATATCTTTTTTTGCGACCTCGACTGAGGGTCCGGTCCGGCGCCCATGCATTTCTATGGGCCTAAACTTTCGTAATTTTCATCCTAAAATCTTCCTTCACCGGATATTGCAAATTGACAAGTGAGCATACCTGAGCCCCTGAGCCCTATAGTGACCCTAATAGTGACCCCTTTAATTTCATCGTATGTCTCGGCTAAATTTAGGTGACACCCCCCGTGGTGGCGTTGTGGCTTTCGCGTTGCGTTGCTCAGCCCGACAGCCGGGGATCAAATTCCGGCCAAAGGGACCACATTTCGATGCGGACAAAATGCAAAAAACACATGTGTGCCGTACTGTGGGTGCAAAGTAAAAAAATTCCGGTGGGCATAATTACTCCGCAGCCCCCTCTCTTTCCCTACAGCGTGCCTCGTAATAAGATTGTGGTTTGGCCACGTAAAATCCAAGAATTTTAGGAGCCTAGGTGGCAGTGACCATGTTGAACATTATAATATCCCATCGAAAACGCGTATTTTTGGCCAGCCCTAGATAAATTTTCAAGCAATAACGGTAGATCAATATGTCCGACCACAGCATTTACCAAATTCTAACGTGTTCATTTGTTCATTATTTCGCAAGCAAAATTGGACCAATTATCGCGTTCGCAGCGTTCGCATAATTTGCTGCGTAACAGAATTGTCTTACTTTGGCGAAGCTAACTTCAAAATTGTGCGGAGAAGCTGCTTTTAGGATACCAGCCTGTCCCTGTGCAACATACACGGTGTATACATGGTTTTATATATCGTTAACAAAGCTTTTAAATTTCACCCGTGACTCAAGAAGCACAATTCTAATTCTTGAGCTAAATTATTCTCAGAGGCCGACAATAGTTGAATGAAAAATGGAAACTAATATATGAATGATTAACAAATTTGAGAGCGCGGCTTTTAGACCCCCGTTCATGCGGTGAGCGTCGGCGTCGGCATCCTCCCTCGTAAGCGAGCGACCGAGCACAGCGAGAGACGAGAGCGAACGCGGAGCGAAGCGCGGGATGAAAACAAAACCGTCGAAAGAGAAGAGGGCGCGAGGAGGAAAGCGGAGGAGGAGGGTATAGCAAAGGCGTGAGAAGGAAAGCGTAGTACCACGTACTAGGGTTGGCAATAAAGGTGAACGATTAAATGCTTAAAATTATCCCGCAAGCTATTAAGGGTCATCGATGTGCCCCTTTCATTATTTCGAATGAATCCAGTAAACACGTTTGATTAATCGTTTTCTAGAGGGTGACAGGAGTGGCGCGAACATTTTGAAGTCGTACTGGAATGGGGGAAAACGAGCAGTGACTGTGTGGCTGTGCTAGAGCGATTGTCGGCTGTTTTGCGCGCCCCGAGTGGTGCCGAGCGGAGTGCTTGCGTTCTCTTCGCCCAACCACCACCACACCACCCAAATATGCTATACGAACCAAGGGTGTGTTCCAGTCCTGGCCAGCATCGTAGACGGTCTACAGCTATGGAGACAACCGCGGCAGCTTGGAGGCCATGTAAGGGAACGTGTTTCGAGCAGTCTGGAAAACGCTTCTACGACGTGACGCCGCCACGCGGCACCAAGGAATCGTTTGGAAAAGTAGACCTGAATTCCGTTCTTCAAGTAGTTGCGCCTGCAAACCTATGGAAAACATGACGTGACTTACGCTGAGAACATAACAAAGCGTGTCTACATTTTCCTGTGCGCAGACAACCTTTCTGTCAACTTTCCAAGCGTTCTGCTCCGCCGCCTTCTTGTTTGAACAAGAAAGTAGCCGCATCATTTTTTACCTGGATGGCGTCTTCGCGCAGCTGTCTACTTCGACATCTTCGTGAGAATTGGAACGAGACTTAAGGTGGCCGGTGTCCAGTTAGCCGTCTACTTAGCCGTCTAGGGCGTGTGTTGGAACACAGCCCGAATCGTTGATCGTCGTTTAACAAACAGTGCACTAAAATCGTGCCAAAACATCCGCAGCGGTGTGTACCATGTACTTCGCATAGCGATGGAGTTCATGTCAGCTGCAGCAAGACTGCTGCTTCCGAGCGTCTATTTTGGCTGGCTGGTTGCCTGGCCATTCAAAGAAGGTGTCGCTTTGACCCAAACATCCCATTCAGTTGACATTCTCTCGCTCTGTAGAAAAGAGCTTGTGGAGAAAAATCCTAGGCCACTAAATTTCTTTTCTTGTGTGCATATTGCAGTTTCTGGCATATCCTAATCGGGCGTCACCTTTCAACTCTGGAATTTTTCTTATTTCTTCTTTAATCGTACAGTAATGGGATTTACTAGTGCCATGTATCTTGTATAATTCTGCTCCAAGTGCCATTGTATAACATATATTCTTTATTTTTTCCAAGGCAACTAGTGCCCAACTCTGTTTGTTCTTTAACAAACTAAACGTTATTCTTTATCAAACTTTACACACTTGTAGTTGTAACTTGGTTCCACCTCTCAAACGTTAGAATACGTTCCTACGAAGGTAGATAAGTGCGTTTGAACCTTTTTAAAGCGTCCGGAAAAATATCGTATTATCAAATAATTGATAAAAAACCCTGCATCGAAAGCTCTTTATCGAACAAAGACTGAAATTATGAATTATTAATCGTTATTAGAATAAAAAAATAAATCGCCCATCCCTACGAGGGGCTTTGCGGTGACGGAGGCTAAGATATGGCGCCAGAGTACCGCGCGCCGTCTGTATGGAAGCAAAGCGCTGCATGAGCGGAGCTTGTCTGCGGCGGCTGCTGTAAATCGCGCCCACGTGTCGCCCACGCGCTTCCTATCGCGATATACCGATAAGCGAGGTTGTCACGTCACACTTCTCTCGGTTTGCAACGTGCCGCACGAGACAGGTTCTTCGCACCAGCCAATAGATCGCGTAATGAAAACACGTATACATCTGCGCGCAAACTTAGCATTAGAAGGTATCGTAATTGTCGGTGAATTGTTTCACTAATTATCTTTTAAACTAGTTACGTTTAGTCACATATTGCAGTTTACAAACTGTATCTGGTGTCTTATAAAGTGATATCCACATGGAACAAATACTGAGGATGACATCACTTTCGAGCAATGCGTTTAGAAAGATTGCGACAAAATGCATCGGTGTTTTATTAACTTTTCAGCATGAATGTATATTGTCACGTGGTGGTGACGTTGAAGAACACAGTAGCAATACTGTGAACGACAAAACTAACTTTTATTGGGCGAACCTGTGCCCACAAAAACAGGCTACACTTATAGCACAACGATAGCGGCGAACACGGTCGGCGATCGTCGAAAATCTAATCAGCGGGTCAAGCTTTTATACAGCAGTCGTCGAATGTTCCAGACTAATCGTTGGGACCCGCGTGCCTTCCACAAAGCTCTACACCATTCTCGTTAGGCGATGAAATCAGATAACATAAGGTGCGGCGACAACAGACAGCCGGATAGAAGCATCGATAACTTTCCTGAAACTTCGGATACATGCAGGCGCGTCCCGCGCTGTGCGATAACATTTGTTAGGCGGCGAAACGTGGTCGCCCGATAAAGATAAGTACACGTGTCAATATAAAGGCGTTTTGTTAAAAGAGTAAGTGCAACAAATGTGAATTCGTACGTCTTGTTTCACTGTGCTTAACTCAAAAAGGGTGCTTGTTTTAAAATTCGTTCAGAGTGGATGCGACTCATGAAATCAGTGGCTTTAATTTGTCTATCACAATATATTTGAGAGTAATTAGTTTAAAAGTTATTCAACTTTTCCAGATCAGTCTGTGATGCGCATTGATTTGTAGCGTGTGTAATGTATAGTTCTTTAGGCATTGCAGCTGGATAGGTTGATTTCTCCTAAATGTCACTGTAGATAAATAAAAATGTTTACCTTAAAATAAAACACACCGTATATTATATCATTGCCCAAGTTTCTTTCTTAAAAAATCAGTGGCATGTTAGATTTATACATTTTTTAGAAGGTTTAATATAATTTCTACGTTTGTTTTCTACTTTAGAGAGACAGAAAATTGGCGCGCGCTTGATTTTACGACATCTTAAATCGGGCAGGTACTGCAAAATGAACAGCCATGTTTTTTGACGTTTTTTTCTCTTTCTTTAATTAGAGCCGGAGGATATGCGATCAATTTTGTCACTCCAATCAGGGTTCAAATAGTGGAAGTCGGCTGTGATAATATAGGAGAAATATGCATATAACGATAAAGAAATTGAGGAAAATCAAAACTAACTAAACAGCACAAATGAACACGCCAAGAAACCCACTACTTCAAACATACGCTGCAGAAACTGGATTGGCAATATTCGGCAAGTGCGAGTACATGTCAATGTAAAGAAAACACTAGATCCTGTGAGAAGTCATTTACACTAGTAAGTAGAACTTGCCGTTTAAGATATTAACAAAGACAAGGACGAATCGGCATCCCTAGAAATTTGGCGTTAGAAAATTTAGTGCTTCTTATTAACTGGTTGTTTCAAACACGGACAAAAAAATGAGGGTGAGCAATGGGGTTCATGAGACAATAATGCGTTAAATAAGTTTTCCCCAGTAAAAGGCAGGGCATCCTTCGTATCTTTTAAAGGTGCCCTGAAGCACACCACAGGCTTGGTGAAATAACATGGTCCACGAGTAGCATACGCTGCTATGAACATCTCAGCCAACTTTTTCTGGCGTACGCTGTGCATGCAGCTCGCAAGTAAATCGAGAAATCAACTTTCTCTCAAATGCTCCCTTTTCAACAGAAGACCCTGTCTTCACTATTTTATGGACGCTTTACTTCGTCATCGGATGTTTTACTTCGTCATTCCCTTATTGACGACATTGATGATAGCTGACATCAAGCTGTTGTCGGCTACGTGGCGTAGATACCGCAGCCGCTTGGGGGTGCCGCCACGAGTCCACTGGCTAAGCGCACTGCGGCTGGCTGAGCACAATTGCGTTTGCCTTATGTTAAGCGCGTCGTAGGCGCCAAAGGCGAAACTCGTGGCGTCTACCTTAACATCCAAAATGAAATTTGAACAGCGCGCAACGGTGACATTTAGTAGGCGGAGCGTTGTTGGCACGACCCACTGCGCCGGAGCCTTCGCAGTGCAAGGCAAGACTGGGCACAGCGGACCACACGGGAAACTGGCTCTAAGCATGCCTCCCCTTCTACTTATCCAGGTTCTGCTGCTTGGCTTCGCCGATGAAAACGACACGTACTACAACCACACCCGCTTGCCAGTAACAACTGATACAACTTTCACCGATCCCCCTGTCCACGACACTGCAAGGCTCATCTGTCCCCCTGCCGGCCACTTCGGTTGGGGAGTCACGTCACCCTCAACAACCGGTATAAGAGCAGATCCCCAGCACTTCGACTTCACTGGGCACGGCGGACCACACGGAAAACTGGCTCTAAGCATGCCTCTCCTTCTGCTTATCCAGGTTCTGCTGCTTGGCTTCGCCGATGAAAACGATACGATAGAAAAAGCAAAGCATAAGAACGTAAAAGATTATTCAAAAGCACTGGATGAATCCATCCTTGATTACTTGGAATTGGCTTATGAAAGCTTTGAGGGAACCAGTGTCACACAGTTATGGAACACGTTCAAGGAACACTGTAAATATTGTATCAATAGCTTCATACCCGATAAGAAGAAGCGCTTAAAGAAAGCAAATCCCTGGATAAATCGGCACATTATTCACCTAAAACGAAGGCTTAAACGGCTGAAAAAAAGCTAAGAACGCCAGTTTTAGTCAGTTAGCTATTTTAGCAGAATAGCTTTCTTCTAACATTAATTCAGCAAAAAAACATTACTTTACAGAGAGTCTTCCACAATTTGTACGAAATGATCCCCATAAATTTTGGGACCACCTTCAAACTTCCCACAAACAAATAAATCAAATCACTGTGCATAACAACGTGATTACGTGTCCTCAATCAATTGCTACGCATTTTAATGCCTACTTTCATTTTGTATTCTCTGAAGAAAGTGCCAATGAACATATGTTTGACCTTCCACCTGAAGAATCAATCACTGTATCCTACGAAGGTGTTGTTGAATCCCTACTCCGGTTAGATACCAAAAGTTCGCATGGTCCAGATGACATACCAAACGCCTTCTTACGCCGTTAAGCTGAGTCATTTGCTCATTTATTAACAAAAATTTTCTGTTTATCCTTATCGTCTTTTTCATTGCCCCCTGACTGGCTAACAGCCAGAGTTGTGCCTGTGCATAAAAAAGGGGACCACGCGTGTTTAAACAATTACCGTGCGATTTCTTTGACGAGTACCTGCTGCAAACTAATCGAACACATTATCGCTAACCACATACTTGAAATATTAAACTCTAAAGGATGCTTGTCTTCATTTCAACATGGCTTCAGGAAAAGTTTTTCAACTGTCACGCAGTTGGTTACTGCTATCCATAACTTTAGTTCCGTATTAGATAAATCTGGACAGCTGGACATAATTTTTTTAGACTTCAGCAAAGCGTTTGATAAAGTTCCCCAAAATAAACTTCTTGAAAAACTGAAATTAATAGGCGTGCCCTTGACTTTAGTAAACTGGATTGCTTCCTACCTACAAAATCGAACACAGTTTGTGGATATTGGTGGCATCTCTTCCACGTTACTCCCAGTGACATCTGGCGTGCTCCAAGGAAGTGTACTAGGCCCACTGTTATTTTTGGTTCATATAAACGACATTGTGTGTTTCATTGATAGAAATGTAAAATTGGTTTACTTGCCGATGACTGCATGCTGTACACCCCAATAAGTTCTGTGGCTGACCAAATATTACTGAATGATGCTTTCTGCGAAATTGTGGCCTGGTGTGACAGATCAGGAATGGTCTTCAATTCTGATAAGACTGTGCTTGTGCGCATGAGAAGAAAGAAACGTCCTATCCCCTTTAGTTACTCTGCTTACGGCACTACTATCTCGGAAGTCGAAAAATACAAATATTTTGGCGTTTTAATAAATTCACAGCTTAACTGGAGCGACCATGTTCATTACATCTGTTCATCTGCGTTAAAAAAACTTGGATTTTTGAAACACAAGCACAAAGGAACACCCAGTCACGTTAAGCTATTAGCCTATAACTCTCTTATTCGGCCCAAACTTGAGTATGCGGCTATAGTGTGGGACCCGTACACCAAAAAAAAATATAGCAAAAATAGAAAACGTGCAAAGACTGGCTGTGCGCTTCATTTACAATAAATTCAAGAGAACTGATTCCCCATCTGCTTTAATGGCCTCCAACGAAATTAAACCTCTTAATATAGGACGGAAAATTGCTCGATTAACGTTTCTTCATTCAGTCATCCAGAGAAAGTTTGGAATTTCTTCTTCACCTTATGTTACACCTTCAACTACACGAAAAACCCGTCACCAACATACCCATGCCCTAGCACCCTATTTTGCGAAAACAAACTTGTTTAAATACTCGTACTTTCCGCGCACAATAAACGATTGGAATGCACTCCCTGAACAGATTGTCTCAAGTGACAGTTTTGAAAGAAATCTTAGAAATTAATTTTGATGTGCTGATTGATGTGCAATGTATTTCCTTTGACTTGTTTCGCTCATTTGTATCATGCATCCAACCTTTTGTCTATGCAATAACTTCATGGCGTTTGTAAATATGTCTTGTTATCTGCCCTTCCTGCTTGGACCACATGAGGTCTGCAGTATTATGTAAATAAATAAAATAAAAAAGCAACGGGAGCACAGTGGATGCCGTGTTCGACAGCCAATAATTCCGCTTCTACCGAACGCATTTAAGTACTTTTGCGGCAAGGTATTTCTGAAATAGCCTATTTTCGCTTTAAATATCTTTGTCCCCTTCGATAAGAAGTGATTCAGGGCCCCTTTAACTTTACACCATGTGGGATAGAAACGCAGCCATTGAAGTCACTATCGCAACGCGCAATACGTGTCCGGGCTTGCCCGGAAGCGAAGTGCGTGTGCTGACAACCGAGCACCTACTGTGTCGGGCCGTATTTAACCACGCTGCAGGCGGTGCCTCATTCAGTTGTCACCTCCCTTTCCACCTGTGTCGGCACCCATTCAACTCCTCTCCCTTCTTTTGAGGTACACAAGCTGACAGACGGGATTTCCTTTGCATGCGAATTCTAATGGTGACACACCAATGAAAGAAAAGAGAGTAGGAAAAGATATAGTGGCGTGGACAAGAGACAGATTTGTAACCACGGGTGCCGTAAGTGCTTTGTTGGTATGGCTGACACTTGAATTTTCCTGCGCTTAACCAAAAGTAAAAAAAAAAGAAATGAGTGATGAGAGTGAAAGTGATTATGTGTGAAAACGTAAAAGGAGCTGAAACGGTAAACCGGGAAAGGGCAAAATAGTTAAGGAAAAAAGGTAGCCCGCTTCACTGGGGATCTCGCCACACTTTCTATGGTGTTCGACTGCTATCACGGTTCGCTACCGCAGAATGTGAGGCGCTGGGTGATCCCTACACCATCTAAGAATGTCGTTATACTTGTAGTGCGCGAGCTTGGCTTGTTGTGCCTGGGAAGAAGAGGACAGCTAGCTTTTCGTCAGCCGTGAGGCTCAGGTTGCGGAATGTCGTCAGGACCTCTCTCTACGTCGAGTCGTGGTGCGTTTGCTCTTGAGAAGATGAGCTAATGTCTACTCCACGCCACATTAGGCATCTGCGCTTCAGGCTGCAATGCCATCTGTGTGGCGTATAGCCATCATCCACATGAATGCCGGCCGAAGGCGCAGTCGCGTGGTGCATTGAGGCTGCATGAGCCCTCGAGTGCTGATGGACGGCGGTGTGTTTCCAGCGGCAGCACGAACGTCTGTGTGGAGCGAGGTTACGTGTGCACAGGGGGTGGCTCGCGCATTATCCATTAGTCCAATGTAGTTGGATGCCACGAAATCGAGTGCTTCCTTCACCATCCAATCAACCAACTCGTCATCCGCGATGTCGCAGCGCCCACCCGCGAAACACAGAAGCAGCTTTTTGATGCCTAAAAGATGCCTTGAAGGAATACGTCAAAAGTCTAGTAGCTGTCATGATCAAGACACCTAGACACCAAGACACAGCCGTGGACACCTAGAAGTACTTGAGGAAGTCTTTCTAGCGTTGCTCTAAAAGCTTCCCAACGTACTTCTGGACATGAACGACTGATAACTGTGAAAAATATTTGTTGCAGTGGTTACACAATACGAGGTGTAGACACAGTTACGTGAAGGCGGAAGTCTTACGTGGCTGGTAATGAATGAAGCAGATTTGTTCATTACTAAACAAAATCGTTATTGAGTGCACTCCCAAATACATCACCTTATCTGCTGCAAGTTTTCAGCTTATACGGAACAAAGCTCCAGCGCATTTTTACAGCGAAGCTCTATATGGCTAGGATGCCGGGATCCTTTCGCGCCCCTAGACAGAAAACTATCATCATCAATGACCCATAGGCCCGTAAGCGCTCATACACCCGTAATCAAGAACCAAGGCATCCTTGTGCGAGGCACACGGATGGTTTGGTGGGCTAGTTAGTAAAGCATACTCACGGGTTAACAGTGTACACAGACTGGCACAGAGTGAAGAACTACAGGCAGTGGCTACAAGCACTCAGCAAAGTGAAGCGAACAGAGCTTGCGTTATTTGGAATCACGTATATGACATACAGCACACAATGCCGAAAACTATCATTATCAATGGCTCATAATCCCGTAAGCAATAGCTTATACCATCATAGGCAACGAAAAAATGCAGTAACCCATATGTACGCAAGGCAGTGGCTATAAGCACTCAGCAAAGTTAAGTGAACAGTGCATGAATCATTTTAAATCGCGTATACAACATGCAGAACAGCACACGTTTCAAGAAAGACCAAGCTCAAAAGAAGCATCTCAACCGAGAATGGATGCTAAGGCACTCGTGATAAGAATGCAAAGCACGCAGCGATCCCGGCATACGCTTCCTGATAAATATTGCTGTTGCACGAGCTGCCACTGCAACGCCAGCTTGCGATGAGGGGTGTCACGTCCCTAGCCTTTCGTATATAAAGTAACGAACCAAGCAACTTATTTCAATGTTTTTGCAGCACCGCTATTGGTGGCTGCGTGCTCTCAAAACCAGCATTACCGCTGTTTCTACTATTGCTCTAAAATTGCACTACCACCATTACTCCAAAGCCATAAAGCATTGCATACACCGCTCAGGAGTTGTAGCGGTGGTTTTCAACAGCTTCGAAGGACATCCGCTTTCACAGGGCAGGGATGGCGAGTTTTGTATATCTGCAGCCGATTGCATTTCACATTGTACGAAACAAGTAATTATTGCAGTAATCTTTTTCTTTTGCTATGAAGCGGGAAAGCTGCAATCTGTGTAGACACACACACACACACGCGCGCGTGCGAAGACGCACGCAAAGCTGTAACCAATGCAATAACAAAAGGACACAAAATAGGGCGAATTCGATCTGGTTCTCGATTACGGCCAGCGCGTCCTCTTTGAGTGCACTCCCGTCGGTTGTTTCACGCTTCGTTAACCATAAAGACTATAAGCAAGCAGAACCCACGTCGGAAAAATAAGATGAAAAACGGCGAGACAGGAGAGCCCTAGCCATGAGTAATTGTCACCAACGAAAGTCAGACATCGCTGACGAATAACTAAGTGCAAAGTATTTCACTTACCGAAAAAAAGTTATATCCAAGCATGTCACGTACAAAGCCGTATCGGAAATGTAGGCGGTGAACGAAGATCCTTCCATTGCGGTAGTAAGCCGTTGGCGAAAGCACAATACAGCCACTGTCCCGAAGCATTAAAGCAAAAACGTGTAAAACAGAGTGGTCAAAGTTAAATGACGCCAGTTAATATGCAGTAAATACACAGAATAGCTGGGAACGGCACACAACTAGCGTAAGGTCCACGACCGAGAGATTGTGTGCGCCTGCGGCCTATGTTCTTGCCAACTTCCTGCCTCCCGCTGTTTCCAACATGGAGCGAGGTCCCTGAGAAGTTGAGAACATGTGTACTTAATGACAGTGCAATAGATAGCCTTTTGACACCGCTGCGATCATAGTGCTAGCCACAGCGCTGCGATCACTGTGACATAGAAGTTTCGGTCCTGCTGTCAGCTCCTGCTGTGCGTGCATGGATGAATGGTTTCGAGGTGTTGTGCGGGCGCACTCGGTTGAAAACGATAGCACACCTTTGATTGTCGAATTTACAGTCTGAAATTATGCAACAATGAAGCCAGCTTATTATGTTGCTTCTCATGAGGTCGTTTTGTCCTTGCCTTCGTTTTGTTAACGCCAGCGATCACCACTTATTTAACATGGCGTTTCGCCTTGTATGACCACCTAGGCGTAAACATCGAAAGAAGTTCTCGAGTGAGACGTTCTGAATGCGTTTAGCAGAATAGGCTCTGGTGAGACTAGCAGTGGGTTGTTACAACACATACAATATATACTAGTATATTTCAGGAGCTTAGGTTACGTTTGGAAAAAAATTCTATACCCCGTCTTAGTATACCAAGGGCGCTATAACGTAAAAGTATTCCAAAGATTGCTATTCCAATTCTGCAATCAGCCCTCCGCGATTGGCCAAAACTTTTGGGGCTATCCCTTCACCTGTCTGTCACGCGACGTCACGAAAACCGCGATAGCTCCCCCTCTGATATGACGTGTACACAGTGAATGCGCATGATTTGACCGAACAAAAGAAAAATAGTTATTTCTGATTCGACACCTTTTGGCCATTAGCTCTCGGCTATTGGTCGATAGTTCTGGGCTGCGCCCACCTCAACTGCCTGTCACGCGACGGCACAAAACCTCAAAATCTCACCGCGTCAAAGTGACGTGCACGCATTAAAGATGCATTAATATGCCGAACAAAACTGAAAGTTTTTCTGAATAGCCGGAGACTGCCCCGTTCCGAAAGGTACCTATTGTACCAATTACAATCTCTATGCACTTATGTTAGCTTCTTATGAAGCTGTGCAACTTTGATGTACGCCGCCCCTTATGTAATGCCTTCAGGCCCTTAAAGGGACACTAAAGGATAATATTAAGTCAACGTGGACTGTTGATGTACCATCCCAGAAACCTCTAAACGGTTGTTTCCTGCGAAGAAGAGACTTATTTTAAGAGAAAATGCGCTCTGAAGCGTCCGCGTACCTGTAGCGCAGTTCAAACCATGCGCCCTCCGATCGAGGAGTATTGACGTCATGGTCTTATAGTGACATTGCGCGGTCGGTGAGTAAAACAGCTCCCGCAGACGGCGCTACGGCTTTTGTGCACAAAACGCAAACGCGCGGCCAGAAACAGAGCCAACACAGAGCCGACAACAGCGCGAAAGCGGAACTATGGTGGCTAGCGGAAGGGAAAGCGCACGACGATAAACTGGTTCTTTATTTTATGACGCCAACTTCGACGCTCGTTGCAATGGGCGACCCTGACAACGACACATTAGCTCGCGATGCTGGGCTCGAGTTCAGCGATTTAAGCACTGATGAACGTGACCTGCTGTTGAGGGCTCGCGCTGCCGGCGTCGCTGCCTACTACTACGACGACGGCCTGCTTTGAAAGGCACTTCACGCGACTTCAGTAAGTCGGCGTTGAACTCGTAATCCTCTGGACGAAAGTGCAGCGAGCACACTACGTGATTTTTTGGCTCTTTGCAAGTGCGCTGTGGCAGAGGTACGGCACTTAACCACTTCGAACGGGAAGGTTCATTCGTTGGCTCACAGTGATAAGTAACGTTAGATTCGTCGCTGCATCTGCCCTTGGCCAAGTTCCGCGGACCGTTCGCGCATCCCACGACAGCACATGGACGTGGCATTCTCGCTGCTTGTTCGAAATGCAAGTTTCGCGAGCCAGCAGGACCACCGCAGCACGACGCGATAACGAAACAACTGAAACTCCAAAGCGCGCGCGGCGCTAAGTCGAAGTCGAGCGAAAACGAAACCTTTCGATCACCCATACTACTCAAGGGTAACGTCAAAATGTTATTTTTTCTTAGAATCGAATAGAAGTAGACAAGTAGCATTTTCTTCCGTCTTATAATCTAATGAAATGATCTTTTTATTACGCGTAGTTGAGCGCTAGTGGCATAAATTATGATGGGAAGTGCTTTCGTCATCGGGCTAGTACCGGAATGTCGGGTCTCAAATCGTGTCATGCATTTACCTCGATTTCTCGGTTACTAAAGCTCTGTTCGCGATTATATTGACGCCTTAGACGTTCTAGAGCATTGCTGTATCACTTTAACTTGACTTTCTGGTAACCTTTAGTCTCCCTTTAAGGTTGAATAAATGAAATGAAACGAAATGAAATGAATAGAAGATGGCTGCCGCCGATCGCTCAGGCACTGGCTACTCGCACCTGCCTGAGAGCATGGGTTTATTTGCGTATTATAAAACTTTTGCGTGGCCGTGTAACGTTTACGAGCGCATCTGGCACGCTTAGGACCTCGTTCTGCGAACTCTTCTTTGCTGAGGATCCCTTTTAGCGTCATTCTTAAGCTTTCGTTGCATGCCGCCGCGATTTTCGACCAGCCACCGCGAGCTAGATACGGGAAAGCAGACCAATCGCCGACGCGCACATCTCCCTCTTCCTCCGGTTAACGATGTTCATTGCACTGGCTCGGCGCCATCAAATCGCTCTCCACTTAAGCGCGCTCCCCAACTCGTGTCAGCCAATTAGACAAGAGAAACCGTTCAGTGTAGGCAGTGTTATTCGTTTTTCAAGCAAAGAAAAGTTTTCTCCTATGAACGAGGAGACCGTTTGATTGGTCTGTTCAGACAACCCTGCGGGTGACCGCCCGATGCTTGCGTCGGCGGTTACGCAAATTTCACATCAGGAGAATGGAATAAAGCATATTGCAATAGTTTTACGTTATAGGGCCCCAAGGTGTATCAAGTAGTTTATAGCTGTTTCAAGACTTTTTTAAGAGGTTCCATGTTTCGTGGAGAGGCAGCCTATGGGAATGTAGCTCACTGTGGGGCTAATATCTTCTGCTGTATCTCGCCAGTCGGGAGGAGGGGAGGGCGTCAATCGTTACGTAACCTGGAGCACAGGGAGCGCTCGCCATGAGTCAATCTGCGCCGCGCATGTCGACAGTTCTTGCTCAAGGGGAAGAAGAAGGTCCAAGTCCAGCTAAAGCGCTGCGAGTCCAGTCGTCGTCAATGAGGGCCGCAGCGCTATGCAACAGCTGCTTGTGCACTGTGCCAGTAGGATGGTGGCAGCAGCAGTAGCCGAGTGTCGTTGGAAGACATAATTCGTAATTTACCGTGTTAATCTAAATTTAAGAAGTTCCCTCTGATGTTGAGTATATGTTGAGATTATAGCCTTGTGTGTCGGGCGTGTTGGTATGCGAACCTGTATAACTAACGCCAGCATACTACTTAACGCCAACATACTGACGCCAGCAGACAATAACGAAAGGCAGACGTGGGCATCACTGGCCCAAAGCAGATCATCCGCCTCGTTTGGGGTGATGCTGCATGTGATCGAATTCAGGTGGTCCCCAAAACACCAGTTTCTTTATTTGGGAGATGTGCCTCCCTGCCTGGTGCTTGGCTATGGGAATGAGGTTGTCACCTCAAATGGCGCCTATAGTGCCTTTGTTAGTTGCTCCACACGCTTCTTTGCAGATGTCTGGGCACCCAACCCTTTCAATGGTCGCATGGCTTTCTGCAGTTCGTCCGCCATAGTGTAGGAGGCGGAAAAATGTGTAAACCATAGCTTCATCCTCATCATCATGAGCAGCAGCAGCAGCCTGTTTTATGTCCACTGCAGGGTAAAGGCCTCTCCCTGCGATCTCCGATTACCCCTGTCCTGCGCCAACTAATTCCAATTAGCGCCGGATAATTTTCTAATTTCATCGCTCCACCTAATCTTCTGCCGTCCTCGACTGCGTCTCCCTTCTCTTGGTGCCCATTCTGCAACCCTAGTGGTCCGACGGTTATCTAACCGGCACATTACATGACCTGCCCAGCTACATTTCTTTCTCTTGATGACAATTAGAATATCGTGTATACCCGTTTGCTCTCTGATCCACGCCGCTCTCTTTCTGTCTCTTAACGTTATGCCTAGCAATCTTCGTTCCATCGCTCTTTGCGCGGTCCTTAACTTGTTCTAAAGCTTCTCTGTCAGTCTCTAAGTCTCTGCCCCATATGTCAGGACTGGTAAAATTTACTGATTCTACACCTTCCTTTTCAGTGATAATGGTAAGCTTCCAGTCAGGAGCTGACAATGTCTGCCGCATGCGATCTGACCCACCTTTATTCTATGAATTTCCTTCACATAATCGGGGTTCCCTGTGATTAATTGACCTGGGTAGCTGCCGAGCACCTACCGGCAAAATACGTACAAACGCTCTCCTGGCTAGGTGCCCGGTCATCACGGACCTCGACGCTGCGGGCAACTTCTCGGGCCAGCCTCACTCACCTGGCCACCACAACCGGCCTATCGGGTTGAGCGCCTGCCGTCGCTTGTGGTAGGCAACGCCTGAGCAGCCGTCCACCACTAATAAGTACAGATGACTCCTCCTCTGGTGCTCAGCTTCTCGAAAAAAATAATCCGCATGCCGGCGCGGCACACACAGCCCATTCACAGCGTAAGCTGGAGGATCGTCTCCATAGGAGACAATCATAAACTGATTGAATACGGTACCTGCCAGTAGCAGGTTTTTGGAAAGTCGTGTTTCTATTTGCATAAATTTCTGAAAACACACTTAGGTGTACATTATGGTCGTAAAAGTAGGCCGAGAAGGGCGTGCAGTGGGTCAACAAGGGTGTTTTAATGTTTGTAAATGCAAAGTTCAAACAAGACCTGTTTCGCGAAAAGCTGCATTGTGTATTTGACACAAATTTCATGTTTAGGTCTTCTTGCACACACTGTACGAACCAGACGCTGTGGGAATACTTCGTGTTTAAGTTGAAAACATCCGCAACAATTAGGGGTCCATTGTGCTGACGAACGAAGGTATGTGGCGAGGAGTCAGCAATCTTCCACGTTCAGCACCTGGCGACAGGTACACTCAGGCGACCACACTACCCTCGCAGTTACAAACTGGACATACGTCGACAGAGTCTACGTCTGGTGCTCCAAGGAGTATAAATGGTGCGCGCGGATTTCCACGTTCGTACATTCCCTCAACCGAGGTGCAGTTTTATTTGCTGAAATGACACATCTGTCACCGGTGATGTCATGTGGACGAGTCCAGGTCTTGGAGAAGCATAGTAGGCACAGTCGCATTAAGATGTGGTCGTGTATGATTTCAAGCCTATGGCAGCCAGATAACATGCGTTGAGAGAGTAGATAGCAAATCGGTGGGGCAGATCGAGCAGTGCAAAGCAACGTTGCAGGGTACCCCCCCCCCCCCCTTTATTAAAGGAACCTTGTAGGATTGCGTGAAGGCGATGTTGGTTCGGTGTATAAAATTGGTAACGCAGTGCTCGATCTGGTATTACGGCGGCGTGGTAAAATGTGAAGCCGTCTTCAGCGTTGGTGATGTAAAGGGCATCAAGTGGCTCGACTCAGTGCCACGTACACAAATATCTGGGAATGACATTTGTCTTTAAGAAAGCTAGCATAAGTGCCACCCTGAGACTTATGAATCGTTATTGCACTAGCTTGCACCGCGGAAAACTGTGTGCGGCGACATGTGATGTCAATTTTACGGTCCAACGTTGTGTTCACCGGGCCTTATTCAATTGGTACGTACGCGGTTCAGACCGCGCTCCCAAGTACACTGCGCGTCTGTGCCACGTTTAGCCATGCCAGCTTCCCCGTGGCAACGCAGTCGAACGCGAGCCACAGCCTTTTGGTGAGTCCCGACTCGTGTACCTCAGTCCGGGCGAGGCTGCCAACCAAAGAAACACGCAAGCTGCTATTTGATGTTTAAAAGATGTCTGGAATGGCTGATTCAAAAGTCTAGTGGCTGTCTTGATCAAGAGATTTTGTAGCCATGGACGTCTAGAAGTACTTCAGTAAGCCCTGCTAACGTTACGCTAAAAGTTAGCTAATGGACCGCTTGACAAGAACAACTGAAGACTTCTTTTAGACGTATTGCTACGGAACAATATGTGCGATCACGAAAAGGCGAGCAGTGCGAAGACGACGACGACGATGAGAAGCTAGCGCGGGCTGTTGCCTCTTGGCCAAGCGCAGCGTATTTTCTTGTAAATATACTTGTACATAGCTTTTCGTCTGCGTCTTCCTACTTAACATATCTGGTAGAGGTGGACGTTCCCTGTACCTCGTCACGGAGCTTCGCAGTGGACGGTACGTCGAGCCTTCCTTCATGGCTCCCGGCGACGACAACCGGACTCCCCCGGCTCCGACACCTGCTGCCACTTCCACGACCTACAACCTTCTTGACGTGCAAGTCGACGGTGTTTCTGTGTCTGCACTCATAGACACTGGGGCGCATTTGTCCGTAATGAGCGCTGACCTTCGTAACCGGCTCAAGAAAATTATCACGCCCGCCACGACGCCTATTGTGCGTGTCGCCGATGGCGGAACAGCCCCCGTAATTGGTATGTGTACCGCCCGCGTCTCCTTCGCCGATCGCCAACAATCGTGCTATTCACAGTCATCGCTCACTGTCCCCACGACATCATCCTCGGCTTAGACTTCCTCTCCGCACATTCTGCTCTCATCGATTGTTCCGCCAGTACTCTCCGCCTTGACCTGCCTGTTCTGGATCCTGCTGAACCACACCCCAGTCGCCTCAGTTCCGTCGACTTCGTTCGCTTGCCACCTTCGGCACTGACATACGTTGACCTAGTGTCTTCCCCACCAGACCCCGACGGTCACTACATCGCGGCTCCTATGCAAGGCGTCTTCCTTACACACGGGATCACAGTACCTCATACAGTTTTATCTATTACGGCGAATTGCGTCTGCCTGCCAGTGGTCAACTTTGGCTTGACGACACAAGTGCTGCCACGCGGGATGTCTCTGGCCCAGCTTTGCTCATTCGCGGATCACTCAGTAGCATCCATTGCAGTAGACGGCACTTCATCCGATGCTCCTCTACCATCGCAGTCGGCAAATTGTACCATCGCTGACTTACAGAAAATGATTGCGCCCGAGATTGGCCCAAACTAGAGCTGTCAAAAATCGCATTAATACCGGCGATGCCCCTCCGATTCATCGCCGCCCGTATCGAGTGTCACCAGCTGAGCGTCAAGTTATTCACGCAGAAGTTCGCAAAATGCTTGCCAAGAACATTATTGAACCATTATATAGTCCATGGGCGTCCCCGGTTGTACTGGTCAAAAAGAAAGATGGCTCATGGCCCTTTTGCGTGGACCATCGGCACCTTAACAGGGTTACCAAAAAGGACGTGTATCCCCTACCTCGGATTGATGACGCCCTTGACTGCCTCCACGGTGCTCGCTATTTCTCCTCTATTGACCTTCGCTCCGGCTACTGGCAGATTGCCGTGGACGATCTCGACCGCGAGAAGACTGCTTTTGTAACACCTGACGGTCTTTATCAATTCCAAGTGATGCCCTTCGGTCTATGTAACGCCCCTGCCACTTTTGAACGGATGATGGATTCCCTTCTTCACGGTTTCAAATGGTCCACGTGCCTGTGCTACTTGGATGACGTTATCATATTGACACGTGTACTTATCTTTATCGGGCGACCACGCTTCGCCGCCTAACAAATGCTATCACACAGCGCGGGACGCGCCTGCATGTATCCGAAGTTTCTGGAAAGTTATCGATGCTTCTATCCGCGGTCTGTTGTCGCCGAACCTTGTGTTATCTGATTTCATCGCCTGACGCGAATGGTGTAGAACTATGTGGAAGGCACGCGGGTCCCAACGATTAGTCTGGAACATTCGATGACTGCTCTATAAAAGCCGACGCGCTTGACCCGCTTATCAGATTTCCGACGATTGCCGACCGTGTTCGCCGCTATCGTTGTGCTATAAGCGTAGCCTGTTTTTGTGGGCACAGGTTCGCCCAATAAAAGCTAGTTTTATATTCCACCATATTGCTGCTTTCTTCACCGTCACTACCACGTAACAATATTCTCCCCAACGTTCGCTACACACCTCGAGCGCCTCTCAGCAGTCCTGGACGTTTTTCGTCGAGCCGGTCTGCAACTCAACGCATCGAAGTGTGAATTCGGCCCTCGCCAGATTACCGTGCTTGGACATCTCGTTGACGCGAACGGAGTGCAACCGGACCCAGGCAAGATCCATGCTGTTGCGCACTTCCCTGTTCCGAAGTGTGTCAAGGACGTGCGCAGCTTCATCGGCCTTTGTTCGTACTTACGCCGTTTCGCGAGAAATTTCGCCGCCATAGCACGAGCACTAACCGAGCTTTTGAAAAAAGACGCCCCTTTCCAGTGGGGCGATAACGACGCCTCTGCATTCTCACATCTAATCGACATTCTCACAACGCCTCCCGTTCTGGTCCATTTCGATCCTTCTGCGCCTACCGAAGTCCGTACTGATGCCAGCGGTCACGGAATTGGCGCAGTACTGGCACAACGCCAGCATTGCCACGACCGTGTTATCGCTTACGCCAGCAGGCTCCTCTCACCCGCGGAGCGCAACTATTCAATCACTGAGCGTGAGTGTCTGGCCCTAGTTTGGGTGGTTGCGCAATTCCGCCCATACTTATATGGCCGACCCTTTTCCGTTGTCACAGACCATCACGCGCTTTGCTGGCTATGCTAACTGAAAGATCCTACAGGAATACTTGGTCGCTGGGCCTTACGCCTCCAAGAATATTCGTATACTGTCACCTATAAATCTGGCCGTCTACACAAGGACGCTGACTGCCTGTCTCGCTACCCGGTCGACGAGCCTGACGACGCCGACAGTAGTAGCGCCAACGGCATTTTCTCTCTGTCAGCCTTCGCTAACATCGCCGATGAGCAGTACCGAGACCTATCGCTGCGAGCACTTATCGAGCGTCTGCGCTCAACACCTACCGACGCATCCGTTCGCCGATATGTCCTCGAGGGCGGCATTCTGTATCGAAGGTACTCCCTCCTTGACGGCTCTGATCTTCTTCTTGTCGTGCCAAAATAGCTACGACAGACTGTGCTCTTTGAGATGCATTACGCACCCACTGCAGGACATCTTGGGGTAACCCGCACGTACGACCGCGTCCGCCGCCGCTTCTATTGGCCTGGTCTCGCTCGCTCCGTTCGACGCTATGTTGCTGCCTGTGATCCCTGCCAGCGTCGGAAAACACCTCAGGTGCTACCTGCCGGTCATGTCCAGCCGATCACCGTCCCTGTTGAACCGTTCTTTCATGTTGGATTAGACTTGCTCGGTCCCTTTCCCACGTCATCCTCTGGGAACAAATGGGAGCCGTCGCGACTGATTACGCCACCCGATACGCTATCACTCGGGCTCTCCCTACCTGTTGCGCCACTGACATCGCGGATTTTCTCTTGCGTGACATTATCTTGCTTCATGGCACCCCGCGACAGCTGCTTACTGACCGTGGTCGAAACTTCCTCTCGAAAGTTATCGCTGACATTGTGCGTTCCTGCTCCATTCAACACAAACTGACTACCTCATACCATCCTCAAACCAATGGCCTGACAGAGCGGTTAAACCCTACTCTTACCGATATGCTGTCCAAGTACGTTTCCAAAGACCACCACGACTGGGACATTGCCCTTCCTTACGTAACATTTGCGTACAATTCTTCCCGGCACGACACCGCCGGATTTTCTCCATTTTATCTACTGTACGGTCGCGAACCTACCTTGCCCCTAGACACGGCACTTCCTCCTGCTGCGATCTCAACAAGCGAGTATGCGCGCGACGCCATCGCCCTCGCCGACCATGCACGCCAGCTTGCCCGTGCTCGACTGACGGCCTCACAAGCCACTCAGCAGTGTCATTACAACGCCCGCCATCGTGACGTACAGTTTTCGCCTGGTGCGCTCGTGCTCCTGTGGTTGCCCTCCCGTCACGTCGGACTTTCAGAGAAGCTCCTTTCGCGATACACAGGGCCCTACCGGGTGCTGCGCCAGGTGACGCCTGTGACTTACGAAATTGCTCTTGTGGGTTCAACCTCGTCCTCTCTTCTGGCATCAAGCGATGTCGTGCATGTCAGTAGGCTCAAGGCCTACTACACTGCTTCCGAGTCCGATCTTTAGTCGCTCCGGGACGGCGCTTTTGCAGCTGGGGGTAGTGCTGCGGAACAATATGTGCGCTCACGAAAAGGCGAGCAGTGCGAAGACGACGACGACGAGAAGCTAGCGCGGGCTCTTGCCTCTTGGCCAAGCGCAGCGTATTTTCTTGTAGATATACTTGTACATAGCTTTTCGTCTGCGTCTTCCTACGTAACAATATTCTCAATTTTTTCTGGCAGCTGTTACAGTAACACGAGGTTTGCCCACAGTTACAATTTATATTAAATGATGCACGGATATCAGAAAGAAAACGTTTCTGCTCTCGGATAGAGTGATGCACAGGTAGTTTTTGCAGATGTGAACCACGGGAATAGTGTTGTACAGCCTCAGTGGTCAATTAGTGCTTTTTACTTAGACAAATCAACTGAATGCCGCTTGTCAGAATTATTTTGCAAAAAAAAACAAGCTCTGTTTTGTATGCTGATATCATGCCAATGCTCGCCCATTGACCTAAACAAGCGCCAGGGGGCCGAGGAGCACAGTAATACCTGACATGGGCTCCTGCTTTTCTCGCTATCTTGTGTGGAACATTGCTTGGAAACTCACCGAATTTGGTAACGTCGGATTTCTGAAATTCCAAGGCATCGTTTGACACTAGCCACGACACAGTGAGTAGAACTTTACACGAATAATCGAAACCTGAACATTCTGCGACCGTGCGCTCCAAGATAACCCTAACGCTGGGGCACCCGTGGCACGAGCGGGAGACTAGCGGCTCGCGCCTGCAGGCCCGCGGTGCACGCGCACGGCGCTCTCGCAGTAGAAGTGAATCACGCAAAACCAGCATCTGAGTCGAAGCGTGCCCGCTTTTCTGGAAACGCAGATGGCGAACGCTTTACAAGAAGAGCCGACAACGGCGAGAATGGAGGTGACCGGGGCTAACTCCGATACCATACCACAATGGATATACGACGCGAACAGCGGCAAAACGACGGGTAAAACCCACACCGAGTGGATACAAGTTGATCGTAAAGGCAGATCAGCAAAAGAAGACAATAAATCTGCCGAGGAAAGAGCCATAGAAGTCCTGAAACCACACCCCAAACCTCAAGCACATGCACAGCCGCAGCGTCAACGCATACTGAGGATGCGACCCTTCCCTACTGACGACTTCAAAATCGTCTTCCGCCCTCAAGCAGGACTTGACCTCTCGAAGCATACACTCATCGCAGGGATACATGCCATCGGAAGATCCAGTGGTTCGGTCCGGCAAGACTTTCACGATAACGTCCGTGTACATGTGCAGAAACAAGAGAATGTGATCATCGCGAGCACGGAAAGTACGGAACGAGCTTCCAAATCGCAGCATATCAACACCATGCAACTTGGCAGAACCATTTATCAAGTAAATCCCCACATTCGACACCCAGACGATGTGTGTCACGGAGTGATATACTGCCTCGAACCGGGCACAAGTCCCGCGGAGATTGCTGCCAGCCTTCGAATGGACTCAAGATACACGGTTCTCGGCGCGCGAATGCTAGGATCTTCCACAGCCGCGGTTATCGCCCTCGACGGACAGCACGTCCCTTAACACGTTACGTACCAGAGCAGTGACTACAGATGCAAGCCCTACCGAAAATCCGTCCAATGCTGCAGAACCTGCGGCGCCATCTGACACCGACAGTATATCTGTCCTCAGCCGAGAGCCAACTTCTGCTACACATGCGGGCAAGATGGAGTCACGGAAGAACACGATTGTCATCCGAAGTGCAAGGTTTGCGGCGGAGACCACGAAACGGCAGGCAAGGAATGTAAGAAGAAACTCCGTAACAACCTGCCCCTCTACCAAGTAAGAAGACAGCAGCTTGACAACGCTCGCGCCCGAGAGAATCACTGGAGCTAGAGCACCGAATTCTTCCCCGCACTGGTTACCACCTCGGAAAGCTCGCGGGGCCCCTCGTCTCGACAAAGACCTGACCGGAGACGCTCTCGCTCTATCCTAAGATCGGGCTCTACATCCCGCTCTCGGTCATGGTCTCGCTCCGTTAGGCGAATCACTTACGTCGCCGCGGAAAACGGAAGGAGCGCCTCGAATTCCTCACGCAACCCGAGCAGTTCAGGCGAGACAGCGACGATACGGACTCTCGAACATAAATTACAGGATCTAAAGAGGACGATACAACCACCGGTAGCCGAGTGCAACACGCCAGAACTCGAGGAATAAGTTGCGAAGAGAGTAGAAGAAAGCATACTAAAAATGTAGAAGCCAGAATAATGAAGTGCGTAGACGAACGGCTGCAAGCACATGAAGCGAATATTCTTGACCTTGTTGAACGACGCCTTCAAGTCTTTGAGGAAACCCTCCCTACAAAACTTCTCGCATCAGAAGACAGAACCATACAGACAGTGGTAACTAAAATCATGGAAAAGGTAGAGCCACTAACCCGTACAGTCACCACACTCAACGCCAAACTGGACGGCTTCTTGGCACAACAACACAAGTTCATGACATATGCTTACAAGAATTTCGTGATTCATGAACATGTGGCGGAGCAGTTAGAAACCAAACGCAATGGACTAAGGACAGCACGAGTGGAATCCGCGGAGGATTTTAGCTCGACAACACCAAACCACCTACTCCAGGTGGAGGACAACCACCAACATGGCGGCTCCCAAATGTAGACATACCGAGCCGATTCCTGCCCTCCGCATTTGGCACTGGAATCGCAGATCCTATAGACCCCGCTCGGCGAACCTGCAAGAATATCTCAAAGCAAACAATCCTGACATAATCCCGCTACAGGAAGCCAACACCAAGAAAATAAAGCTCCCCGGCTACCACACTGTGGCATACACTGCCCACACCGCAATTCTTCACAAGAAGACACTAACCGCACAGCCTCACAAAATCGAAGACACTGAAATCAAACACACCATAGTGGAGGTGCTGCCGACTCGCAAGAATCAACAGCGCCTATACCTGGCCAATCTTTACAGCCCGCCGCGAGAGAAGCTACTCCACTACGAACACTTCATCCGGGACCTTCGCAAGAACGTTAACGGCAACCGGCTTGTTGTAGTAAGGGACACTAACGCCCCACACACGGCCTGGGGCTATCCCAATACCACCAAGAAAGGGGCACGGGTTCACGACGCCGCACAGCAGCACGGTCCTACGTTATGGAATGACCTGCACCTACCCACCCGAGTGGGCAACAGCGTGTCGAGGGACACCAATCCTGATCTCACGTTCACTTGGGACGTGCGAAAGGCCACGTGGACCCAACTCCCGGACACGCTAGGGAGCGACCACCACATAATTCAAATCGAGGTTGAACAATCTCACCGCGCGCCCAAGACAGGAAAGGCACGACTCACTGACTTGAACGCGTAAAGGAATCAGCTTGACAACGATTCGGACCTCAAAGACATTGAAGCTTGGCTGAGCGGTATCGTAGGGGCGGCTGACGGCCACACCAAGACGATTCAACAAAACGAGAAAAATCCGGCGGTCGATAATCACCTACTGCACTTATGGGAGGTTCGGCGATCGCTCCTCAAACGATGGCGACGCCAAAAGCTCAACCGCAAGCTCCAGCGCCGAATCGCCCTATTAAGCATGCACGCACAGGAGTACGCTGAATAGCTAGCGAGTAAAAACTTGGCGATCCTTCTGGGAGCAATTTCAAGGGACCCTCAGCACAAAGAAGACTTGGAATATACTTCGAGCCCTGGTCGACGACACCTACACGAAAACCCAACAAAGACATACAATTAACCGATTATTCCACAACTATGGCGGCACAGAGGATCAGCTAGTACAAGAACTTCAGACGAAGCTACACGGCTCAGCTAACCCACAAACCACTGCCACCAACCTTTCCACTCACAGGGATTACCAAGGAGCGCCGAACGAAGAACTAGATCGGCCTTTCACACAGGCAAAGTTACAGGCGGCCCTCTCTAGGCTAACACGCAATACGAGCCCGCGAAAAGACAGAGTCACCAACAAGCACCTTCGGCAGCTACCCCCTCGGGTGCTGACGGCTCTCGGTACTATAACGACTGCTGGATTAAGGGCGAGCTGCCAACAGCCTGGAAACACTCGGAGATAACCATGCTACCCAAGCTAAACAAACCCATCTCCATCGCAAATCTCCGCCCCATCTCACTTACATCCTGCGCCGGGAAACTGCTTGAACACATGGTCAACGAGCGGCTCACCACACATCTCGAGGAAAACGATCGCTATCCGCACACCATGTTCGGCTTCCGCCAGATGCTCTCCACGCAGGACGTCCTCCCTCATCCAAAAGAAGATATTCTTGACCAGTTGAGCAAACACAGCAAGTCTTCCATTCTAGCTCTAGACGTAAAGGGCGCCTTTGATAACGTGAGCCATGAAGCCATTCTCCGTAACCAAAAATATATGGCTGCGGCACCAAAACATACCCCTACATGAGCGCTTTGCTCACCAACCGTACGGCCACGGTAAGGATTGCCAACCTCCGGAGCAAGACATTTCACCTACCTTACAGAGGTACGCCACAAGGTTCGGTAGTCTCGCCACTCCTCTTCAACGTGGCCCTCCTCAAACTTCCCCGCCTCGTAGACACCGTCCCAGGGATATTCCATGTTCTACATGCAGATGATATCACACTGTGGACGAGAGGCGCGAGTACGAGCGAACAGGAGAGCCGTCTTCAGGAGGCGGTCAACATCATCAAACGGTACCTCAACACCTGTGGCCTCCACTGTGCCCCGGATAAATCCGAGCTGTTAGTACTCGAGGCACGCACGTGGGGCCGGCCCCCAAGCCACGACGCTCCGGACCCACAAGTTCTTCTTCAGGCAGCCCCGATACCGAAGGTCGACTCACTTCGAATTCTCGGAGTCTATCTACACAAGGGCGGGTCCGGCTCCGCCACACTCCCCAGGTTGCACGACACCGTGGCACAGCTTACTCATCTGATACGACGGGTGGCCAATCGCCCAATGGCCTCAAAGAGCACGACACCTTGCAAATGGCACAAGCCCACCTTTGCAGCCGCATTACATATGGAACTCTTTACCTCAACCTGAAGACAGCCGAGAAACAAAAGCTAAACCTCCTAATACGAACGGTCACGAAGCTCGCCCTAGGACTGCCGATAACCGCCTCCATTGACCGATTGCTTCGCATGGGAGTTCACAACTCTTGGCACGAACTCGCGGAAGCGCGCCTCATAAACCAGATCGACAGACTCATGCTCACAACCACAGGCCGAGCAGTCCTCCGACGCGCAGGATACGTCACCAACCTAGAACACGATGGCGAACGTAAGGAAAAGATCACGTCAATACTCCGAGAGTGTTCTTCAGATACGTCGAAACATGCATCCAGAACACCATCGAGGCAGGCGGCTCGCCAGAGATAACGCCATCACTCAAGCACCGTAAGGACCCGCAGGCGCACTACGTGGACGCAGCCATGTATCCGGGCCGAAATACCTTCGCCGTCAACGTCACAGACTACAAGGGTACAACACTGGCGTCGGCAACCATTCTCGCCAAAGGCGCCGACACAGCTGAGGAGGCCACTATAGCACTCGCCATCCATACAAGCGAGGATGCCATAGTGGTCTTCACCGACTCTCAAACAGCGGCACGTAACCACATGAAGGGCAGGATCTCCATAAAAGCGATCAACATACTTAAACGTGGCCACATTCTTCCCCCGTACACCTGCATCATGTGGGTTCCGGGCCACGAGGTACTCGAGAGGAATTATGTGGCACACACCGTGGCCGGCGCAAGCGTCAACCGGGCCTCCCCGCACGAGATTCTAGGCATGTCCCACCCACCCAATCAGCGGAGGAAACGGAAACAATACCGCTAACTTACCAAGCACTACTGCAGCACTATCGGCTTGGACGCAGGGTATACCCACACCACATCCAAAACTAACGAGAAACGAAGGCACCGACTACAGGTGACTCCAGAGCAAAACGTTACCCATCGTACCTTACTGCATGATTTTCACCCGACGCTATACAGCTACACCTGTCCACACTGCAACGTGCCAGACAGCCTGGCTCACCTCCTACTGCAATGCAAGAAAAAATGAGATACCATCACAGCGGCACAACTAGTAGCCAGCAGACGCAGACAAAAACCTTCTCGCTGAAATGTGGGTGGCTGCGATCGACAAGCCGGACCTGGTCGACCAGCGCGAACTCGTCGACTGGGCCCGGAGGGCGATCCAAGCCAAAGGGCTCCTGGAATAAGGGACCTTCCCACCTGGACTGACAAGTGACTGCTTCAAATAAAGGTTTCATTCTCTCTCTCTCTCTCTGCATGAAATACGTCATTATTGGCAACACTTCGCCCTGCTGGGTCTCCAGCAAACTGAAAAAGTTTCTAGCAGGGGATCATTTTGTCAGCGATGCTGCAGTTGAGGCAAAAATTACATCCTGGTTTCAGCTACATGATGCACAATAGCCTGGCACCAGTACACAAAACAGAACGCTGTGATGCAACGAAGTGTTAAGAAATAAAGCATAGTGCACATCTGGAAGAACATTCCGCGAACCACTCTAACTGGCAATATTTTTTTCCGATGTCCATGCTTCGTTTAAAACTAAATTGTAACTTACTTTGTGGGTCCCCCTTGTAAGGTAACGCCACATGCTTGCACAACATCACGCAGAAATAATGGTCATTTCTTCGGCATGCTATCCATTAGTAAATTCATTGCACGTTGCATGTTACCGGAACTGAAAGATAAATCATAATATGCTGTTATTTTTTTTTCATACACTCCACGATGAGTTTTTCGGGCATAAAAGATGATTGCAAGCGAAAATGCAGCAAGGCATCTACTATACACCATGTCACATAGTCATACTTTATTACCTAATAAATTACAAAAGAAGCACAAAGTGTAATTAACCAGACTGACAAATAGCAGCAAATGTGATCATGGATAAATCTTGAAGATGATTGCCGCCGCTGCCAGAGCAGGCGAGCCTTCAGTGGAGAGCACTGGCTGCGCACAAAAGCTCGCTGTAACAGGCCACGCGTGAAGTTCTTGTAGACGCAGGCAAGCAATACCTGCACAGAAGAGAGAAAAAAGGCGAGGGAGGAAATGGGAATCTTGAAATTGGAACTTCAATTAGCACTATGTACTAAGTAAGAAGTTTGGCTAACATTAAAAATAAATTTAAGCACTCCATTCTCTTAAATTACGGGCATCTAAAGGTACGTATGTGATGATGTTTAAAATGACTAGTATATTTCCTGGAATATAGGTATTAAATTGGAGAGCAGAGTCGAAGTCAGCCTTGAAATTAACACATGGTATTTTGTGGCTAAAAAGTCACTTGTCAACTTGTCAAACAAGTCTTGGAAGCTTCCTGCAAAATATAATCATTTGGAAACAGTAATCCACTCTGTAGGTAAATGATGTAATCACCTAATTTAAAAGATAAATAGCGTTTTATATTGTTAAACTAAAAGCAAGTTTGGCATTTTGCACTGCCTAGCTGTTGCCTTCTTTTGAATCTTAAACATGACACAGTACAGAGCAAGCAGGCAGCAGGCAAAGGAGGACTGGTGATAAAGTAATGTTCCAAAGCAACACTCCTAGCTTGATCAATCACTTTTGTTGATACATTTTCATGTGACCCTAATTGGCTTAGAGCAATACCTCACACAAATGATGCATCACCTTGGATGACGCGTCATACAAAATTGAAAGTATCTCATGGTGTGATCAAGCGATAACATTGCCCACTGTCTCGGAAGTGTTAACATGCTGTTTGCGCTAGAATATGCAAAGTGATTCGTATAGGTGGCAAAGTCATCAGTGCATCAGTGCCTCAGGTAATTCTGAGCATCTACGTTGACTTGAAATTGAGAAGCCACTGCACACAAAAAGGTGTATTCAAGTAATGGTTCATAATGAATAATTGCCCACCTAGTGAAAAGTCGAATGTGGCAGGCCGATGGGCCAGGGCAAATAAATTGCTAAATTCTGATAACACCTCGAATGATATTATTGGAATAGGTGACATAAAACAGCACACGTAAAATTAAAGTAATGACAAAATTTTAAAAGCACCTCTCCAAACTGATGGAACTCTCAGCATCATGCCTGTTCTAGACGCACATATGTTGCAGCACAATCTCTATATCAGACGCAGGCGCCTCCACACATCACTGTATGATCTCACAATAATGTTAAAAACAGTCTGGCACAAGCTACCTGGTGTGATTCATTTTGCAAGCACCGGCCAGGTGCTACCGGTGGTAGAGCGAAATTGAAGTTCGTCCTTGTATGGAAGCCTCGGCCCATGTTTTATCAATCGTAGCGGCAACGCATACCATTTACAGCACACATAAATCTTAAGTTAGACTGCTTGCTGATGCTGTACAGTAAATTCCTGTAAAGAAAGTAAATCACGCAGAAAGCATTTAGAATACAGAATTAATCACATACTGGCTTGAATACATTTCTGCATTAGGGAAGCAAGGTGTAATGTACACTGTTGTAGCAAATTTTAATTAATTTGCGAGTTCTTACATAGCAGTGACTACCTACAGGCAAATTTTGTAAGGCTTAGAGAAGCTAATTATTAGTAAAACTGAGTATGTACACTGGCACTGAGCAATTGACACTGGCAAGCTTATAAGGGATCAGTGCAAAAACATGCCCGTTTGTGAGACACCAACTAGCTATTTAGCACGAAGCGCTCCCTGGCCTTAACCCATATACAAAACACTGGCAGGACCAGAGAGGGTACAGTACATTGGCTTACACTGATCATGATGAGGTCCCGTCATCCAGCTAGCGCCAAGGTACAAGAAGGATGTCAAGCCGTCTATGGAATGAAAGGAACAAAGAGAGCATCTAGTCAGTTGCAATACAACTTTGAAATTACAAATGAGGTGACCCAGTCAGAGTCATTCATTAATAAATGCCAAGCAGTCATCTTTGCACTCCCAGATGAAGCACCTACTAGGCTAAAAGTTTTGCTGCATATTTAGAACAAAACACAAGAGAAATTTGTACATCAGAAGACAGTTGCATTTGGAATTGTATAGATGGAGTAAACATTGCAGTTATATTTTTGTTTCGCTATAAAGTGGAAACGCTACAAGCTGCATACCGTATTTTCCGGTGTTTAAGACGCACCCTTGTATAAGACGCACTCGCCATATATGAAGGCTCTCATTGAAAAAGTTGGTATATAAGACGCACCCGTGTATAAGACGCACCCCAGTTTACCCACTTAGGCTAGTCAGGGTTAATTAAACACGCTTGATCGACCATCACCACTCAACCACTGAGCCACCGCGGCGGCCTGTGAGAAGTTCTTAAGCAGCGCTAAGTGATCGCAAAAGGCAACACTCACGCCATACCCGCCCACGTTTTAGCAAAAAAGAAAGAAAAATACGACGAAAGAACTCTCCCATATGTCCATAACAACATTTTATTTTTACTTAAAACCATCGAAGTCTTCATCTTCGGATGCGCTCTCAAAAAGCTCGCCCATTTCTGGAGGCAACGCGGCTGAAGCATTCTCTTCGTACTCAGAACCGCTGGTCTGATTGTCGTCGTGCTCGGCTGGCGATAAAGCTAGCAGGCCAGCCTTCCGGAACCCTGCAGTTATGGTTGCCACTCTAACAGCACTCCAGGCCTCATGGACCCACTTCGCAACTTCGCTGTAAGAAGCGCGCCTCATGCGTCCAGTTGCGGTGTAGCTGTGCTCGCCTTCCGTCATCCACGCCTCCCAAATACGTCGCAATATAGCTTTAAAGCTGCGGTTGACGGAAATATCCAAAGGCTGTAGAACCTTCGTCAAACCACCGGGTATTATTGTAGGGGTACAGTTCTTCGCCTTGATTTGCCTCAGTGTCAAGTCAGTAATGTGCGCCCGCATGCTATCCATAACCAGAAGGCCTTTCCGGGAGTGAAAAAATCCATCCGGGCGCTTCGAAAAGCACTTTTCGAGCCAAACTCCCATCATTTGCTCATCCATCCAGCCCTTCTGGTTAGTTGTGACAATAACACCAGGCGGAAAGCTTTCTTTTGGCATCGTTTTCCTTTTAAAAAAAATTACCGACGATTACGTTACTTCCTAATGCGAAATTTGAGCGCAGCAAATAAGCTGTTTCACCTTTTCGATAGATTGAGGCAATGAAATCGAGCAACACATGTATGCGCTATCACAGAATTTATCACAGATGGTAAACTGTCGCCGGAAAGCATTTGTTGCACCCTGACTGTTTGCGAGCCTTTGTATGCGTTTGGCCTCGGCCTCGGCCGCGCGAACGGTAGAGTCTTCTCTGCGACGGCGATGAGCTTCTGCTTCAGCCTCGCTTACTGCTGGTTGCTCTCGACGGCGGCGATGAGCCTCCGCTTCGGCGGTGCGAACGGCAGGGTCTTCTCGGCGGCGGCGATGAGCTTCTGCTTCAGCCTCGCTTACTGCTGGTTGCTCTCGACGGCGGCGATGAGCCTCCGCTTCGGCGGCGCGAACTGCAGGGTCTTCTCGGCGGCGGCGATGAGCTTCTGCTTCAGCCTCGCTTACTGCTGGTTGCTCTCGACGGCGGCGATGAGCCTCCGCTTCGGCGGCGCGAACGGCAGGGTCTTCTCGGCGGCGGCGCTTAGCCTCTGCTTCGGCGACGCGTACTCCTGGATCAACTCGACGGCGGCGACGGTAAGCTTCTGCTTCGGCGGCACGCACCTCTGGATTCTGACGGCGACGGCGCTGGGCCTCTGCTCTGGCAGCTCGTTTAGCAGCAGCAGCAGCAGACGGAGGACTTCCATCGGTCGTCTCGCTCATGGCTCAGAAAGAACTGGCAGATAATTTCGCAGTGGCGAACGGCAGCGGCAATTTCGGCTCGGGCGGTGCACATATACAGATCCGCCGCCACCGATCTGGCTCTCTGATTGCCACCGCACAGGGCGAACGGCAGCGGCAATTTCGGCTCGGGCGGTGCACATATACAGATCCGCCGCCACCGATCTGGCTCTCTGATTGCCACCGCACAGGGGTTGCATTGGAGGAGGAGCGAAGAAAGGAATTAAGTTCGAGCCGGCGCTTTGACAACCGGAGACTCGCAGGAAGAGGGGGGAGGGGGGCGGCGTGTACACCCAGCGGCAAACGATGGGGGCAGAAGCGCGCGCAGCAAGCGGACAACACGATAAAGGGAGGAGGGAAGAGATAGCAGCGACTGACTGATGCCGCTGACGCCGATAGTGAGTCAACCCCAGCTGCGGAGTTGGTTTCAGGGACAACGCCGCCGATGCCGACACAAACAATATGATACCCTCACTTCCGCAGCGCTAAAAACCAGGTCTAGCCGTGGGAAGGTGGTCACGTATTCGTCGACGTGCCGGGGCCTACGTGAAATAACCGGCGCGTCGGCAACTGAAGAGCACCCTATCCGCCACACAAGAACAGGGGGGGGGGGGACCCTTTCCTCCTCTTTCTGCATGGCGGCGACGGTGTTCTATGCAGTCACGTTATCTTGACTCTCTAGCGGCGTCAGCGGCATCCAGCGGTATCAGTCGGTCGCTGCTAGCGCTGGGGGGATGAAAGGGGGGCGGAGCTGGTTACGAGGCCGACGACAACGCCGACGACGACGCGAAACCCAGGAACGGACGCCAAAGAGCTGCGCTCTAAAATTATCATCGGCGGCAGCTTTGTTCCGTCAGCACAGCACGCAAGTACGACAGTGAAGTGAGACTTTTCGTGCCCAGTTGTTCGTACTGTGACAGTCTTATCACCTTTCTGAGCGACACTTTTTGACATAGGGATGTCAAATGTTAGAGGCACTTCGTCCATGTTTACGATGTGGCTGTCGATGATGTTATTCTTTTCGACTTCCTTCTTCACAAATTCATGGAACTTCTCCACTTTCTCTCCGAAATCGTCTGGTAGTTGTTGAGACATTGTCGTTCGCGCTCTTATTGACAAGGCTTTGCGCTGCATAAATCTATAGCACCATGACGGCCCACCAACAAAATCAGCGGCACCGATTTCACTCGCCAAAGTGCGTGCTTTCAAGCGCAACTGCACGGTTGACAGAGCCCTACCTTGAGCCCGTTGTTCAAGAGCCCACTTGAGGAGCCGGTCTTCAAGTTCAGGCCACCGCACCTTCTTCCCGCGGTCAGCCTTCTTTCCGCTCTTCATCGCCTGCAGTTTGGCGGACGACTGTCGCCACGTGCGAATCATCTTCTCGGTGACGTCGAAATGGCGGCCCGCAGCCCGATTTCCGTTTTCGGTAGCATACTCGACCGCAGATAATTTGAACTTTGCGGTTTAGCTCTTGCGCAACTTCGGTGGCATACTGTAGTAAGACCGAGCACGACAGGTGTAGGTAGTGGAAAACACACGCCGAAGTCACCAACACAGACGTAATACGTACACGGTTGCGAAGTTGCAAAGAATGACTAAAAAAGAACGCCGGCTTGGCTTGTCTTGACAATGTCGAGAAGCGCGACTGTCGCCATCTTTGGGAATTTCACATTACTTTTGCTTGCGCCTCCGAAACGACCGTGTGTTTGCGATTCTGGAAGTCGTCATCCCCGCCGTTTCATGATAAAGTTCACCTAAAAAAAGTTGCGCACGGCAGTCCCCGTATTGAAGTATTAACCGTGCTACTACCGCATCATTGGTAGTGATATTTTTTCGGTGAAAAAAGCTTGAGCATGAACCTGAGTAATTTCTGAACCCGCAAAAAAAAAACGAAAAATTCGCATATAAGACGCACCCTTGTATAGGACGCACCAGCAAGATTTTTGGAAAAAAACCGCGTCTTATACACCGGAAAATACGGTAGTCACTGACATACGCGCGCGGGCAGGCAACGCTGTTGTAACCCATGCAGAAACAAAAGGACACAAAATAGGGCGAGTTCAGTCTGGTTCAGGATTACAGCCAGCGCGTCGTCTTCGAATGCACTCACTTCGGTTGGTTCGTGCTACGTTAACCACAAAGACTAACAAGCAGGGCAAAGTTCTGACTGGTGTTGCGGAAGTCGTGGAGCCACGGTAGTGCTGAACTGCTGAACACGAGCAGAACCCTCGTATTAAAGTGAAGATGACGAAAACTCGCAAAGCGGAAGAGCTCATCTATCAAGAATTATCGCGGCTAACAACTAAAAATATTCACATTGTTGACCAAAAACGAAGTGCAATGTATTTCACTTACCGGAAAAAGTGTTATCCGAACGTGCGACTTACAAAGACACACCGAGACATGAAGGCGGCGAAGGCAGATTCCGCCATTTTGGTAGTAAGCCGTCGGCGAAAACACGCAATACAGCCGATGTTACGAAGCATTGATGCAAAAAACACGGCAAACAGCATCAGCAAAGCTAAATGAATCGAGTTAATATCCAGTATAAATGCACAGAACGACTTAGAATGACGCACAACTGGCACAACGAACCCACGACCGAGACATTGCAGGTGGCAGCGGCCGTTTTTTTTTTTCAAACTTCCTGCCTACCAGTGTTTCCAGTACGGAATGAAATGTCTGCAAACTTGGAGCCTGCCTACTTGACTGCCGCTGAAGTGATCGCAGTACGTGGCTCCGTGACACCGCTGTGCAACACTGGCGTTTCGCTCCTGCTGCTGTCAGTACCGGCTGCGCGAGCATAGAAGAATGATTTGCGGGCGTTGTGTGCGCGCCTCGTATAGAAAACAATAACACGCCCTTGACTGATGAAGTTTTGGTGGGAAACTATCTAACATTAAAGCCAACTTATTATGTTGTTTCTAACGAGTTCGATTTGTCGATGGAGTCTTTTATTCGCTAACGCCGATGGGGCACGGTAACCGCACTTTTAACACGTCGTTTGGCATTTTATGCACTTTTAGAGAAAAAGATCTAAAAAAATTTTTGAGTTAGACGTTCTGAATGTGTTTACCGAAATAGACTCTAGTGACACCAGTAGTGAGTTTTGACGCAGATAGAATATATACTAGCATATTCCAACTGCTGAGGTTATGTTTCGAAGAAATTCTATTTTCAGTCTTATTAGAGACCAAGATTTCCATAGCCGTTTGTAGCCGTCTCAAGAGGTTTTTAAGAGGTTCTGTGTATCGTGGGAACTGCACTATTGACCAGTCCGTGCATTATGTCCGTGCATTATTTCTATGTTGACAAATAATAAATACGGCGAAGCGCCCCGACCTCATTTTCACCTGCTCCGACATGAGATTCTGAGTGGCGAAGCTCCCGGGTCTTAATTTCGGCTGCTCACACGTCACTTAGCGGCGTAGCCAGTGGTTGGGGAGGCTTATGGGGCTTCAGCCCTACCGAAATTTTTTCTTGCTCTCCATGCACCGCAACCCCTAAACAACCCCGGCGCCAAAAATCATGCTCGATTTTGTGTAGAATGTGTTTTTCACGCTCAAAAAGAAATTTCAGCGCACACATTGCGAACTCAGGCGGAATTTCGCCGCCACGCCCATGCACCGGGAGTCGCAAAACTCAAGGAGCCCCATACGAGTACAAAGTTTCAAGGGCATTTTGATGGCGAGCAGGATCCTCGTGGCATCATCTCGCGGAGGCCGCGAAATCTACGGAGCGCATGGATTTCATTTCTGGAACTTTATGGGTATAAAATTCTCATAAAATTTTGATGCGAGAAATGTACTGACATTTCCAAAGCCGTGCTTTAGATTATCAATTCCAGCACTTTGTGCGTTTAATGTTGTTATAAACATTTGACGGCAAAGGTGCATTGACTTTTCTGGAGTCGTACATCGGAACATACAATGAGACAAGCCAAATCAACACACTATCACACAAGTTGAAAAAGCACGCAGCAAATCCGATACAGTGACTTTTTCATAGATACGTAGATTTATTTGGGACATATATATTTAAATATCTTATTGCGAGATTTTGGGCGTACGTGCAGCGACATTTGCTTCCAGTGAGACTTTTTTGCTCTTTTTCGAGCTGTATCTTCGCATTTGTATATTACATTGTATCTTCGCATTTCTAATGTAGGAGGGCGAGTTTAATAAAAGTGAGCCAAGCCAGCCCGCGCAATAATGGTTCTGTTCATTATCTATGAGGCATGCGCGTAGCACACAGGCATTTCTCGTTTACAAAAAGGACACACAGGTGTAAGAATAAATGTTCTTTAATGCTCTCATTCGCTGGGTTGAACATAGTTGTGGGGCAAATTGGATGCTCCAAAAGTAGAACACAGCTGAAGGTGCTTCCGAAAAAGAAATTATTCACCGTGTGGCAGCCGTGTACGTTGAACATTGCATTTCATTGGCCACATTGAAACGTTGGAGGAAACGGTTCAAAGAAGGTCGTGAGAGTTGCAAAGACGATCCAAGACTGGGCCAAAGCCACCGTGCAATCACCCCTAACGCAATTGCAAAGGTTGATGAGCAGATTAGACAAGAACGGGGGATAAGCATCGATGAACAGGCAGAGCGTGTGGACATTAATCACTGTTCGGTTCACACCATAGTTCGTGAACATCTCGGTTATCGGCTCATGTGTGCGCTGTGGATGCCCAAGATTTTGAACCAGCACCAGAAAATGGAGAACTGCGGGTCTGCCTTGACTAATCTGATCTGATATCACAATGAGGGAGACGACTTCCTGTCTGCAATTGCGACCGGGGACAAAACATCGCGCCACTATTACGAGCCTGAAACACGACGGCAAAGCTTACAGTAGAAACATTCGAATTCACCACCCCCAAAGAAAGTAAAAGCCGTCATTTCCGCCAGAAAGGTGCTGTTGACTTCTTTTTATCATCAGGGGCCATTACTGAAAAAATGTGTTAAATCTCGAGAGAATATCAATGGTTTCCGATATTGTGGAATGCCGGATAGGCTGCGTATCGCAACCAAAAACAAACGACGTGGAAAATTGATGAGTGGGGTCATCTTGCTCCACGACAATGCCGGTGCCCGTGTCGTTGGTGGGGTTAATACAAAACTGGAAAAGTTCAAGAGCGAAACACTGAAACATCCGCCATGCAGCCCAGACCTTTCCCCTTGCGCCTTCCATATTTCGGAGCAATTCAAAAAAAAAAAGAACAGCTAAAGGGAACCAGATTTGTGTCCGACAATGACGTGAAAGAGTCAGTTAGGGACTTTTTGAAGCAGCAACCCAAGGTGTTTATGAGATGGGAATCACACGACTCGCTAGTCAGTGGGACAAATCTGTAAATGCTCATGGAGACTACTTTCAAATAAAATACCTCGTTTGTAATATGTTCGCATCGACTGAGTTTCATTTCACTCGCCCTCGTATATTTTGCAAAACTCCTGCTTTTTACATGTGCTCTTGGTGGCGACTATAATTTTGGTGCAATTACTCAGAATTCACGACCGGTGACAGCTGCTCCTGCTCAATTCATCAGAACAAAAGGCAGCGTCATTGAGATTTTGCCCTGGCCTTTGCATACGTAGAAACATGTAGGCAAGGTTCTTGACCGAAAAAGTTTTATTAACATATTTGTCCTCAACTTGTTCATTTCACGGCCTTTATATTTTTTCATATCAGCCGCATGCACTGCTTTGCTGGTTTAGAACTGATATAGTTCTAAAGCTGGTGTGACATTTTCCTTACTAATGAAATAGACAAAAACATCGAAGTAATAATTTTCGTTATTTCGACCACAATTTTTAGGACATCGAGTATATTTCTTTATGAAAAAATGCATACTTGTCTTGACAGTGCATAGCGTTCAAGAATTCGTTTGGTGCATCTTTGTAAATTGGAATTCAGTTATGATTAATCTATTTTATCCCTTGACAAATTCTATAAGGGGGAGGCCGAATAGCAACGTGAGCCCCCCCCCTCGCCCCCCCCCCCTTCGATCGAAATTTTGGCTACGCCACTGACGTGAGGGCCTGCGCGGTAACGCTTCCGCGCCTCATATTGTGTTGCACACACAAGAGGGTCTTCGCGCGAAGCTGCCAGACCGCATTTTCCGGAGCACGAAGTCGCGGGTCTTGGCGGCGAATCTGTCGTGTTGCATTTCGGCAGCACGCACTTCAGGGTCTCAGCAGCAAAGCTGCGGGGCCGCATTTTCAGCAGCACGCACTCTAGAGGTTCTTCGGCACGAAACCTTTCTGTTTAGTCTTGTCTAGAATGAACTAAACTTTCTGGTTCGCGTAAACGGCAACCAACGACTTGTGTTGCTCTCTGCAGAGTGGTCTGCTGAGGCCAACGGTGCAGCCGCGAGCACAGCTCTACGATTCGCTTCTTCATCAGTGTACCTTGAGAGGAGGCCCCATAACGCTTTCCTTAGAGGTAACACAGGTAGCGAGACTACGCGGCACTCATGTAACATCCCTTGACACGTTTCACGATGGAATGCAAGTGTAAACTGGATGGTCCAAATACACTAAATCCGTAGGAACAGTAACAAGTATGAACTGTTTATTACCGCACACCAGTGACTTCTTGTTCGCTATGTTTCTTCTAAATGGCGATATGTGTACTTTTCGTCATTGGGCTTGCCGCACTACAGACGCGGTATTTTCCTTTCTTTCAAAGGATGCATCGTCCTAATACAAATATTAGGCGCGGTAATGCACGCAACATTAGAACACCAATTACCTGGGTTAGTCTGGCTTTATAGGCACCACAATATGTGACTACAATGCAAAGTAGCACGTATCGACGGTATGTGGTGCGCCTGTGACTTCGCGTGACTTCACGCGCGCTAAACGATAGCTGTGGCGGACATCATCGTCAAGCCGTAGCTGCTTACGCTGTAAACAGACGTCCCATCTAGAAGGGCGGACTATATTGGCTGTCCTTGGTTGAGCACACCACTCAGAGCACAGACGCTGCTGGCTACAACCTAGTGCAGCCATGGGTTGAGCGTCGGTGACGGGTCTGTGTCACCTGCTGCGGTGGCTTAGCGGCTATGGTGTTGAGCTGCTAAGCACGAGGTGGCGGTATCAAATCCCGGCCGCAGCGGCCGTATTTAGATAAAAGCCAAATGCAAGAACGCCTGTGTCCCGTGAATTAAAGACACAATAAAAATCCGCTGGCAGTCAGAATTATTCTGGAGTCTCCCTCGACGGCGTGCCTCATAATGATATTGTAGTTTTGGCACGTAAAACCCCAGAATTCTATTGAATTCGATATGCATGGGTGATGTCCTATAAGTAACCTAAGGACAAGATACGACAGGCACAGGCACACTTTCCGGCGTGGTGTTTTGTCATTTTACGAGCACCTCAAAGCTTTGTAAGGATACACACTTTTGGCGAAATTGCTGTTATGGGTCCAGCAGGCAGCTTTTTAACGCAGCAGTGGCATTGTGGTTGACCATCCGCCTCGTATGCTGGGCTCATACAACCACGTTGTCTGAGGTGGGCTTTGCTGTTGGTTTTAGGACCAGACAAAGGCGGCAATCATGATAAGAAAGAAAGATAATACATTTACATGAAATTTATATGGTAGGAGTCGCTTAGAGTGTCTCGAATAATTATGATCGAATGTGTGGACTTTCACGGTCTTAAAAAAGGTCCCGTACGTAGCAGGGACACTCAGCCGGGATTTCCGATGTTAAGGTCATAGAGAAATGGTCGCGGGCTTTTCTTGGTCCGTAAAGTCGATTGCCGGCTCCTCCATGCTGCTCATCTCCGTTGCTCTCCTCTTCTCGTGGCATCCCAGTGGCCATTCCTGGATACCTCAGTTTGGCTCTCGTAAGATTACTTCTGGCAGCGCTGGCAGGAATTGCTCTGTAAAACTTGCCTTCGTCAACCTAACGTCAATCGTAGATTGGCGAATGCAGATTTTTCAGAGCGATTCCCGTGAGGGCTGGCCGAACTAATCATAAGTGAGTCAAGCTTGCCAAAAAATACTGCTCAGCCACAGGCCCATAGTGCGAAAGTGGCCGTGATCCCCTACTTGCATGGCGTATCCCACAGAGTGAAGAAGGCTGCTGCGCGCGCGGGAGTGAGATTGATGTATTCGGCGTCCATAAAACTGGGTTCTCTCTGGAGATGAGTGAATGCCTTGTGTTTAGAGAAACACACTCGAAGAAAAAAACACGCTACTCACTTCATCTCCGACAAGCCATCTGCTGGCCTCTACATCGGGCATACGGACAGTTTTATAAACGACAGCCTTCGTGAACATGCCAACAACCTTGGAGCGAAGACCGGCAGTGATTTGGCGATCCAATGTGCCCAATGCGGATACAGTTCTCACTTCCACTGGACGTGTATCGCCAGCAACTACCGCAGTACCTACGCTCGATAAATCAATAAGGCCTTTGTCGTGCATCCCATCGGGCCTGCATGTGTTAGTTCCCCTTCACTTGCATATAGAGAGAGATAAACTTTCTCCGCAGCTGAGCCATTACACTGTTCTAGATAGGGTAGGAGGCATGCTCGCGTTTCCCCCACTCACGCCCCCTCGCTCCTGCAATGTGCATGTATATTTTGCTGGCAAAAATAAATGTTTGTTGGTAGTCAGCGCCTATCCTGTCCGTCTTTCTTGTTTCGTTTTTTTCGCGCTGTTTCTCTGCAATGAATGTCAATGTCGTCAGGCCGTCCTCATCATATATCGAGATAGATAGATAGATAGATAGATAGACAGACAGACAGACAGACAGACAGACAGACAGACAGACAGACAGACAGACAGACAGACAGACAGACAGACAGACAGACAGACAGACAGATAGATAGATAGATAGATAGATAGATAGATAGATAGATAGATAGATAGATAGATAGATAGATAGATAGATAGATAGATAGATAGATAGATAGATAGATAGATAGATAGATAGATAGATAGATACGCTCAAATCGGCAAGAATATGCAAATAATGCTAATCGCAATAATACGTGCCCTGTGGTGAGATGAAACGACAGTCTCTCACCACTGCTTGCTACAAATTAGGCAACATGCATAATCGCTCCTGCCAATATCAACTAGCCTTTCGAGATGGTTCGCATGTGCGTCCCGCTGCGCAGAAACAAGTTCTTGGCAAAAGGAAGTGCATGTGCGCCCGCACAGATTTTAGGTTCCTGGTGCTTCCGTAGCCAGCTAGTATTTTGAGGCTTCACGTGACATTGTCACTGTATAGCCTTCGGGATCGCCCAAAGTCGTAACGTTTCTCCGCCGGTGCAGAGTAAATCTGCGATCATGCCATCGCCATCACCGTCGAATTATCACCGGCACCTTGGTGCTGTTGTCATACGCGATCAGTCACACAGATTTGATTCACATAGCATCTATTCACACAGTGCATGGTATCTGCATAATTCCTTATCTCCATTTTTCAATGCAGGCACAGAACGACAACGTACCGCATTGCAGATCATTTCAAGCACAAAATTGTTCAAGGTAAGCATCTATGAACAAATTGTACGTGCACCATTCATCCGGCAGTGTTCGAAGTCTGCGTACTAATAGATACCATTCGAAATAGCTTCTATGGATGTGGCTCTTATCGATACAGTAAGGTATGTGGACAGACGGCATGGGGGCTAAAAAGCAATTTCGCCCCAGAATTGTGGAAGATAGCCGTTTTCGGGCGTCGCCGAGGGCAAAACCAGCGGGGCGCCTGGTCGGGAGGTGCTCTTTGGTGGCAGAAACCCCGCGTCGCCAGCCCGGGTCAACGTAAATTGTCGCACGTGCGGTCTGGAGACGTGGCAAAACGAGTGATGTTGGGAGCTCTTTGGCTCGGAGGTGCGGACGGAGGCGCGATAGGCTGCCCTCTCGCGCCCTGCCTGGGAGGGACCATGGGCAAATCGTCATTAAAGCGTCAATGTCGTCATTAAAGCGCCTTGGGGGTATAGAGGTAACTTCAAAGCTAGGGGGATTTTGTAACCCGATGCGCGGTGCCTTGAAGGACGGGCTGGCACCAGAGGCGCAATCAGTCTCTAGACTGACACTTTTTTGGGCCCTCCGGAGATGAACCCCGCACAAGACGGCTTAATGTATCGGTGGGTGAGCCTCGGCAGGGATGCCCTTTGCAGCACGCAGTGCGCGATGTTTAATGAAGGCGCGATGACGGGGCGACGCAGGTATTCCTTTCTCCGCAAGTGTTCTCGAAAACGTTGGGACATTTTCCCATGCGTCTCGCAGAACAGGATACTTTGGACATCAATTGTTTATTTTTGTTTAACGGTTCCTTTCTCTTTTTCTCCGAATGTTCCGATGAACGCCGGTATAGAGTGAGCGAAAGTGTGACCATGGAGGGACAGCCCACTTGACCCATAGGGTGTCGTGATTTACCGTAAGGGGATTCGGGAGGAGTAACTGAAGGGTTAGAACCTGGCTCCCGACCTCTCACGAGGGCTGCGGACGCACGAAAGGTCCTCTGCACTTTCGGCTCTGTCGAGTTAAGGCGCCAGTTCCAGTGTAACCGAAGGGCCTAGACGTACGATCTGGGTTATGGGCTATCGGTTATGTGGAGTTCACACGTCAGACTCACTGTAAATAGCTGTCGATGTATATATTGTGTGCATAAAATCTGTTCTCCAAATGCAAACGTCTATGGCGTCCCATCTCTGATGGAAGAGGAGAAGCGACGACGACGGCAGCTGAAGAGAAGTTTCTCTACCAAGTAAGCTGGTTACGCCAGCTTGGAGCACTCTACGCTGCAAGCAGGAAGGTATAAATTTTAGTGCTACTAAAATAAATTTTTTGTATCTTTTTGGCAACTCAGTGCCATCGTGATTCTTGGGCTACAAATACATTCATCTTCATTTCTGCAGGAAAATAACTTTGATACAAGCAAAACATGAAACAAGTGAATCTCAACCAACTTGCTTATCTGCTCATATTGCTCAGTGCTTATTCCAAGCTAGAGTGATATATAGTCATGCTTTTTCGATCAAAGATAACGTTGAAACGGCGTAGCGCATTTTGCCATTACATATAGGAGACCCGTATTCTGGACTAGTTCCCTGCTATCGATTGTTAGTTTTCTCTGTTGGCTTATAGTTTGCGATGATAAGACATAAAGCCATTGTCCAGCAGCGAGCTGCACAGACTGGTATGCTTTATTCCCTTCGCACGCTTTGTTCCCTTTCGAGAAGTGAGAAGTGTGTTGAAGGCATGCATGTGTATATGATCGCTTTCTGTTTTGTCCTACTTTTGAGAGTCTCAGGTGCACTGATCGAACAAAGTGGAGGACGCCCTCCTCTTTAATGGTTGACTATCACCTCAAAGGCAACGTGGAACCTGGCCACTCACGTGTTGATAGACCGAGATGGGTGACCGCGTTGACGTCAATTCCCCCCTCTTGAATCCTCCAGGAGTTCATCGGTGGAAGAGATCGCATCGAAAGTTGGTTTCACAACGTTCGTCACCCCCCGGAGTTGACACCACTACGCTTCGTGGTGTCTGCTTTGTCGGTGCCTGTCAGTTTATTGTGTGCTGTGATCAAATAGACGTCCTGAGCAAGTTCATTAGCCATCGGTTGAAAACCAAGCCGCGAAGGACGTCGACTTCAAGGGATTCGCAACCCGAGAAGGATAACGGCAAGCAGTCTTTCACGATCGCGTGTGTGCTAAATACCACTACAGAAAGCTTGAACGCAGTTTCCAGGCAACTGAATGGTTTGAGCGAATCACTCCTGCACAGGTAAATGAGATTAACATTATTGGAAGGAAGAATCTACTGTTAAAGAACACTATTCTCGGGACGCTCAAGTCTGTCACGCAAATAGATAATATTTCAGTGCGCTCATTCTTTCTTCATCGGAAAGGAACGACTAGTATCATATACAACGGCGATGGTGACATCAGTGACGCAGACACACAGAAGGTTTTGACGTCAAGAGTCCGAATCGTGACCATTCACCGCTTCGGATACTCTGGATCTGTTAAACTGGCATTTGATCTTGAGAGTCCACCACTTTATGTAAAGGTTGGACATGGCAGACACCCTCTTTTTCCTTGCATACCATGGCTTTTGCAATGTCACAAGTGCTGCAAGCTGGGGCACGTCAGCCCAGTGTGCAAAAGTGGAAAAGAAATTAAAAACCCTTTCTTAAAGATGGTTGAATGCGAAGTCTTCTCCCAATGCTAACTAAATCAAAGTCGAAGTCCAACGCCAACGACCATGCAACGAAACCAAGAAATGCTGAGCGACCCGATGCTATGCAAATGCAAATGTTATTCGATTGCTTTTTAGGATTGTATTTCTTGAACGTTGAAGCTGAATGAAAACACATGTCGTTAAGTTCCGTAGCCTTTATTTTAGATGATGTAGCCATTGATCCCACGCAAACACTCATACTTTCACGGATGACTCTACACTTGCACAGTATTGCCTTGTGATCCCTGTGGTAGACCGCGAAAGGCACTGCCATCGTAACGTGAAACAGCCTGCTCTCATACGTGAGATCACTGCAGCAACGGTGTTGCATCGTGGGTCTCTGTAGCGTCCTTGATTTCAGCGAGCTGTGGTCTGGCATGAAACACTCGATCCATATGCCCTGCTTTTTTGCCACATCAATGTTAACGTCACCGCACACGAGGATCGGTGTATTCTGCGGCTATAAAGTCTTCATCGTTTTTGCCAGGAACATCTCCGCGTCACAGTGAGACATGTTACAGTGGATGAACGCTCTGCGGATCACAAGACTACTAGGCATCTCGGCTGCACAAGCGTCTCCCAGGTGGCATCTGCATGCCGTTGGCAATAGAGAGGGTCGCCCTTATGGGCACGATAGTGCTGGCGCTTGCGTTCGCGTACGTTAGCCTCTTCTGCCGTGCACTGCACCAGCGACCTACACATGGTGACGGCTGGTAATGCATTGCGTGACGCGCGTAATGCAATGCAGATAGGTACATTTCGTCTGGGTAGCTGGCATTTTCTCATTGGTCGAGATCATGACATTGTTCGCATTGTTCCAATCAGTACTACCGCGAATGTGAACTGTAGTGTTATACGCAGATGTGGAAGTTCAGTTTCCTGCAGCGCCTTTCCCGCGCTTATGGAGGAAATCAGTTAGATAATACAGTGCTTTGCTTTATTAACTTGCCAGTGGTGTGGCAGACCCCACAAAATTGACAACTTCGATGCTGCTGCTCCTCTTAAGTGCTCAAAGTAGTCCAGGGCGCATAAAGCTACATCCAAAGATTGTCCGAAGATAAACTAAGGAAAGCGCGTCTTGCGGACGATAGGCGTCTTGCGGAAGACGCCTATCTTTCGGCCGCTGTCACAAAGATAGAAACGCAGACGCGAGCGCAACCGAAATGTACACAGGAATGATGAATTATCTACCGCACAAGACTTTGTACCATCCCACTTGCAACTGCCAGTGCAGCATAAGGCCGCCAAAACTGTCACAATCGCGCCACGTCCAGGGGAAGCACAAAGTGGGCCAGCCTTGCACTCAGTTGCTTCCGCGGTTGAAAGGCGTTCGCTACCTTCCGTAGCAATGGCCAAGATTACATCATGGGCCGCATCTACAAAGGTGGCTGACAACGATAGGCATGACTATTAAAATACCGAGAGCATGCTAAATAAAGTCAGCACATGTAATTCTTTTTCTGAGCTGCAGACGCCAAGTGCGAAGGCCGCAATGCAAGTTCTGAACGTGCTAGAACCGCCGTGGTGGCTTACCGCCTATGCTGTTGCGCTGCCAAGTACGAAGTTGGGATCAAATCCGGGCCATGGCGGCTGTATTTCGAACGGGCGTAATGCTAAAATGCCCGTTTCCCGTGCAGTAGGAGCACTGTAACGATACCCTTGTGGTCAAAATTAATTCACTATGGCGTGCCTCTTACAAATAGTGGTTCCCGCACGTAAAATCCCAGAATTCAAATTCGACAGTATGGCGAACTCGCATCTGCTATAATGCAGTGGAATGCAAGACCTCTGAGAAGCTGGCTTTGTGACTTTCAGCAGCCTATATTTAAATATCAATTTCCTGTGACTGTTATATGCGAGCTGAACATGTCTTCCTTTCGTATATCTGGAGAAGTGAGAATGTGGTGTCGCTGGGGTATCTATTTGTATGCGTCGAGATTTAACCTACCTGAAACATGGCGTTGCTGTTCATGCCTCTAATGAATATATGATGACATTCACCTATTTATCCTTTTCGCGGGGACTGCATTTCACCTGATGACCTAAAGTTGTCCCTCAACGCAAGACACGCCTATATGATTCAAAATTTAACCAATGTTACCGTTAATTTTATTTTTTCTGAGTGTCCTCGTTAAACCTGTTATAATCAGATTGTATGCGCGGCACGAATTGTGTAGTAGTTGCTGGAAATTACGCGGGAACGAGTGGTTACACTAGAACTTCCGACGAGCGACATAAAAGATGTACCTGATGAGAACGTTCACATTTTTTACAGAAGAAATGGCCCATCTCTTCCTCCACGCTGACCCAGAAATACCCGAGGAGAAGAGAGTTCGCCTACTCATGTGTGGCATGAAGTAGGAACTTTTCGCCGGACTGATACGAAACCCACCGAAGACCGTCGATAAGTTTCTTCGTGAGGCCAACGATATCGAGAAATATCTCGAAATGTGGGATAGGCAATTGAACCGCCGCATGCCCTCATAAAAGATTCTGGGACGTTTCACTTCGTGAACGCTGGTGGCGCGCAAGCCTATAGGTACTATAGCGCACGCGATGCTATCGGCCCTCGATGCGCCTAGGCACCTACACTGTCCGCACCGCACATCGCATTCAAGACAGGGCTCGCGCGGCCGCGCCATACACAGAAGCCGCCAGCGTTTAACGCCCCGTTGTAAACATTCGCTTATTATCTAAGGATAGGATAGTATAGGAAAGACTTCTTTAAAGTGCCGGCCAGCGACGGTTTAACGCGTCGTGACGCAAGCCAAGGGTCGACCCGGGGCTATGCCATACTCTGCCTTACCCCAGTTCGGCCCGTTTGTGGTGGGTTGCGAGACTTGTGCTTTTCAAGCGCACCTCGGGCCTGCTGTACGGCCCATAGTAAAGTGTCCTTGCCTATAGACTGTACTGCCCTTTGACGTTCGGGCGCGTAAGTCCTCGAGCTACCTTCGGTCGGGAACCTGGCACAGTTCCACATGTTGTGCCATTGGTCTACCGGACCCACTGCACAAGCACCGCACACACCACTTGGATAGAGTTCTGGGTGATGCACGTCTAGTACTGCCGGGGCGAGGAGTGATCCGGTAGTATCTTTCTTTGAATGACGGCCTCCGCTCGACTGACTGTCGGGTGGGGTGGCGGCATTGTCCGTCGAGCTAAATGGTAACCCTTAGTGACTTCGCCATAACTGGTCACTCGGTCCTTGGTTTCGAACCACCACACGGAACGGTCACGCTCGGGGGCACGGAGGGTAGGCGCTCGCGCCGCCGAATGGGCCGTCTCCTTGTGGTTCGGTGTGGATGTCTTGGAGCTGGAGCTGGCTGATGATGGCGGTCACCGGCGCGCATACTCGCCTCTTGGCAAAGTTGCGCACGGCGTTCCTCGAGTCCCTGAGCATGGTGCGACACTCGACGCCGGAAACCGCCAGAGTGATTGACAGCTGCTCGGCGTCTGTGGAGCCCGTGCACCGCACGCTCACTGTCGTTGTCGTGGTGCCGGCAGACGCCTCAACGACTACTGCCGCGAAGCCTTCCCTCTTGTATTCCGCTGCGTCCACGTACCAAGTGTGCGGGTCTTGGTCGTGTTCTTCGGCGTGGGCCTTGGCCCGTGCCTGCCGCCGTTCTTGGTTGTACTCGGGGCACATGTTCTTCGGAATAGCGTCCACGTGGATGTGGGCCCGCGCGTCCTTGTTGATGTCGCACGGTTGCCGGCTAGGAGCTTGGGGGTTGCAACCCAGGGACGTCAGAATACTGCGGCCTGTCTTGGTGGTAGAGAGACGCTCCATTTGCGCGCTTAACTGCGCCTCGGCTATTTCTTCTAGGTTGTTATGGGCGCCAAGCTGCAGTAGCCGAGCCACACTCGTGGTCTCCATTAAGCCTAACGTCGTCTTGTAAGCCCGTCTGTTCAGCATGTCGATCTTGGCCCGGTCAGCGACTTGCGAGTTGAGGTAGGCCGAAACGTAGGCGATGTGCCTGATCACGAACAACTAGACAAGGCGCACGAGACTGTCTTCACGCATACCCGCCCGCCGTGCCGAGACTCGGTGTATGAGCCGGATGGCGTCCTTTGCCTTGGTGGTAAGTTTGTTGATGGTCTCGTCGTTGCGGCCGCTCTTTTTTAGCAGCTGGCCCAGAATCCTGACCTTAGGAACTTCGGGCATGCGTTGCCCCGATGCAGTCACAATCTTGGTGTGATTGCACTCCCAAGGGGGAACGCGTTTCCTCGCGCTCGTAGTGGTGTGAGGGCGAACAGCTTGGATTTGGCGGGCGAGCACATTAGGCCGGTGCCGTCAAAGTGCTGCTCGAAGGCGGCAACAACCGCTTGCAGCTATTGCTTGATGCTTGCGTCGGTGCCGCCGGCCACCCACATGGTAATTTCACCGGCGTAGATCGTATGCCGGACGCCGGTTGCCGCTACTGCCCTCGCTACCCCGATCATGACAAGGTTGAGAGCAATGACGAGATGACCGAACCCTGTGGGGTACCCGTGCTGCCGAGCTAGCGTTCCTGGAGCTTGAGGTCTCCGGCGTGCAGTTCCGCCGTGCGGTTAGTCAAGAAGTTTTGGATGTAATTGTAGCTCGTTACCTCCATGTTGAATCCTGATACTTGTGCTAATGTGGCTGAGTGTCTGACTTTGTCGAATGCGCTTCTCCCTGTTGCTGTGTGGTGGCGTGCATGAGGCGGACAAGGTGGTCACGCTGGTGTGGCTTGGTCTTACTTTTGTGTAGGAGGTGCCCAAATAGATTCCAGGTGCAACCTTTATCCAGTTCCCTGTCAGCTCGGTCGCAGATTTCATTCCACTGATGACGGCACAGGACCTTGCATTGGTGTTAAATGGCCCTGTTTAAGTCGGCCACCTTGTTTCATAATTTGCGATTCAGCCGTTGCCGCTTCGTACGCGCCTGTATCGAAAGGTTGGCCTCGATCGGATGGGGCAGGCGGCTGTCCATGGCGACGACGTCCTCGCCCGTTTCGATGGTTTTGGTGGCCGAGTGCACTGCATCACGGAGCCCTCTGCCGTGCAGATTTCGATGTCTGTGATGTCTTGTGCTGCGGTGGGGCGTTCCTTACGGAAACCGTCCCAGTCTGTCCACTTTTGTATGATGGTGTTACCCAGGAATTGGTCGGGTATCGTAATTTCGAGGATGTAGTTGTCGCTGCCCAAGTCGACGCCTGTGTTGTGTCATGTTACTTTGCCCGTGTGGTCGTTTTTGATTAATGTAAGGTCTGGTGTGGTGTCTCGTGCTAAGGAATCGCCGATGCGGTTGGGATGAGCGGGGTCCATGATCAGGGCGCAGTTTTGGTCCAGGGTATCATGCAATAGGTCATGTCCCTTGGCCGTGTCCTTCACGTAACGCTACGATTGATTGGCGGCGTTGAAGTCCCCTCCGATCAACAACGTGTTGTCTTTGGCTTGGGTGCTGGCTGTGTGTAGTAGGGTCTTGAATTTCTGTGTTCGGTGCTTGGGTTTACTGTAGATGTTAACGATGAACAGGCTGCCTTTCTGTTATTTGCTTGGGATGATTTGGGTCAAGGTGTATTCCACCCTGCTGCGGCCCTGTTTGAGTTGGTGCTCGATGAACGTACCCCGTCTCTCCGCCGGGCTAACGTGAGCGGGATACGCAGTCAGGGGGAGGGGGTCACCGTCGCCGTTTCTCGCAGCAGGATGATGTCGAATTTCTTGTTTACTGTGGTTATGTGTTGTTCCAGCACTGCTCTCTTGTTTGTTTAACTGTGACAGTTTCATTGCCAGACCGTAAGGCATGGTAGCGATCCTATTGTGGATTGGGGCTGGGACATGGTTGTAGCGAAGTTGGCACTTGCGTCTGTTCTTGCAGGTATGGGTGGCTGGCGAATCGCGCCGCAAAGTCGGGGCTGCGTACTATGGGCTTGGGGGTTTCTTCAATGAAGTCAAAGCGCTCTTGGGTGGTGCGGAAGGGCTTGGTGATCAGCTCCTCCAGCCGCGCGAGTCATTGGTCGGTGACAGCAACCGTGCTGGCGTTGGTGTTGGCGAGCGCTTTAATTTTGGCTTCGAGCTCAGTTTCCGATTGGGTCAGGTCCTTGTAATATCGTGATGAGGTCCGTGCTCGTTTCTTGAGGGTTGGGTCGGCGGTCTTCTCCTGCTGGGGTTCGTTTTGGATTGTGGCTATTGGTTGTGTGCGTTGGGATGATGGCGTGTCGGTGTTCTGCTCGGGGATAACGGCGGGTCTAGATTCGGTGCGGGTTCGTTTCATGGGGTTGGGTCAATGGTCTTCTCCTCCTGGGGCTCGTCTTGGGTTGTGTCCATCGATTGTGTGTCTTGGTGTGATGGCGTATCGGTGTTCTGCTCGGGGATAACGGTGGGTGTAGGTGTCTCGGGTGACTGAGCTGAGCCAGTGCTAGGCTGGGCTCGCTGTCTTTGGAGTTCTTTCTTGACCTAGGCTAGCTTTTGGGAAAGCCGGCGCGTGGTTTCTACCAGTCTCGCGTTGGTTGCGTGGAGTTGTTCGAGTTCCTTGCAGTAGGGGCTGGTAATCCACGCCTAGCTGCTCAGAGCGCTTCGGCCACAAGTGTGCTCTCGGAGCTAGCGCAGCTGCTTTTAACTTCGCCCTTTACTGCATCGGCCCAGCTGTCTCTGTCACGGGAGCGCTATCGCTTAGCGCCGCAGCTGTTCCTGTTAGATGAGTCACGGCCACAGGATGCGCTGCGCGAGGCATGACGGCAAGGGTGCCGTGAGGCATGGCGCGACACGCTACGGGAAACGCTAGAGGAAGCACTGCGCGAGCGTGAGCGTCCATGAAGTGGAAACGACCTTCATTCGAATGCTTGCTGTTGCTGTTCTTCTTCGTTACGGCGTTCCCGTCGCCGTCGCCGCACGACGTATGGAACCTTGTATTTGGCTCTGCAGAGGCAGTCCCCAGTGGGGTGCTCTTCGACGCAGAGCTTGCGCTTGGGCACACAATGCATGCAAGGCAAACACTTAGGTTCGGCGTGGGGCACACGTCGCGCTTATGGCCGACCTTGCCGTATACTTTGCAGAGTTCTATTGGCTTCCTGAAAAGACTGCATGGGTAGAGCTTGGATTCGTTACGCACATACTTGGGAACCATAATGCCGTTAAACACTACGATTACTCTCGTCGTGTTCCCGATGCGCTTCGCCCCCGCGGCGTGGGGGCTGAGCTTGGTAACGATCTGCTGCACTATTTCGGCTTCGCTGTCCTCGAGCGCTATGCTCCTGATCACGCCCTTGACTGTGCCGTGGGCGGTCGATCCGTAAGCGCTCACTTTGTATATTTTACCTTGGACATTGAAAGATTGAATTCGAGCATACATCTCCGCTCGCTCCTCGCTCGGAGTGCTGAGCACAGTAATGCGCTGCTGAGTATTGGGACCCGCCATAGCCTCAGCTCAATCTGGCTTCTCAATTCCCGCTGCCGTCATGATGGAAGTAGCCACAGATGCAGCTCCTGCCTTGGAAATGGCGAGCCCTCCGCGTGCCTGCACGACGATCCTAATTTGTTCTGCAGGAATTGTGGGCATGCGAGTCACCTCGTTCTTGTTGAACTTAGGCTTGTGCTGAGAGCTCGAAGTGTCGTTACGGGGATTTGACTCACCGTGCGTAGATTGCAGGCGTGTTCGGCTCGTCTGCCCACCGTTGTGCAGCCATCCGGGCGAGCGTATAAATTCCGCAGGCGTAATTTCTTCTCCTTCTACTTGCACGCACAATCGGGAAACCTGCGAACCGTGCGTCGAAGCGGTGGCGCAACCCTCCATGTTGTCGTGGCAGAAGTACGGCTGGCTAGGCCTAGCGAGCCCTGGGTGCGGCGAAAGCGAAAGCGGGCATTAAAGACGGAGCTGATATGAACATTTCGTCAACAATGGCACATACCCTTCCGCTTACTATCCAAATTGTCTAGCTTGGTGTCAGCGCGCAAAGGCAAACACGAACATTTCACAATCGATGACCGCGGACACTCGCTGTCACAACACTAGCGTGAGGAATCATGGCAGTAGCAGCGAGCGAAGTGACATTCGTGCTTTCTATCGCTTTAACGCAAACGGAACGGTTAGAACACAGCGCAAGCCAGTTACTAGCCGCGGGACCAGAGAGACTTTGCTGCAAATCATGTCGCTTTCAAGGTAAAGCCCACGTGACTGAGCGCTGCCGAAGCACAACCCCCCCCCCCCCCCCGTTCCTACCCTCCTCCGATGACCTGCGCGCAACCGAATAAGGCACGCCTCCTCTCTTTGCGCACGCGAGATAGAAGCGGACTCGTCCGCTCACCGTCGCACGCTTTCACCAGCACACAGCGTACAGCGCGCGAGGAGGATGTTATCACTAGGCGAGCCCGATGCGTATGCATCGCAAACAAAATCTGTAGCAACTGCCAGAGGAGGTCAACCCAGTGCGCGGCGCACCTCTGCCTCCCTTCCTCCTCCGCGACGCTTCGCCTCGTTTCCCCATTTCCACTTCGATAAACGTTACTTACACATTCCTCTAGGTGGCGTCACTCTTCCGCGCGCGTAGTACGTTCCTGGCTATTTTCCCAGGCGCGCGATTTTGTTAAACTCGAAACGCCTTCCTTTTTCACTTGCTTCGCGGCTTTAGAGAGACCACACCGACTTGAAGAGCTGGCCGGTTACGCTTGCGCGTCAAAACTACGCTGTACCTCATCACTGAGTACTGGCGACCTGCTCGAGACCATCAGAGCGGTCCTACAGGAGGAGCTTCAGATATTTTCTTCATCGCAGCCTCAAGTGGCTTCGATTACCGACCTCGTGCGCGATGAACATAAGCAAGATGAAGATGACTGCCAACCGGCGGCGACGAAGAGGACAAGAGAAAGAACAGTAGGAACGGCACGAGCAATACAATAAAAAGATAGAGCGGTTGGGCTGAGGCTCGGGTCTTTCGTACACGACATTTCTTTTTGCGCAGGAATTCCTCCTCCCCCCCAGTCACCGCCCTTCCAAGTTTTCTAGGCTCATTGGCTGCCGTAGAACGGCTGTGCAAGAACCGTGGTGTCACCAGGGCAAGTGTCATGAAAACTATTACACTCCTGACCGACGAGCTGCAGGCCTCCGTTCTCGGTGCCTCTCAGTTGGACTCTCGTTACCTACCCTACCCAGAAGAACACGGAGCTCGTCAGCCTCGACAAGCAAATCTTGGACGCCACTGATGACAACGCTTACGATGAACAACTCTAGGCAGCTGCCGAATAGGACCGAAAGTTGACTTACGTGATGTCTAGAGCGCTCTTCTTTCTTGCAGAGCTTGCGAAGCAAACGACGGCGACGAGTGCCTCAAGTCCGAACGCAACTCTACTGAATGCCGACGCCGATAGTAACCGCACTTCAGCAGGACGTGAGCCTAATGACTCTTCACCTCACATACCAATTTCATTTCCTTGTAAATTTTAGCGAAGCACTCTTTGCATCTTCCTTAGACTTTCCCAAGGCTGCTGCTGCTGCTGCTGCTGTTGATGCCTGCCAGACCGCGTCGGAGGCTGGAATAGTGCGCACGTATACATCACAAGAGCGCGGAGAAAAGGCTACGCAAGAAAGTCGTTCGGACTTTTGCACCGCGTTGAATGGGCACAATGCCCTCTGGAGCTCATTGGGCATAGCCGCACTAGCCTCTTCATAGCTCTAATTGTGCGTGACTCCACCAAAGCATTGCAGAAATTGCAGCGCTTGCCTTTCTATTAAAGTTGAAGTCCAGGGGGAAGCTAGATAGAATGCAAGAGAGGAGGAAGGAGAGGAGGCAAAAATTGGGTATAGCCAATGCAGTCGCGGAATACGTTAACAACAGCCTTGGCACTCTTCGCTCACAGTTCCACTACAAGGAGGGGGGGGGGGGGTGACGTGAGGACACGACAGCGGTTGCAGGCAAACGGAACAAATGTAAGTTCAAGGCACCACGCGGTACGTTTCTGCAATTTATGAAAAATAAACACCCTGGCAAGTTCTCAAGCGGACAACTTACGTAGGGAGTGCAGAAGCAGCGCAACATTAAAGCACACCGTAGCGTCTAGGTTGAAACTACGTAAGCGGGGACACGCCAAATCAACACGTTCTGTGCGCATCACGGAAGCTTTGCGGCTACGGCATTGCTCGAGGTCGCGGGTTGGATCGCGACCGCGGCGTTTCGACGGAGGCGAAATGAATGACACCTAGATTTGTAGAGAACACCCGGGTGTCAAAATTAATACCGGGTCCGCCACTACGGCGTGCCTCATAATGCGATTGTGGTTTTGCCACGTGCAGTACCATAATCCAACTAAAGTTTAATACTTCTGCAACGATACGATGTGCCGTGTGAGGCAATGACAATGGTCAAACCTCTCAGAGGTTATTCGTATTATTCTTCATATTGTTATTCCCCGTAACTACTATATCCAACATTAGCATATGACATAAAGGAACAACGGGTATTGTATGGCATTCTATATGTTTCATATCAACTTATTTTGTGATATGGGAATCAAGGGGCACATTATTTCTTCAATAGGGAAACCATGCATATAGTAGCCCACCGAGGCCTAAGTCCGAGCGCATCAATGACCTGGTAATGCAGTACATTGTTGTATGCGCCCTTATCATTTGTGAAGACAGCTCCAAGTTACCGTGGGTGACTTTTTCTTCTTCAACAGTGGAGAAAAAGTCAACAACACCGTCAATGGACCACCAATTTCTACTATAACCTTTCTTAAATTCGGTAAAATAATTGCTCATGTCAACGAGCCACTCCATCCTCGAGAATACCATTCTTTCCATTAATTTGGCGACAAAACTGAAAAAGGCGATTTGCCCGTACAAGGAAAACTGAATAGGCGCTTCCCAGACTTAAGGACCGCTACAACACGACTGCATTCCAACTATCCAGAACATTTCATGACTCCCACGTGGTGTTATAGAATAATCAAAGGAGATAGCATGCTTCTGCGCCAAGCTGGCAGAGTGCAGCGTACGTGGGTCTGTCAAGAATCTTCGTGCGCTCTCTTTTAACGCCAGAAGCGCTGTGAAGAAAGTGGAAAAACTAGAAATATTGCTTTTGACTTACGACCCTCATGTGGTTGCTATTACTGAGACGTAGTTGTATGGTGGCTTACACGATGATCAAGTTATTCCGCCCGGCTATCAGATACACAGGCGTGATTGCGGCACACGTGGCGGAGGAGTTGATGTTATGTATACACTCTGTATTGATGTATGTCTAGCAAACCAGACTCATGATCACGAAAGCCTGTTTCTGAACGTAACCGTTAGTGCTGTTACATTTATGCTTTGTGTTGCTTATAACGCCCCTGAAATATTCGAATCATTTCTCGAACAACTTTACGACCATCTTCTAAACCACCCACGACACGTGATTATTACAGGAGATTTCAACCTTCCAGCTATTAAATGGGATAAATTTGCTTACGGGCAACCTAAATCGAATGATGTTATTTTATACACAATGTTAGCTCTGAACCTTGATCAAGTTGTCTGTGAATCTACGCGCAACAGTGCTGTCTTGGACTTATTCTTTGTAAGTGATATGTTTTTAAATGATGTTATTAGTACTGAACCTGGTCTGTCGGATCACAGCTTATTGTTTTGTTGTTGGTCCTATCGAAGGTCTGCAGGGCGTTCGAGTACCCATTCAATGTGCATTAATGACTTTGACAGCGCAGATGATACTTCTATCACAGATTACTTATACACTGCTCTAAACCCCGGTGCGCATGATGATGTTCATGCCTTGTGGGCACAATTTAAAAAGGCCGTCATGTTCTCCATTGAAAAATATGTACCATTTCGGAAAGTGCCTACGAACCGTAAAAACCCACGGATCTCTAGGGATATTATCCATATTAAACGTAGACTCAAGCGACTTAGAGAGTGCAGAGACGTAACACGCGAGAACATTAATGAACTGAAAAGAAATTTCGCAACTAAAGTAAACGAAGCGCGGACACATTATTATCAAGTCACTCTCCCTGCATTCATTAGAGATGATCCTGCTAAATTTTGGAGATTTCTGGGTGAAGGCAATGAAACGGTAAATAAAATTAAACTGAACGGGAAATTCGAAACTTACGCGTTTATAATATCGCATTTAATATTTATTTTCAGAGCGTTTTCTCTCCGTCAAGTGCTTATGTACCCCAACCTGCTATGCTTGATGATATGGACATTCCTATCGTCACAAGGGAAGGTGTCAGTTATGTTAAGGAAGTTGAACGCCAGAAAGAGTATAGGACCAGATCAAATCCCAAATACATTTTTAGAGCGCTATTCCATACAGATAAGCGATTTCTTGGCAAAGGTATTTAATGCATCCTTGCGTAGTTGCGAACTTCCGGACGACTGGAAAATTGCACGTGTTATCCCCATCTTTAAAAAAGGAGATAGGTCAATAATTTCTAATTATAGGCTGATTTCTTTAACTTCTGTTTGTTGCAAGTTACTAGAGCGTATTGTGGCTCACAATATCCAGTGCTTTTTAGCAGATAATAGTGTCTTATCTCCTTGCCAACACGGCTTTCGCAAGGGAATGTCCACAACGACCCAACTGGTAACTATTCACGACTTTTTAGCAGCTCTAGATCGTTCTGGGCGAATCGATATACTTCTGTTAGATTTTTCTTAAGCGTTTGATAAGGTTCCACACTGTAAACTACTTCTAAAATTAAATAACCTAGCGTTGCCGCTATATATTATCAAATAGGTTGAGGCATATTTAACTAATAGAAAGCAATTTGTTGAAATCAAGTCTTGTGTATCTAGGGGCGCTATAATGTAAAACTATTCCAAAGTTTTCTATTCCAATTCTACACTCAGCCCACTGCGATTGGTCAAAAACTTTTTTGGACACCCCCACTTCACCTGTCTGTCACGCGACGTCACGAAAACCGCGATAGCTCCCCATCTGATATGACGTGTACACATTGATTATTGATAACTTGACCGAACAAAACAACAATAGTTATGTCTGATTCGACGCCTTTTGCCATTAGCCTCCCGGCTATTGGTCAAAAGTTTTCGGGCTGCAGCCACTTCACCTGCCTGTCACGCGACGTCACAAAAACACAAAGACTCACCGCGTCAAAGTGACGTGTACGCGTTAAAGATGCATTAATATGCCGAACAAAACTGAATTTTCTTCTGAATAGCTGCAGGCTGCCCCGTTCCGAAAGGAATAAAAGATGGCTGCCGCCGATCGCTCCGGCACTCGCTATTCACCCCTGCCGGAGAGCATGGGTTTATTTGCGTGTAATAAAAGTTTTTGCTTGGCCGTGTAGCGTTTTCGAGAACTTTCGGCATGTTTACGACCTCGTTCTGCCAACTCTTCTTTGCTGAGGATCCGTTTAGCGTAATTCTTAAGCTTCCGTTTCATGCCGCCGTGATTGTCGACGAGCCACCGCAAGCTAAGTAGGAGAAAGCGGACCAATCGCAGACGGCGGCACCACCCTCTTTATCCGGTTATCGATATGCCCTGCAGTGGCTCTGCCCCATCGAATCCTTCTCCACTTGAGCATGCTCCTCACCTCTCGTGAGCCAATTAGATAAGACAAGTCGCTCAGTGCAGGCAATGTTATTCGCTTTTCAAGCAAACAAAATTGACCTCCTATGAACGAGGGAAGCATTTGATTGGTTTGTTCAGACAACCCTGCGGGTGACCCCCCGATGCTTGCGTCGGCGGTTACGCAAATTTGACGTCAGGAGATTGGAATAAAAACATATTGGAATAGTTTTACGTTATACGGCCCAAGGGTGCTCAGCGTCACATCCGATGTTCCCCAGGGGAGTGTTTTGGGGCCATTATTATTTCTTATATATGTAAATGATTTAATGCAAGTAATCCCTGGCTCAGTGTCTATTAAACTTTTTGTGGATTATTGTATTGTTTTTAAAGAAATAACCTGCCATGAAGATACATTAGCCACATTCAATGCTGGTGCGCAGAATGGAACATGGAACTAAACCTTAACAAAGGAGTGTTATTAAATTTCAAGCGGAAAAAGAATCCTAACGTGTTCATTTCCACTATCCATGGCTCTAACATTCAAGCAGTAACTCAATATAAGTATTTACGGATTACTCTTTCTAGTGATATGACATGGGGCACGCAAATCTCTACAATTTGCGCAACAGCTTTTCGGAAACTACGTTTTCTAAAAAGGAAGCTGGCAAAGGCAACGGTGAATGTCAAACTTAAAGCATACAATGCCATTATCAGACCTAAATTAGAGTATGCATCCATTGTATGGCATCCCCGCACAAAAGAAGATATACAGTGCTTAGAACGCCTGCAAAGGAAAGTAATCAGATATATATTTAATAAATATAAAAGGCTGGATTCTCCAACTAAGCTCATGATTGCGCACAACATTCCCACACTACCTGTACGCAAAAAAATCAGTCGACTAAAATTCTTGCGTAATATTTTGTCTGGCAAAACAAGTATATATGTACCCTCATATTTAAAGTCCATCGCAAGAAGACCAACACGTAACACTCACAAACACTCCCTACAAGCAATTTTTCAATTTTTGCCAAAACAGAGGCATTTCAACAGTTTTTTTCCCACGCACAGTTTTGGATTGGAACAGTCTACCTGAGTTTCCTTGTGAGGCTGAAAACTTTGACGAAGCCCTTGAACTACATTTGTTGTGTTAAGTGTCAACCAAGCCAAACTGTTGTTATTTATGGTGCAAGTGCTGTTGTAAATTATTTATGTGCTATTCTTCTTTTTTTGTTTGCGATAAATATCGTCCTAATGAAACCAATGTATTATATTGTCGTGCGAATGTTGTTAGAAATTATTTCTGTGCTGTTCTTTACGTTGGTGAGAAGGGATGGAATCACTGCATAAGACGTGCCAACATTAAGTTTGCAGTAGTCCTTCGCTACCTCACATTCAGTCTGGCCTTGTTGTAGAGCCACGCCACGGAGGGAATGTTTTCGTTGTGGTTTTGTCTCGAGACTTTATATGACCTGCATGATCTGAGATAGAGATTGTCATTGGTCTAGAAATCCACAGGAGGTCCTGCATCGTGATCTGTCAAGCTTGCCGAGATGTCCCAGAGCAGGTCATGGTGCTCGGCGACGGTTGCAAGGCTTGCCGTCGACTTCGTATTTCTGTGGCGCCGCTCCTCCAAGACATTTTCTGACGTGCCGTGGAAAATAAAAGCCATTATTGGCCTCGTTCTGTGCGCTATATACTGTTGACGAGCCCGCTAGCTGAAGTGGCATAGAGGTAAAGATGGTGCACCCATACAACACCATTTTGCATATTTGTGATGGCGACAGTACAACTAAGGCCTCAGGAAATTTCTTATCGACGTGATGCGTTTCAGTGAAGCTTTAACAGGCCAATAAATTTCGTGTGGCTAGCTCAACGAAGTTTGAGTCAAGAGGTATGTAGCAGATATTCTTTCTCTCTCTTTGGCAGATTTCCAAATTCCGGACACGCCCCCGCTTGTCTCCGACATAAGAGACGCGTGCAGCAAGTGCCCTGAGCTGACCGGTGGCAAGGGGTCGTCCCTCGCGGTGCTCCAGTCCATCGCCACCCAGCTGCGGACAGTGAGCCCCACCTCGCTTTCTGCACATGGAACCGGTGAAACCTAATGCATGCCGAACCTATAGTGACGGCACCCGAAAGTCATATGCAAGAGAAGCTTTAATGACAGGAACACGACCGCGTAGGCTTTCTTCGATGCCCGCACCCTCCATGAACCGTAGCCGAGCTCTTCAAATAAACCGAAGCGCTCTAGGCAACTGACTACCCACTGACTCTCTGTGAATTGTGAGAGTGCTATAGCGGGATGCTTTTATGGCGGGGAACACTTTGCATCACTTTAACAGAATGCATTGAATATAATATATGATGTATTGCCCCACGTCCCCATGTTCACGTTTTCTTTTTGTGAAATTAACCAGCGACCCAACTATTGAAAGTGCTTCGACTGCCGCTTCTGCTAAGCGAGCTCCCCTAGCAAAGGCTCGGCGCCGCCAGAATGCCGAGGTGCGTGCCGCAAAACTTCAGCCCTGCCGTCGTCTGGACCATGCCATTCATGCCGCCGAGACCAAAGGCAGAGACTTTCCCTCAATATATCGCGAATTCCAAACGCCCAAGAGCAGCGCTCAAATTTCACATTAGGAAGCATCGAAATCGTCGTTGAATTTTTACAGCGAAGCTGTGTACCTTTAGCCCTAATGCATTTGTCGTGCCCGCGGGCAAAAACCAACCAACCATAGTGGCAGGCGCACGCCGCGTGCACCGCTGGGTTCTTTCCATTACCATAAGATGGCACACGCCTCCGCGCATTCGCAACAGCGGCGGAGCCCGCCGTGCGGGGGCAAGGTAAAAAAGAACCAGAAAGCCGGCTTTCGCGCATCGCGTTTTCCGCAAGCGTTTCCCACTAAAGATTACGGCTGCGTAAGCTACTGTTGCCCGGAAGCGGGAACTGCAGCTTGCAAAGTAGGGCGTGACGTAACTACACTTTCATATATAAAAGAAGAATCCGCGTAGAAACTGATTTCATTTGTCTTCTGATAGCACTATGGAAAGACCACGCTTTCCACCATTCCTGCTCCCAATGAGCAGCGTGAACACGATCAGCGGCGACGAGAATAGCGACGTCATTATACACAACGGCCTCGTGCTCATTCTAGGTAGGTCGCTGCGGTTCCTGCCCAAAGCATCCGGCGCACAGTTAGGATGCCTGAAGAGCAGCGCGAATGCGATGAGTGACGAAAGGATCAGCAACATCAATATGTGCAATGGCGTCGTGCTCCGGCTCGGCAGGATCCTGTTCACACTACGCCACATTTGTCTATCGGATGAGCTGATGCTACAGCTTCGCTGGCCAACCACTTTGACAGCGTGGATTGGGGTCACTTTTTATTCTATCATGAATCACTAGCGCTCTCGTTACATTTGACGTGGCTGCTCCAGATTTATCAATGAAACTCCTCATTAGTGGAAATTCCATGGAGCCCTGCTCCTCTGGTCATCATGGAGGAGCGCAAGCCACGTACATGCAGAAGAAAAGATGGCGCAAGCGTTGTCTTTCAACTTTTCATTTAATTTATTGAACCCTCACGGCCAAAGGCATTAAAGAGGGGAGTGGTTACAAAACAAAAATACATAAATAGATACAATACATATTACAGAACAACTATTATCATTCTGCTGTTATACAATGTTAGCTAGTGCAGAACGAAAATGTTTGTTATCAATTATCTCGACGATATCTGCGGGAAGGCGGTTCCATTCACGTGATGTACGAGGCAGGAAAGACTGAAATGCAGGTGTAGTGTCACATGTTTTAATGCCAACTTTGTGACGATGATCAATGCAATTTGACACGTATCTGGGGGCGAAATGAGGGAATCGCGTAGCACGGGGTGATGGTATAGTTTATGAAAAAGGCTCAAACGAATTGTCTGCCGGCGGGATGCTAAAAGAGGTAAAGAAAGATTAGCTTTCATGCTTGTTACACTTGCGGTACGCTTAAAGTTGGACAGAATAAAACGAGCAGCGTTATTTTGTACCAGCTCAAGTAAAGCTATCAGTTTGTCATGATGCGAATCACATATCGCGGCGGCATATTCGGGATTAGAACATATTAGTGTTTTATAAAGCAATAATTTCAAAGAAGATGGAGTTTTGGAAAAGTTACGGGGCACGTAGCCAAACATGCGGTAGCTTTGTTAGTAGTCTACGCAATATGATGCGTCCAGTTAAGGTTAGCAGAAATATGAACAGCCAGGTATTTATAGGAAGTAACCGCTTCTAACGCAACGTTATTTAGGTAGTACGCAGGCGGAGAGTTGGCACTTCTTGATGTTCGCATAATTTTGCACTTATTAGTATTAAGTTCCATAAGCCATTCATTACTCCAAAGAGAAATGTTAGAGAGGTCACGCTGAAGAATGTTAGCATCGTCGGGAACTCTCTGTACCACACGCCTCCAGAAGAACGACGCTGAGTCTCCTGTATAGAACGCAGAGCTTGCTGTCTTTCGACTCGGACGATCATCGCTTTTTTTCGCTGTTCTTTGGCCTTCTACCCGTGCGCGAGAAGAGGCTCTCGGAGCACAAGATGGTTTTCGCCTCGCCAAGTTTCAGTATGTGCGATGATATGCGCAGAACAGGTGTCGACTGCCGATGAAAGAGAAGTTTTCTTATTCGAGATGCTTCTCATGTTAGTATACGAAATCATAACATCAGATGGTGATGAATGACCACTGCCCCTCTCGCGCCCCTAGGACGCCCCATGTGACGAAGCGTCCGATCCTTGGGGCGCGTGTTCGGATGGCTGCTAGATTTCATCGATTATCTCGGTAGACGGATTGTACATGAAGCATTAGCCGCGTATGAATAGCTTATTGTAGCGAAGGCAAAATTTGGGTTATCCCGGATGGCCGATTCCAAATTCGGTAAGTTTCCGTCTCGCAATTCGAGTGGCGGGTGAAAAATCTTCGCTTATTGAAATTTTGTGTTCCTTGAAATCATTGCGATGTGATAGGATTAACTCTTTTATTTTGTAGTTCGTAAACTTGGCAATGATAGGTCTGCATTTATTAGCGGAAGATATCCCTAAACGATGAACACGCTGAAGTGAGTCGTTTGGTAGCGAGTCGAGAACCTTCGTTAGTGCATTGGTCAGTGTGCTTTCAGTTTGTTGCCAAGTTTCAGATGAATCTGTGAGTCCATGAAAAATAAAATTATCGTGGCGTATCGCAATCAAGTATCGAAAACTGAAGCTTTATGGTAGACATGAGGCGAACACATACGAAACAAACTACGCTGAAACGAAAACTGGCAACAAAACAAGAAGAAAACACCAACAAGTTTGGTTACATATGATTACGGTGCCGCGTTTAGAGCTCACAGAGAAAATTCGAACATAAAATTACGCCAACCTTTTCTAAATAAGACTTTTCTTTGCCTCATCCTAGGACTTTTTTTCTTATTCTTCTGCTGCTGCTGCTTTGGCAGGCACGTATGGCGGGGGTTGAGAACGTGCACAATAATGTACATGGCCGGCATGCGGGGGGTAGGGGGGGTGTTGTCTGGGAGGTGCTTCCAACGAGAACTCCGCCGTCGTCACCATAATTTCCTCAAGAGCTCTAGGCGTGTTGCCGCAATGCCCTCTGGATGGCTGTAATTTTGCGTGAGACTCCCGCAAGAGCATTGCAGAAGCTACAGCGCTTAACTTTGTAGTCACGCGCAATAGCCCAGAGGGGAGTACAATGGTAGAAAGAGGAGACACAGAATGCTTAAAGCGAACGCTGTGCTGGAACGGGCAAGTAACAGCCTTTCTAATATTAATTCGTGGCAGCGTGCTTACATGGGAGGATCGTGGGAGAAGGCAAAGGCTCCATTAGAAAGCATGCTTCGTTTGGGGCCTCGTCAATGAAGCAATACGAAAGAACAACAAGAAATAAAAACGCTACACGTGGCAACAGTTTTGGACAAACTGTAAACACTTTAATTGAAGGTACGGTACGGCACGCTCCTGCTACTTCTGAAAAGTGGGCTCCGTACAAATTTTTTAATTCGCTCAGCGGACACAGGGAGTGCAGAAGGAAAGCCTTACTAAATCACCAGAGAGTCAAGACGACAATACGCAAGCAGCCATCCGGGAAATCAACCCTTCCGTCACAATGTAATGCACCGTGCGAGGGACTTACAGTGCTAGCTTTCTCGCAATCTACGAGCAATGGCACTCAGAAACGCCTCAGGAAAATGCATCTCGCATTGTGCTCTGTATACTCTGCACACAAGCAACGATGGTGGACGCAAATTAACATGTAACATCACATCAGAAAAGTCGTATGCCGCCAACATAACCGCGAAATATCGTAAATATATAAAACATATTATAATACCGAGACCGACCAAGTGGTCCAGCGCTGTTTATTCCCCAAAAAAGGCAACGCCCCAGCTCAAGCACGAAGAACAAGAACAATAAGGATGATGATGATGGCTATGTACAAATGAAAACGACGAAGTACGTTAATGGTGCTTACACTAACTTCCCCCCGTCATGGAACTGGCCAGCCTGGCCGCAGATTAGAGAAAAGGGGAGTGAAGGGCATCATCCGCGAGACGTGAACAATTTCGGCATTCCGGCGGCGCCGGTCAGTGACGGAGTGTACTAGGCGGACGAGATAGTTCACTGCAGGTGTTTGCTGCAAACGGTGTATGGGCCAACGTCGCGTTGAAGAAACTTCTCACAGAGGCCTGGAGTGCAGACTGGAGTCCGAAGCAGGACACTTGGTCTCCAAGGTGAAAACGTAGGTCACGGAGTTTGTTGTCGCAGTGACGTTTGCGGTCAGCTTGGGTAGCTTTTGTGCTTTGCCGGGTGATTTGACGGCAGTGTGCAACTTGGGCAGCAAAATCTTCTGGAAGCCACGCGTTAGGCGAAGAAGGTGCTAAAAAGAATTCTCTGTCGAATATGGTGGAAGGAGATCGCCCATACACAAGGAAGAAAAGGCAGTAGCCGGTAGTCCGTTGAATAGCAGTATTACTTGCGAATGTCACAAAAGGAAGAATTTTATCGCAGTAAGTGCTGTCAGGACGGATGTACATGAAAATCATGTCAGACAGCGTACGGTGGAAGCGCTCAGTAAGGCCATTGGTTTGCGCATGATAGGTAGAAGTAGATTTGTGGACGGTATTAGCTGGCCGAAGAACTTCCTCGAGAAGTTGGGAAATGAATGCTTTGCCACGGTGACTGAGAAGAACGCGAGGAGCCCCGCGGCGCAAGACGATGGAGCGCAAGAAAAAGTCGGCGACCTCATAAGTGGTACCAGATCACAGAGGGGCAGTCTCGGCATATCTTGTTAAATGGTCGACCGAAGTGATAATCCAACGGTGACCGGAGGGTGTCAATGGCAAGGGACCACATATATCAATACCAACGAATTCAAAAGGTGCGTCCGGGCAAGAGAGAGATTGTAGTAAACCGGCAGGAGGGGATGTCAAGCGTTTGCGGTGCTGCCATGACGCACAAGAGGCAATATATTTGGCCACCGTTGTGTATAGGCCAGGCCAGAAGCAGCGGGTCATGATGCGGTCGTAAGTATTGTGGAAACTTAAGTAGCTAGCCGATACGTTTCGTGAAGTGCCTCTAATACTCGCAGGCGTAGGCAGCCAGGTAGAACTGGGACCCACCGGTGACCTGTTGGGTGGTAAACGTAGTGGTGTAGCACGCCACCTTGAAGGCGGAATTGTCGAAATTGGTGTCGCAAGCGGCTGTTGCGAACCCGCTGTTGCGGCTGTTGCGAAGCGGTGGCTCGGCGAACCCACTTAGGCAAGCCATGAGACCGCGACAGTAGGAGTCGGCCCGCTGAAACAAGACGAAATCAGAGCTTGATGAAAGCGTAACTTGGTCCAGGGGCGTTATCGAGAACTGGTGTGAGGCAGGTGTAGCATCAGAACGACGTGGTGGAGAAGACGGCGGCGCGTTACCGGGAAAGAGCGAGAGTGGGCAGCGAGACAATGCGTTTGCAGCATGATTACTTTTTCCAGACTTGTACGTTTTTGTAATGTCATATTCCTGCAACCGGAGTATCCAGCCTCCTAAGCGTCATGACATGTTTGTCATTGATGACAGCCAACACGAGCATGATGGTCGGTGACGATGGTTAAGTGGCGGCCGTAAAGGTATGGGCGAAATTTCTGAATCGACCAAACGATAGCCAGTCACTCTTGCTCTGTAATGGTGTAGTTCCGCTCAGCTGGAGAGTGTTCGGCTAGTATATGCTATGACTTGCTCTTTAGAGGCTCCATTGCGCTGCAGAAGTACTGCGCCAATACCTTGTGCGCTTGCGTCAGTATGGAGTATGGTGGGGGCTCGATTATCGAAGTGGCTAAGCAGTGGTCTGGAAGTAAGATGTCGCTTAAGAGCTTGAAAACTGGCTCGCAGTCGCTAGTCCATGTGAAAGAGGCACCGGTAACCAGTAGCTTCTGTAGAGGAGCTGCTAAAGCAGCGAAGTTGCGTATAAATCGATGAAAATATGACGCCAAGCCGAGGAAACTACGTAGATCTTTCTGTTGCTGGGGGTGAGGAATATGGAGAACAGCACTAATATTTTTGGGGTCTGGCTGGATGCCATCTTTTGAAACGACCTGGCCTAATACTTTTATTGTCTTGCTTGCAAATTTGCATTTTTTGTAGTGATCTGGAGACCAGCATTTGCAAGGTACTTGAGAACTTCGTCTAATCGATGAAGATGTTGGCTGAAGTCAGACGAAAAGATGACAATATCGTCCAGATAACAGAGGCAGGTCTTCTATTTGAGACCACGAAGTACGTTGTCGATCATGCGCTCGAATGTGGCAGGCGCGTTACAAAAGCCATACGGCATCACGTTAAATTCATAAAATCCGTCTGGTGTAGCGAATGCGGTCTTTTCTTTGTCAGTCTTCTTCATCGGAATTTGCCAATATCCTGGTCGAAGATCAAGACTGGAGAAATACTCCGCCTCTTGTAGTGTGTCCAAAGCGTCGTCAGTTCGAGGGATTGGATATACGTCCTTGCGTGTGATCTTATTGAGCGCCCGATAATCGACGCAAAAGCGAACGGAGCCTTCTTTCTTTTTTACCAGAACCACGGGAGAAGCCCATGGGCTAGATGAAGGTCGTATTATCTACCGCGAAAATATGTCAGCAACCTGTTGTCCAATGATCTTTCGTTCGGACGGCATAGATGACAGGGACGGCGTCGTATTATAGCGAAACCATCGGTTTCGATGCGGTGTGTAGCCGCACAAGTTTGGCTGAACACAGAGGAAGAGCTATCGAAGCAGGCTTTGTGCTTTGCAAAGAGCACCAGTAAGGCTTCGGACTGCGCAGCTGTTAGGTCAGAACGAAGAACGGCTGAAGGAGGGACAGAATCATCCAAACCTGAGGTTGGTGCTGGCGATGAAGAAGGTCAAAGAGTGAGTATAGAGATAGGTTGAGTGTCGGCGAGGGTTGCCACAGTCATACCTTTGGGCAGCATCACAGGATCTGGAGTCGTGTTGCAAGCAGAGAGAAGGACGCGGCCACGTGAAAAGCGGGCACGACAGGTGGCAATAAGAATTTCGCGAGAAGTACAGCGGGAAGAAAGGGCGACTAGGGCGTCTCCGTCGGCGATCTGACTGGCTGTTACGGCTACAACGTCTTCGTGACCAGGACGCAGGAAGTAGTCTGCAGCGATGGCCAAGTTCACGCATGAAAGTGAAGAGTCCGTAAACAAGTGCTAGCGCTGTATCCGTGATATGGACAACTTTCTCTCTACATGAAATTACGGCTGAAGCAGAATGTAGGTTGGTCCCAACCCAGTATAAGTTCATGGATACACGATGGAAGGATGATAAACTCAATGTGGTGGCGTATGCCGTCGATGAGAACACGAGCAGTACGCTGTCCGTCGGGGTGAATGAATACATTATTAGCACCACGCAAAATAGGTCCCAGATAAGGCGTTTTTACTTGCTGGAGCCGGGAACACAGGTCACTACGAAGAACAGATACGGCGGCACCGGTATCGATGAGAGCTGACACGGCAACACCTTCGACAGTTAAAGAAAGCATGTTGGCCGGGCGAACAGGAGGAATTTTCGAAGACCCATAGGAAGCAGTTTCCCCACCAAAAACTGCAAAAGTTTGTTTTACGAGTGCTGGTCGACAAGATGGGAAGTGGGGCGAAGCGGTGATGTAGAGCACCGGTAAGGCGATGGAGAACGACGTCTGGCCGAACGGGAGCTATGAGGACGATTGGGAGCAGCTGGAGGACACGGAGAATGCTGTTAAAGGGAACGAGTACGATCCGGGATAGTAGGCGTCTGGATGGTGAGTACGGTCTTTCTCGTGCTCAGCATAGCCTCGTCTTTCATCCTACTGGCGATGGCGGCAGAAGCGAGATATATGGCCGCGTATACCACAGTAAAAACAAACCAGACGAGGTGGACGCCACTGAAGGTAGGATGGCGCAGCAAGTCCTCTGGTTCCCATCGAAGCCAAATGGTCATAGGAAACGTCAGTAGGCACGGAGGTCACGGTAGGTGTGGGTAGCGAAGCAACATCCGCGTAGGTAGCTGCGGGGCGCGCTACCGCAGAAAGAGGCGTTGTGGGTGTAGTCATCGCTGTCAACTCTTGCTTTACGAGCTCGCGCAAGTCGAAGGTGGGGGTTGAGGTGCAGGCAACAGATGGACACCTTACGTTTTGTATTTCAAGCTCTTCGCGGATGATGGTGCGGATAAGAGCACGTAGATCTAGAGAATGCGGAACCTGAGGATCGCTGCTGTCATGTTGAAGACGAATAGGCTGCAGCAATCTAGGCGTTGACATGTGGAAGTGATGTCTTGGACAGAAGCCGGATTTTGCGCGATTAAGGCGTTGAACGCGACAAACCCAATACCTTTTAATATGTGGCGAACACATTCGCCTTCCGTGATGCTAGGGTTCGCACGGTGGCACAGAGCCAGGCGAGCCAGGCATCTATGTATGAGGTGTAAGACTCTCGTGGAAGTTGGAGGCGTGTGACCAGCTTCCGTTTGGCGAGTTCTGCACCGCCAGACGAGGAGGCGAAGATTTGCCGCAGCTCGGAGGTAAACGTGGACCAATCCGCGATGTCGGATTCGTGGTTTAAATACCACGTCTGTGCAACACCGGTCAAGTAGAATGCGACGTGCCTCAATTTATGGGTGTCGTTCCACTTATTGCAAGAATTCGCGCGGTCGTAGTGGTCGATCCAATCGTCGACGTCATCACCGTGGAGTCTCGCAATGACGGGGATCGCGCTGAGGGCTCGTCACAGCCCAAGAGGGCGCCGCAGGCGGGGTCGTCTTAGAGTCACTGGAAAAAATTTCAGAGTACCGCAAAGGTCGCGATTTGACTGGCAACACTGAGCGGCCACCGCCATATACCTTCCAAGCCGACTGCGTTGCGGGAAGGCCGCCGTGTTGGAAGAGCTTGATATTTGGTGACACATCGGGTTGAGTGTTTACTGAAGTACAAATACTTTGTGCCCGGAGATAATGGTTGCTAAGAACGAAAATAAAATGCTCTATTGTGCGAAGTAATGCAGCCGGTGGTTGTTTTGCACGCCGATCGTGTTTACTGCTGGAACTGTGCTACGATTGTGGGCAGCCGCTTACCGCCGCTATCGGGTGCTTATGCACGCGTTTTTTTTTTTTCCTTCCGCGGAGCGAGCTACGAAGGAAACATTTCGTCACTTCGAGCCGGAATGAGGGAAGCTTGTGCATTTGGGCATGAACATCGTGGACCGCCATCGGCTTCTATTGAATGTTTCCAAGCAGGACGAAACCAACACCTGACAGTGTCACAGGCACGTACGTTCATTGTATAATTTCAGAAGCTGAATCGGATACATCTAATTAAGTTTGTAAACGGATACCGCGCGTCCTCGATTCTGCAGGGCGACTTTGTCCGCCGTATACGCACGACACACTGCGACTGTCGCGTGCGCACCGGAGTTTGGCCGTGATCGTAAGACGATCTGTGCACAGCAAGCGTAAAAGCCAACTTCGATGACCTTTTTGCGCACTAAATCCTGTGGAAGGCCAATATAAGCCATTTGCGTGATTACAGCAACGTATATGTACTTCTGTACACTGATAATGAGCGAGAGTTTGCTACATTGCGATTTATGAAGGCGGCTGTCTAGTGCGTTCATGAGCGGCTACTCTTCTCAACTTATTTATGACTGTTTTCTTAGAATGCCAATATTTGCTGCCTGTGTAAAAAAAAACAGGAACGCCCGCTGGTGACGCAGCACTTTTTTTTCTAAGTTACATAGGCGATGTATGAAATGCTTGTGCTTTTAGAGCGGCTTATGTAACATGCATAGTGACAGAGTGAAACTAAAGCTACTGGGTGTTCTGTTGTTTTGTATTTCTTGTTATGCATCAAGCACAATATTGTTTGGGTATGCACCGTAGCATTTCAACATAAAACATAATATGTATGCTGACTTCAGTTCATTGCATGTGCTCGGCTTACAAGCTCAAAATTTGAAGCATGTGTTGTGAATATCACCTGGCCATTGGTTTCAAGCTCGAAATGCGTATGTATAAATGAGCAAAGGATAAGTGGAAAAAAGGAAGTATCATGGGCCTCGTATTGACCATGTTTTTATTGACTGCGATCGTCACGATCTGCGAAAAACAAGTACCATATGGGTCGAGCGACTCGAGGCGAGAGCGCGCTCACGTGCGCGGAGAAATCATGCGAGTACCTGGTGCACGTGAGGACGCGGAATTCTCGCGCGACCAGTGTGCCTTCGCGTGCCACGAGCACGGAATAACCACGTGTGTTGAGCAACAAACGCGTACACTTGTACCCGCGTCAAGCGTGCAAGACGCGAACGATCCCTGCAATGAACTCCTATTTTCGTAGCATCGCTAACACCGCGTGCACTTCGCCTAAATATCTTCTAAACAGTGCCGAAAGCACAAGCAAGGTGTACTTATATCTCGCACACGCGGGTGTTTTCTGTAGGCTTGAAGTTCTCCCGGCCGATTCTGTGTAACCACGCAGAATGACGCTCTCGGTCATTTTTCCCGGTCGGAATCGAGAAAAAAGTCTTTCCAGACTCAGTTCAGTTCCTGCATCCGAAGGCGCAGCAGCCAGGCATGATTTCCTTGCAGTCAAATGCGAGCGCGACAATCGCAACACACGCACACACACACAAAATACGTTGGGAACCTGCGCTCTAATTCAGCCGGCCCGCCCGGTGCTTGGAAGGTATATGGCACCCCAGAGGTCACATGGTACGGTTGGGCCAATGAACGTGTCGGCGGCGCGGGAAAAACGAATGCGGTACTCTGAAATTTTTTCCAGTGACTCCAGGTCGTCTGTGTGGTAGGCTTAGAGGCGCCGGAAGGGCCGGGATTGGAAATGTCCCTCGTTGTAGGGGTAGCCGGCTGCAGGCGGCGACCGGAACGTTGCTCCAGGGAGGACGGGAACGCGAGAGGATGTCGGGGTCTTGACGTTCCTCCTCCACTTTACAATACCGAGACAGATCAAGTTGTCCAGCGCTGTTTATTCCTAAAAAAGGCGCCGCCCCGACTCATGCCCGAAGAAGAATAGGGACGATGATGATTGCTATTGTGGGGATGCGTGACTCTCACGCGTCCCCTGATATGTTGTTTTCCCGCATAGCTCCCGTCTCCTGCGATCCGGCTTCGCCGTGGAGCCTGATGCCCGCAGCGATCGGTCTGGTTGAAGCGCAGTACGAGAGATGGCGCTAGTGTTGCGCTGCTGACGCTGACCTCACGGCGGGGTTACTTGGCCGCGGAAAAGGAAGGCTCTCTCGCTTTGGTTCGGGACGGAAAGCAGCGCGGACGTGCCGCGCGTGTGCCCATCCATGCTTCTGCGAGACCGTCTCGTGAGGCCTCGTGCGAAAGAGCCACCGTTCGCGTGACCGTACGTGCGAACTACCAGGCGTCGGGATCCAGCAAGAGGCGAACATATTCCCTCGCTATCCGGTCGCGGTGAGTCGGACTTGCGCGATTTGTCGCGCGCCCATCAGCATGTTTTGTCGATAGCAACTCGGCTAGCAAGCATTGATCTATGAAAGGTGCAATAAATGCCCTTGTGATTGTTTGCACTACATTGTCGTCGTTCCTTTGCCCCAAGAGCACGGGTGAGAATCCCACACTATGTACAAATGGAAACGACGAAGTACGTTAATAGGGCTTACAATATCAAAAATAACATGTCGTCAGAAACTCCGCTTGCAGCGACTCCTACTGTGCATGAAATCTACGTAATCCTTTTTTTTTACAGGAGTCCAGCTTAACTGAAAAGGGTCTCTGTAAGTAAAGTTGCAAACTAGTTAAGACAGCGATCGACATGAAGCTGTCAGCCAAGGGAGAGAGCAAGTGGAAGACGGTGAAGTTAACCAGAGGATATCTCTCGATTGCTACCCTGTACTGTGGGAGGAGGAAAAGGGCATCAACGGAAAGAAAGAAGAAAGAGATAGGCTCTAATCCCCGCTGTCAAGGAGGCTGGCCAGTGAAACTGTGGCATTATGTGATCTGATAGACGGATGTGATGCAGCCTTTAACTGAGTCCTGCCAAGCCTGAGCACGACGCCGCTTTGCATATCTACGCGGCTGCTCCCATCGCCGCTCATCGTGTTGAGGCAATTCCTCGGTACTGCTAAATATGCGTGGCCTTTAAATAACGATTTCAGAACACAAATGAAATGAGTTTCCAGCGGGTTCTTCTTTTAGATAAGAAAGTGTAGTTGCGTCATTGCCGGCTTCGTATGCTACAGTTGCGGCTTCCCGACAACTTCAATATGTGCAACTGTAAACTTTAGCGACAAACGCTTGCGGCGAACGCTATGCGCGAAGGCGAGTTTTCTAGCTCTTCTTTGCTTTCGTTTCCCCTTCACGGCCGACGTCAGCGCAGCGGCGAATGCATGGATGGACGGATGCTATGAGCGTCCCCCTTGGAACAGTGCTGCGGCTTCCGCCACCGAGTTCGTCATTATATTGCCTAATGTCCTACTTGTATTGCGAAAAGAAGAGAAGAAAAGAAAACAGGAAGAATTACCATGGCCAAACTTTCTGAACCCTTATAGGGAACTTACCTACTTTTCTTGCACCAATCTTCCAATCGCCTCTTACTCATCTGTATTGAGGACGCATTTACTTTCCCCCTGCTCTCGCTGAACCGAAGGGCTTCAAGGAGACCAGCGGTCCCTAAATCGACACACATGTTCACAGTCTAATAAAACATGCTCCGTCGTTTCCCTAGCTTTACCGCAGCAAGCACATGCTTTAGTGGCACCAGATTGAGTGAAACTCTTATTTCTAGCGTAGCACTTCCGGTTCACCTCCGGGGACGAACGGAGACGAAATTGCAAATAAGCCTGCAAAAATAGAAAAAATAGCAGAGTACGAAATTCATGGGTTTCATTATATATATGAAATCAGAGCATAAGTATAAATTCAAGTTCAGTTACTGAAGTTTCTGTAATAATTAGAATTAATAAGAATCTCTAATTAGCGCACACCAGAGCACATAATCGTAAATTTCAGAGACCCACCATGTGAGCACGACTTTGGCGAAATTCCTAGAGACCCGGAAGTGGGAAGCGGAAGTGATTATTTCGCTAATGACATCACATGCAAAAAGGTGCAAACATTTATGCGGCTAATTAATGAAAAACGGTTGCCCGGCAAAGGCTCAACCTCTGCCTAGCAGAGTGTATGTGACATCACTCCTTCCTCTCTCACTTCTCTCCTGCGTTCACCTGCTCACTCGCTCGCAACAGCTGCGCTCGTGATTATTAACTGTTGTGACGTTAGCACCGGAGAACGTGCGTGAGGTGCTTTTGTGTGCGGCTCGGTACGGGGCGACGCTCCGCCAGGTGGTGCGCGCTGCGATTCTTCCTCGCCCTCCCTCCCTGCTCACCCGCATATCCCGCCAGGGCAAATGCATTCGCTTCACCTAAAGAGAACGAACACCGTGGTGCGAGTGCTACTAAGAGACACCTAATCAAAGATTAGGGTTGCCTACCGTATTTTCTTCCGTCATGTCCCTGGTTCTATAAATACGCGTTATACGACATCCTCATCTCGCTTTGAACACTGAAGCGCTTATAATAAACTGTTTCCTTTCTTATTTCATTTTATTTCCTCATAGACAGTTGCTCGTGGCAGGATTTTATTTTCATTACCACCACCCATGATATTGTCTCAGCCTCTGTGACTTTGCGTTTGACGTTGTTTGTTGCCATGTTACTTACTATCATCATCATTACCATCATCGTCATCATCATCATCATCATCATCAGCCTGGTTACGCCCACTGCAGGGCAAAGGCCTCTCCCATACTTGTCCAACTACCCCGGTCATGTACTAATTGTGGCCATGTTGTCCCTGCAAACTTCTTAATCTCATCCGCCCACTTAGCTTTCTGCCGCCCTCTGCTCCGCTTCCCTTCCTTTGGAATACAGTCCGTAACCCTTAATGACCATCGGTTATCTTCCCTCCTCACTATATGTCCTGCCTATGCCCATTTCTTTTTCTTGATTTCAGCTAAAATGTCATTAACTCGCGTTTCTTCCCTCACTCTGTCTGCTCTTTTCTTATCCCTTAACGTTACACCCATCATTCTTTCCATAGCTCGTTGCGTCGTCCTCAATTTAAGTAGAACCCTTTTCGGAAGCCTCCAGGTTTCTGCCCCGTACGTGAGTACTGGTAAGACTCAGCTGTTATACACTTTTCTCTAGAGGGATAATGGCAACCTGCTGTTCATGATCTGAGAATGCCTGCCAAACGCACCCCAGGTCATTCTTATTTTTCTGATTATTTCAGTGTCATGATCCGGATCCGTGGTCACTACCTGCCCTAAGTAGATGTATTCCCTTACCACTTCCAGTGCCTCGCTACCTATCGTAAGCTGCTGTTCCCTTCTGAGACTGTTAAACATAAGTTTTCTACAGACTAATTTTTAGACCCACCCTTCTACTTTGCCTCCCCAGGTCAGACAGCATGCATTGCAGTTGGTCCCCTGAGTTACTAAGCAAGGCAATATCATTAGCGAATCACAAGTTACTAAGGTATTAACAAGTTAGGTAATCACAAGTGACTAAGGTATTCTATAATAACTCTTACCCGCAATTCTTCCCAATCCAGGTCTCTGAATACCTCCTGTAAACACGCTGTGAATAGCATTGGAGAGGTCGTATCTCCCTGCCTGACGCCTTTCTTTATTGGGATTTTGTTGCTTTCTTTGTGGAGCACTACGGTCGCTGTGGAGCCATTATATATTTCTTTCAGTATATTTATATACGGCTCGTCTACACCCAGATTGCGCAATGCCTCCATGACTGCTGAGGTTTCGACTGAATCAAAGGCTTTCTCGTAATGAATGAAAGCTACTTATAAGGGTTGATTATATCCCGCACATTTCTCTATCACCTGATTGATAGCGTGAATAGGACTCATTGTTGAGTGGTCTTTACGGAATCCTGCCTGGTCCTTTGGTTGACAGAAGTCTAAGGTGTTCCTGATTCTAGTTGCGATTACCTTAGTAAATACTTTGTAGGCAACGGACAGTAAGCTGATCGGTCTATAATTTTTCAAGTCTTTGGCGTCCCCTTTCTTATGAATTCAGATTATGTTAGCGTTCTTCCAAGATTCCGGTACGCTCGAAGTCATCAGGCATCGCGTATACAGGGTGGCCAGTTTTTCTGGAACAACCTGCCCACCATGCCTCAACAAATCTGCTGTTACCTGATCCTCCCCAGCTGCATAGCGCCCAAGGCTTTCTTTATTTCTTCCGGTGTCACTTGTGGGATTTGAAATTCCTCTAGACTATTCACTCGTCCATTATCGTCGTGGGTGCCACTGTTGCTGTATAAATCTCTATAGAACACCTCAGCCACTTGAACTATCTCATCCATATTAGTAATAATATTGCCGGCTTTGTCTCTTAACGCATACATCTGATTCTTGCCTATTCCTAGTTTCTTCACTTCTTTTAGGCTTCCTCCTTTCCTGACAGCATGTTCAAGTCAAACGAAATAATTTAATCTAACCATACATACCATAATCTAATCTATAACCATAATCTAACCATACATACCACCAACTTCAATTGCACACCCCTTAATGATGTCCATAAGTTTGTCGTTCATTGCTTCAACACTAAGGTCCTCCTCCTGAGTTCAGGCCGAATACGTGTTCCGTAGCTTGATCTGGAATTCCTGTAGTTTCCCTCTTACCGCTAACTCATTGATCGACTTCTTATGTACCACTTGCTTCCGTTCCCTCCTCAGGTCTAGGCTAATTCGAGCTCTTACCATCCTATGGTCACTGCAGCGCACCTTACCGAGCGCGTCCACATCTCGTATGATGCCAGGGATAGCGCAGAGTATAAAGTCCATTTCATTTTTAGTGTCGCCATTCGGGCTCCTCCACGTCCACTTTCGGCTATCCCACTTGCGGAAGAAGGTATTCGTTATCCGCATATTATTCTGTTCAGCAAACTCTACTAATAACTCTTCCCTGCTATTCCTAGAGCCTGTACCCTATTCCCCCACTGACTTGTCTCCAGCCTTCTTCTTGCCTACCCTGGCGTCGCCCATCAGTATACTGTATTTTGTTTTGACTTTACCCATCGCCGATTCCACGTCTTCATAGAAGCTTTCAACTTCCTTGTCATCTTGACTGGATGTAGGGGCGTAGGCCTGTACGATCTTCAATTTGTGCCTGTTATGAAGCTTCACAACAAGACCTGCGACCCTCTCTCGTTAATGCTATAGAATTCCTTTATCCTTTTTAACCTGGAATCCGACTCCTAGTTCTGGTCTCACTGCTAAAGCCCCGGTAGCACAGCACGTGCCCGCTTTTTGACGCTGTAAATGCTTTTTTTGTCCTCCTAAATTCACCGAGCCCTATTGCATCCCATTTACTGCCATCTGATTCCTCCAATAGTGCTGCTAGATTACAGGACTCCAGGCCTGTTTTTGCAGTTTTATCAACACGCGTTTTTTTTGAAATCCGGTGGGAAACTGCGCGGCACCGGTATTCGAACCATGGTCTTCTTGCACGCGAGGCGGATACTCTACCTCTACGCCACCGCTGCGCCGCTCTTACTCACTTACTATATTGGTAGCATACTTGGTGGTAGACTTCTTAGTTCTCTTCCTCCTGTATGAATCGATTTTTTTTACCTGTAGAAATGTCTGAACACTGGCAAAACATACACTTTCTTCCATATTCCTCACTCGTTCTTCAAAATCAATTTTACTCGAAGCATCCTTGATTTAAAAATTAGCCAGGCGCCTGTTTATTTATTTACAATATACTGCAGGCTCCCGTGGGCGCAAACGGCAGTGGCAAAATTACAAAAAATAATCATACATCACCCTGCACAGATTCATTTGTAACCTTCCCGTGAGCGCCCAATGACAGGTCTTGATTGGGCCCCTGATTTCAAGCAAACTACCGCATTCGCAAATGTAAAATATAAAATCATTAAACCTTTCCCCATAAGCCGGGACACCCACCTCGTACTGTATCGCCATAGCTACCTGTGTTTCATTATCTCCGCATTTGTCTTTCACTTTGCTGTTATTGTTTTTTGCGGTCTTTCCGTATATGCATTGCCTTCGTTTATCTATATACCAAGCTACATGTATTCTTTTACCCGGGATATTTCGTCGCCCTGTATTGAAATTGCATGTACACTTTATTTCATTAGATACCGTCGCTGAATGAGCGCGTTTACCTACGTCAATTATTCAGACAGGCCCTGATCATGAGAAGGAAATTTACAGAAGAATAAACATGGGCTGGAGTGCATTCGGCAGACATTGGCCGATGCTGACTGTAAGCTTACTATTATCATTAAACATGAAGGTGTACGATCAGTGCATGGTGCCGGTGCTAACATATTTAAACCTCCAGACTAACAATCTCGGACACTGACAAAGAAACCCGCCGTGGTTGCTCAGTGGCTATGGTGTTAGGCTGCTGAGCACGAGGTCGCGGGATCGAATCCCGGCCACGGCGGCCGCATTTCGATGGGGGCGAAATGCGAAAATACCCGTGTACTTAGATTTAGGTGCACGTTAAAGAACCCCAGGTGGTCAAAATTTCCGGAGTCCTCCACTACGGCGTGCCTCATAATCAGAAAGTGGTTTTGGCACGTAAAACCCAATAATTTAACTGACAAAGAAGCTCGAAAACAAGTTAAGGACCGCGCAAAGAGCGATGGAACGAGGAATGTTAGGCGTAACGTTAAGAGACAGGAGGAGAGAGGCATGCATCAAAGGGGAAACAGAGATAGCCGATATTCTAATTTACATTAAGAGAAAAAACGCAGCTGGGCAGGTCATGTAATGCACAGGTTAGTTTACGGTTACGCTGGACCTTCAGGGCTGCAGAATAGGCGCCATGAGAAGGGAAGCGAAGTCAAAGACGGCAGAAGACTAGGTGGGGTATTCGCACGCACTAGCAGGAATCTGTTGGCACAGGACAGGGGCAATTGGACATCGCAGGGAGAGGCCTTCGTCCAGCAGTGGACATAAAATAGGCTGATTGAGATATACATATCTGTTTATATATATATATATATATATATATATATATATATTGCGAGAGAACGAGGGACAGAGCATGTTAAGGGCAGCAGCTATATACCAGGTTATATTTGCAAGGCAAGCCGCACAACGCTGCAGCATTGGTAGGGCTAGCGCGTGCCCACCAGATAGCGCACCGTCGTCGTCTTCATCGTCCAGGCACCGGTGACAGGATCCCCGCCTGTGCGAACTTGTATATTTATTTTTATTTATTTTGTGATACTGTCAATCCCATCGGGGATTTCTACAGGAGTGGGTTAGAAGGGTCTGTAGACATTGTAGTACAGACACTTACATAAGAATACAAAACGGTACTTGGTAAGTGTAGAGGTTCATGGACCTATTTTAACAGCAATAAGTATGGCAAAAACATAACGCGCAAAGAGCTTATCCTAATTACACATGATGTTTTGCAAAGAGACAAAAAGGAAGAAAAGAAGGATAAGCATATGGGATATACAATTGATAGTGTCATCCATCATTTCACATCACAGATTTCCAAAACATTTGGTAATTAATACAATGACCAAGCCAATGTTGATAACATCACTTAGTCGTGGGTGACAGTACTGTTGGGCCAACAAATTCAATAAATTTGTCAACAGTGGACTGTGCGACTACGGTCTGGGCTAAAGCATTCCGATCGCGAACAGCTCGCGGGAAGAACGAAAAGCTAAATGTGTTGTTAGTGCAAGAATATTCTTGGAGTGTAAGGTGATGCTCGTGACGGGTTTCTCTGGATGTGTTATAGGAAATATAGGTGTTAGAATCCACATGACCCTTATTATGCAGGATGAGATACAAAAATTTGAGTCGATACGGCATCGCACCACTGCTTAGTGTATGAACGCCGATCTCGGATAGCATCTGAGTAGGCGAGTCGGTGCGCCGAAATCGGTTACAGATAAACCGCGCGGTTTTTCGCTGGACAGCCTCAAGAGTAGCGATTTGATTCTGGGCAAAGGGAAACCACGCCACGGTCGCATATTCCAAGACAGGACGTATGATTGTAACATAGGCCAAGAGCTTGGGTTTTTTGTAGAGTATCGCAGGGCCCGTTTTAAGAACGTAAGCTTTCGCATCGCTTTGCTTGCTACGTTCTCTACATGAGCCGACCATCCTAAGTCTGATGATATTATAACGCACAAGTACTTGTACTGAGTGACAGTGGTAAATACAGTATTATCACAGCCGTATGCAAAAGTAAGCGTAGATTTCTTTTTTATTACTGACATTGAAACTGTTTTATCAAAGTTGATGGCCATTTGCCAGTTTTCACACCATTGGACTATCAAAGAAAAACCCATCTTAAGACTAATTTGGTCTTGCCCGTTTAGTACTTCTCTATACAGGACGCAGTCGTCTGCAAATAACGTAATCTTGGATTCAATCTGATTAGTTGTTTCTTTTATGAACAAAGGAACAGGATAGGGGCCAAAACGAAACCCTGGGGTACACCAGAAAGCACTGGCACAGTTTCAGAAGCGTGGGAGCCTAACTGAACAAACTGGCGGCGGTCAGATAAGTAATTGCTAATCCAACGAAAAATTTGCCCATCTTCTAGTATATGTTTAAGCTTTAGAAGTAGTTTAGCATGGCAGACACGATCAAAGGCCTTGGAAAAGTCTAGGTAAATTACATCTATTTGTTTCTAGTCGTTAATTGCTTTGGCGAAATCGTGCAGTATTTCAACGAGTTGGGTAACGGTAGACAGACCAGTCCTGAAGCCATGTTGGCATGGACTGAGGACAGTGTTTGCCTCAATGAACTCTGTAACGGATTTTAAGATATGTTCAAAGATTTTACAGCATGTACATGTGAGAGAAATAGCCCTATAATTTGACTGGCAAGAAATATTGCCCGATTTGCAGACGTGCACTACTTTAGCAATTTTCCGTTCTTCTGGGATATATTGTTCGGAGATTGGTTCCTTGTAAATAAGGCATAAGTATTTGCTTGCAGGCTCGGCATAACGTTTCAGGAAACAGTTCGAGATTCCGTCAGGACCGTTGCACTTTTTGTCGTCTAAATTTAATAATAGTGCGAACACGCCTTCTTCAGTTACGACTGGAGCGCTCAGTGTCTCGTTGTGCTTTATATTTTCTGGCCTGTAAGCATGCGTAATGCCATTGTCGGGGGCAAATAACGGATGGAAGAATGTGTGAAACGCTTCCGCTTGTTTCTTTTCTTCTGTCGGCGATAACGGTTTTGTACGGTTATCGTTGTGCCTGACATAACGCCAGAATTTCTGGGGGGAGTCTTTGATAAAATTGCTAAGCGTTGTACTGCAGAAGCGCTGTTTTCCTACCTTTGTTGCTTCCTTTAGTAGTCTGTTTAAGAAATTCATTTTTTGGCAGAAGTCGGGAACTGGGCATAATTTGTTAGATTTCCGCATCCTTTTTTTTCTACGTTTTAAATTAATTACGTCGCGTGTAATCCATGGGTTGTGCTTATTGGTGTTCTTTTGTATTTGTGGGACAAATTCCTTCAAGCAGTGAATAACATGTGCTTTGAACAGCAACCAAATTTTGTCGATGTTGGCCGAGCCCTTTGAGATTAGCTCGTTAAAGTCGTACTACTCGTGGGCGAGGTAAGTCATAATGGCGTCATCGTCTGCTATGTTAAATGCTTACACGCGCTTTCAAGTGTTACGTTGGCGGACTCAGTGTGGAATGGTGAACGTGCAAAAAACCATGTGCTGATCCGATAATCTTTCAAGAATATCGACTTTGTTATCTTCTTTGGAAAAGAAATCGCTTATGGAAATAAGGTCTAAAATGGAGCTTGAAGTGCCCTGGACACGGGTAGGCTTGGATACTATTTGGGTCAGGTTAAAGGTAAACACGAAACTCAGCAAGGTATTGTTTTTTACATTGCATGGGCTCAGAGGGTCCCAGTTAATATTTTATTATTTATTTATTTATACATACTGCAGACCACATAACGTGGTCCAAGCAGGACGGGCATTTTTAACAAATCGCATAGTATAAATCACAGTGTATCACAGTATATGGGTGCACATACATTATGTTTTACATCCAGATACAAATAAATAAAAATGAACACAATGGCTGAATGTATACAATGCTATACGATGGCAAGACGATCGCGCTCTGGTAGAGAATTCCATTGAGACACTGTGTGCGGGAAAAAGGAAAATTTATAAGCATCTGTTTTTGCGAAATATGGCCTTAAAGATCTTGGCTGTTGATGTCGTGTAGGTCTTGTGGATAGGGGGGATAAATACAAGGAAGGATCAATAGCGAATTGCTGGTTAAGTAGAGAATTCAGGAAGCCCAAGCGAAATTGCCTTCTTCTGTACTGAAGGGGGGGTATGTTATTGGCTGTCATTAGTTCCGACGGAGAGTCCACACGACGAAATTTAGAAAAGATAAATCGAACAGCCTTTCTTTGGATTCTTTCGAGTTTATCAATGTTATGTTTTGTGTAGGGGTCCCATACTATGCTTGCATATTCTAGCTTTGGTCTGATGTATGATTGATAGCATAGAAGTTTTACATTTGGTGGTGAATTACGAAGCTTGTGTCTTAGGAAACACAACTTTCTGAAAGCAGAGGAACAATATCTGAAAGATTAAAGTCACCTCCCAGTATTATGGCGTTCCCCAGCATGTGCTGATACATGTACTCCAGAAGCTGCTCGAGATACGAGACCTCGGCTTGGGGCGGTCTGTAGACGGCGCCAGCATAGACGTGGGCCTGGCGCAGCTGAATTCTACACCAGACCGCCTCCACCCCAGGGACATCTGGCATCACTGAGTAATTTATGCCTTGGCCTACGAGCAAAGCAACACCACCACCTCTAGTTCTTCTGTCTTTTCGGACAATGGAGTAGCCCGGAGAGGCCACTTCATGGTTCGCGACGTCAGCGTGCAGCCATGTCTCAGTCACACAGATAATATCAGGTTCATGAGCGATCACAATCGCCTCTAGCTGTTCGATTTTGTTCAAAAGGCTGCGTGCATTAACATTGAGAAAAACTAGGGCCGACGGCGGTTTCGAGTTCGCGTGGCTGGTCCGTTGTGCATGCTTTCGTTTTTTGCAACTTCCACTATGTCTTTCGCTTGATCATCCCAGGTGTAGAGGCGATTATTTATTTTGACTTTATCGTAGGACAAAAAAACTTTCTCTTTCTTGTCTAGATGTACTTTCTTTCTTTCCCATAGCTTCTTTCTAATTTGTCTTACTGCAGGCGAATAATCCTCACTAATTGAATATTCAGTTCCTTTTAGCTTTCTGCAATTGCTAAGTATGTTAGCTTTATCGCGGTAGTCAAATAACATCAAAATGACAGGTCTGTGCTTGGAATTATGAACTTTTCGCCCAAAACGGTGGATTCTTTCGATGCCAACCGTTTTTATTCCGATCGTATCTTCAAAGATTGTTTTCTCAACAGCATCGAGCAGATCTTGGTGGCTTTCGTATTCGAGTTCCTTAACACTGTATACGTCAAGCTTAGACCTGCGGCCTCTGTTATCTAATTCGCGGACTTTCTTAGTCAAGGACAGTAGCAGGTGATCGAGTTTGTCAACCCTTTCCACGCATTCCAAGATCTGCTGTTCCATTTTGCCTATTTTTTCCAGCTTTTTATCTATCGCTCCAAGTTTTTGATTGGTCACCAGTTTTTCATTCCTTATCTCTTGGATGTCTTTTGCAATCATTTTGAGCTACTCTTCAATCGGAATGTCTCCGGGCCTAGGATTAGTCTCGACGTCCCCTGCCAGCAACAAAAGGCGAGAGATCACAGAACCACTCAAGCAAAACGTGTATATATATATATATATATATATATATATGAAACTGTGCCTGCGGGATGACCGCCAGACGGCCGTCTAGTGCCGCGGGTAAATATCCGCATATATGGGGTAGCGACAACGCTCCCAAGGCTCCAGCCGATCATGGTACTGCGCTGCGGCAGTACCATGACTCTTCACATAATAACGGTTTTTAGGCGAAAGTAGTGGGCAGTTAAGATAGCGCGCCGGAGTGACCTAGCTGGAGACCCCAGTGCAAGTGGCGCCCCACAGCAGTAGTTCCAACAGCCAGGCACGTACCCAGGGGGCGGCCTGGGGGAGCCCGGGCCCGCCCCCGAAATCAAGTGGCATACCCCCCCCCTACCCACCCACGCCACCACTCCTCACACATTCCTAAAGCGCCGCCAGATCAATGTTGAGACTTGGCAGCTGTTCATCGGTCAGCATTATGCTGCCTTTTTCACTCCTTTTAGATGGCGGTAGTTATCGGCATCTCTTGTAATGTGAAGGACAGTTTTCTCATAGATTCCGCACCCGCGCGATTAACTCGAGATGCGTTCAGTTGTCACCATCTATTCAACCGTCACGCGCATAGCTGTTGCTTTTGTTAGTTCAACCTTCTTTGTATAGGCTGATCCTGGGACCAGGAGAGGGATGCGGCTGTTAGTCAGCTGGTCTGTACTCTCATGGAACGAGTTGCTGCCGGAGAAAACGCCAATTGCGTTTAACTTTTCCCTTTGCTTCATTATTTCCTTGAGTTACGGCTCGCCGCGACGCTGGCAGATGCCCGGAACCATATACACGTGATATGGTTCAGATAAGGTGGGAAATAAAATAATGTGAAAGAGCCTACATCATGAAACCCTGCCATGACCCTTAAACCCATAAGCAAGATGACTGTCGCCCGTTACCTCGTCTGTTTTTCCCTAACTGTATAGCACTTTTCGTGCAAAATTGGCAATTGGAAACAAAAATCGCAAGGAGTTGAGAAATTAAGCGATCTACTAAGGGAGAGAGCCAAGGCAACAACCAAACTGCAAGCAAAAGCGAAAAATAAAGAAGTTAACCGTTGTTTATGAAAATATTTATGGATCAAGATCTTTTTATTTAAAAAGGAAGTAGAGAAAACGCCGCTGGAAGTAGAGAACAATTACTTGTTTTGAATGACGCTTCTACAGTTATCGGTCGAACCGCCTCACGTAGGCACTTCTCTGCGCTGCTTATGTAGGTGTTTTTCTAACTTTTCGCGGTGGGCGCAGTACTTCTAGAATCGCAGAGCCCTGCGCTCTACGCGGTTGTATGGCACTGGTGGCCGCACAGCGTTACGCAATTCGCGGAACTGTCAAAACTGATCAACAAGGCGAAAATAACTGATATTCGAAACTATAACATAAGAAAGACTGAAGAAGCCGTAAAAAATGAACGCAGCCTGAAATCAGCAAAAAAGAAACCTGGCATAGGACAAACCGTGATGCATGCACTAAGAGATAAGAAGGATAATATCATCAGCAATCTCGAAGATATAGTAAAAGCAGCGGAAAAATTCTAAGCTTACCTGTATACAGTACCCAGAGGAGTCATGATACCTCACTTAGAAACAGTAATTAACAGGATACAGAAACTCTCCTATAACTAGCGATGAGGTCAGAAGGGCCCTGCAAGACATGAAACGATGAAGAGCGGGAGGAGAAGGTGGAATAACAGTCGATTTAATCAAAGATGGAGGAGACATAATGCTTGGAAAACTGGCGGCTCTTTATACGAAGTGTCTATCGACTGAAAGGGTCCCAGAAAACTGGAAGAATGCAGACATTATACTAATCCACAAAAAAGGAGACGTTAAAGAATTGAAATATTATAGAACCATTAGCTTGCTCCCAGTGTTATATTACATATTTACCAAAATAATTTCCAATAGAGTAAGGGCAACACTGCATTTTGTCAACCAAGGGAACAGGCTGGCTTCAGGAAGAGATACTTTACAATGGATCACATCCATGTCATCAATCAGGTTATCGCGAAATCTGCAGAGTACAATAAGCCTCTCCACGTGGCTTATACAGATTACGAAAATGCATTTGATTCAGTAGAGATAGCAGCAGTCATAGAGGCACTACGTAATGAAGGAGTACAGAACGCTTACGTAAAAAGCTTGGAAAATATTGCTACTTGCGTGTGGCATTTGTGTGTTTGTACGAGGCGCGTGGACGAACTGGGCTCGCGCTGTGAATCTAACCGGTCAGCGCTGCAACCGTTGTTGTAAATATAATCTGTAAAAAGTTTCTCGTCTTACTGACTCGTCCTTCGCGTAAGAATATCTACAGATATTCTACAGCTACCTTAATTCTACACAAGAAAAGCAGGGAGATACCTATAGAGAAAGGGGTCAGACAGGGCGACACAATTTCTCCAAAGCTATTCACTGCGTGCTTAGAAGAATTCAAGCTATTAAACTGGGAAGGCTTAGGAGTAAAAATCGACGGCAAATATCTCAGCAACCTGCGGTTTGCCGATGACATTGTTCTATTCAACAACAATGCAGACGAGTTAAAACAAATGATTGGAAACCTTAACAAAGAGAGTGTAAGAGTGGGGTTGAATATTAATATGCAGAAGATGAAGATAATGATAAATAGCCGGACAAAGGAACAAGAGATCAGGATCGCCAGTTGGCCACTAGAGACTGTGAAGGAGTACGTTTACCTAGGTGAATCACAGGATATGGATGAGAAGGATATTCACAGAAGAATAAAAATAGGTTGGATCGCATACGGCAGACATAGCCAGCTCCGGACTGGAAGCTAACAATTATTATTGAAAATTAACGTGTGCAATGAGTGCATTTTGCCAGTGCTGACATATGGGGCAGAGATTTGAGTAAGTTAAGGACCGCGCAAAGAGCGATCGAACGAAGATTGCTAGGCATAACGTTAAGAGAGAGAAAGAGAGCGGTTTGGATCAGAGAGCGAACGGGTATAGACGGTATTTTAATTGACATCAAGAAGAAAAAATGTAGCTGGGCAGGTCATGTAATGCGCCGGTTAGATAACCGTTGGACCATTAGGGTTACAGAATGGGTACCAAGAGAAGGGAAACGCAGTCGAGGACAATAAAACACAAGGTGGAACGATGAAATTAGGAAATTCGCGGGCGCTAGTTGGAATCGGTTGGCGCAGGACAGGGGTAATTGGAGATCGCAGGGAGAGGCCTTCGTCCTGCAGTGGACATAAAACAGGCTGATGATCATGATGATGATGATGATGTTGCTGATGATGATGGAGGTGGTGTGCCCCCCACCGAAAAAAAATGCTGGGTACGTGCCTGCCCACAGCATCTGCTTTTTACTGCTTTGCTGTAGGTTTGCCAATATTGCGGCAAGCAGAAGTATGCTGCTGTTCTTTTATAGATGCAAATGCTTTTTTTTTTCAGCAGCGAGCACCAAACACGTCAAATGGGTGCTCCAGACCACCCTGTGTTAAGTGGTGTCACCGCCACATATAGTTCAAAAAACGGCTGCTTCCCATTGCTTCGCCGATGATAAGGCAGGCACAGAAGTTATATAGGAGGCTATGATATATACACATATATGTGCATACACATCCAGGGCTCCAGTCAGGAGGGAATCATTCTGTGACAAAGGCGAGACCCCTGCCGACAGGCACGTACCGAGGATTTTTTTCGGAGGGGGGCACTACCTCAAGCATCATCATCATCATCATCATCATGATCATCAGCCTGTTTTATGTCCACTGCAGGACGAAGGCCTCTCCCTGCGATCTCCAATTACCCCTGTCCTGCGCTAACCGATTCCAACTAGCGCCCGCGAATTTCCTAATTTCATCGTTCCACCTTGTGTTTTATTGTCCTCGACTGCGTTTCCCTTCTCTTGGTACCCATTCTGTAACCCTAATGGTCCAACGGTTATCTAACCGGCGCATTACATGACCTGCCCAGCTACATTTTTTCGTCTTGATGTCAATTAAAATACCGTCTATACCCGTTCGCCCTCTGATCCAAACCGCTCTCTTTCTCTCTCTTAACGTTATGCCTAGCAATCTTCGTTCTATCGCTCTTTGCGCGGTCCTTAACTTACTCAAGTCTCTGCCCCATATGTCAGCACTGGCAAACTCACTCATTGCACGTGTTACTTTTTAATAATAATGGTTAGCTTCCAGTCCGGAGCTGGCAATGTCTGCTGTATGCGATCCAACTTATTTTTATTCTGCTGTGAATATCCTTCTCATGATTAGGGTTCCCTGTGATTCACCTAGGTAAACGTACTCCTTCACAGTCTCTAGTGGCCAACTGGCGATCCTGATCTCTTGTTCCTTTATCCGGCTATTTATCATTATCTTCATCTTCTGCATATTAATATTCAACCCCACTCTTACACTCTCTCTGTTAAGGTTTCCAATCATTTGTTTTAACTCGTCTGCATTGTTGTTGAATAGAACAATGTCATCGGCAAACCGCAGGTTGCTGAGATATTTGCCGTCGATTTTTACTCCTAAGCTTTCCCAGTTTAATAGCTTGAATTCTTCTAAGCACGCAGTGAATAGCTTTGGAGAAATTGTGTCGCCCTGTCTGACCCCTTTCTCTATAGGTATCTCCCTGCTTTTCTTGTGTAGAATTAAGGTAGCTGTAGAATCTCTGTAGATATTCTTACGCGAAGGACGAGTCAGTAAGACGAGAAACTTTTTACAGATTATATTTACAACAACGGTTGCAGCGCTGACCGGTTAGATTCACAGCGCGAGCCCAGTTCGTTCTTCCTCCTCTTTTCTGGAGTGATGGCGCCCACGCGCCTCGTACAAACACACAAATGCCACACGCATGTAGCAATATTTTCCAAGCTTTTTACGTAAGCGTTCTGTACTCCTTCATTACGTAGTGCCTCTATGACTGCTGCTTTCTCTACTGAATCAAATGCATTTTCGCAATCTATATAAGCCACGTGGAGAGGCTTATTGTACTCTGCAGATTTCGCGATAACCTGATTGATGACATGGATGTGATCCATTGTAAAGTATCTCTTCCTGAAGCCAGCCTGTTCCCTTGGTTGACAAAATGCAGTGTTGCCCTTACTCTATTGGAAATTATTTTGGTAAATATGTAATATAACACTGGGAGCAAGCTAATGGTTCTATAATATTTCAATTCTTTAACGTCTCCTTTTTTGTGGATTAGTATAATGTCTGCATTCTTCCAGTTTTCTGGGACCCTTTCAGTCGATAGACACTTCGTATAGAGAGCCGCCAGTTTTCCAAGCATTATGTCTCCTCCATCTTTGATTAAATCGACTGTTATTCCACCTTCTCCTCCCGCTCTTCATCGTTTCATGTCTTGCAGGGCCCTTCTGACCTTATCGCTAGTTATAGGAGAGTTTCTGTATCCTGTTCATTACTGTTTCTAAGTGAGGTATCATGACTCCTCTGGGTACTGTATACAGGTAAGCTTAGAATTTTTCCGCTGCTTTTACTATATCTTCGAGATTGCTGATGATATTATCCTTCTTATCTCTTAGTGCATGCATCACGGTTTGTCCTATGCCAGGTTTCTTTTTTGCTGATTTCAGGCTGCGTTCATTTTTTACGGCTTCTTCAGTCTTTCTTATGTTATAGTTTCGAATATCAGTTATTTTCGCCTTGTTGATCAGTTTTGACAGTTCCGCGAATTGCGTAACGCTGTGCGGCCACCAGTGCCATACAACCGCGTAGAGCGCAGGGCTCTGCGATTCTAGACGTACTGCGCCCACCGCGAAAAGTTAGAAAAACACCTACATAAGCAGCGCAGAGAAGTGCCTACGTGAGGCGGTTCGACCGATAGCTGTAGAAGCGTCATTCAAAACAAGTAATTGTTCTCTACTTCCAGCGGCGTTTTCTCTACTTCCTTTTTAAATAAAAAGATCTTGATCCATAAATATGTTCATAAACAACGGTTAACTTCTTTATTTTTCGCTTTTGCTTGCAGTTTGGTTGTTGCCTTGGCTCTCTCCCTTAGTAGATCGCTTAATTTCTCAACTCCTTGCGATTTTTGTTTCCAATTGCCAATTTTGCACGAAAAGTGCTATACAATTAGGGAAAAACAGACGAGGTAACGGGCGACAGTCATCTTGCTTATGGGTTTAAGGGTCATGGCAGGGTTTCATGATGTAGGCTCTTTCAGATTATTTTATTTCCCACCTTATCTAACCCATATCACGTGTATATGGTTCCGGGCATCTGCCAGCGTCGCGGCAAGCCGTAACTCAAGGAAATAATGAAGCAAAGGGAAAAGTTAAACGCAATTGGCGTTTTCTCCGGCAGCAACTCGTTCCATGAGAGTACAGACCAGCTGACTAACAGCCGCATCCCTCTCCTGGTCCCAGGATCAGCCTATACAAAGAAGGTTGAACTAACAAAAGCAACAGCTATGCGCGTGACGGTTGAATAGATGGTGACAACTGAACGCATCTCGAGTTAATCGCGCGGGTGCGGAATCTATGAGAAAACTGTCCTTCACATTACAAGAGATGCCGATAACTACCGCCATCTAAAAGGAGTGAAAAAGGCAGCATAATGCTGACCGATGAACAGCTGCCAAGTCTCAACATTGATCTGGCGGCGCTTTAGGAATGTGTGAGGAGTGGTGGCGTGGGTGGGGAGGGGGGGTATGCCACTTGATTTCGGGGGCGGGCCCGGGCTCCCCCAGGCCGCCGCCCCCTGGGTACGTGCTTGCCTGCCGATATGTGAAAATAATTAGATTCTGAGGTTTTACATGCCAAAACTATGATCTGATTATGAGGCACGCCGTAGTGAGGCACTCTAGATTAATGTTGACTACATGGGGATTTTTAACGTGCCCCTATTTCAGGGTACAGGGTCATTTTGCATTTCGCTCCCATCGGGCCCGCGACAAGCCGCAAAGCCAAATCGGCGGGTGCCATGTTGGAGACAATAACATTGTTTCGTACGTGCATCCAAATGACGCTATAAGTGCGTGTATGTCAACATACATACATACATACATACATACATACATACATACATACATACATACATACATACATACATACATACATACATACATACATATTACATACATGATGTGACCAGCATTCCACATTTCACACACACACACACACACTTTGTTACACGTCTTGTGCTAGTGCACTAATAGGTGAAGCTCAATCACTACGACAGGCACGATGGACACACGTTCTCACTCTGAACTTATACACCGTCTGCATGTTCTACGATAGGAAATAGCCGTTTACACTATTGCACTTATAAATTTTTTATAGGGAAAGCTGTATATGACTAACCTTCTGTAGTTTTTTCGGCGTCCTGCAACAGAAACGGACTTGGGAGTTTTTTAAAACATACACAATGAGTTTCATTGTTTTCTTTACGTGTGATCTCGTGCGGGTGCAGTGCAGCGGCGCAGATGCCGAAAGGCGGAACAAATGAGAACGCTCGCCGCGAAAAATAGCATGGCGTCAAGGTTATCAAAGTATATAAGCCGGAAAGCTATATGCGCTAAAAAGAGCTGCTTTATCGATGGGACGGACACGTATAGTTCGTGCACCCGAAGACCAACATGCATATGAGGAGCGCCGGAGGGAACAGCAACGAGAATTTAAACCACGCTGGCGCGGCACGACCACCCGCGAAGAACGTTCCCGCGATGCTGAACGAAAACGACAATCGCCAGCCCAAGCAACCATTCCACTCTCTGAAGATGTAATGGCAGCGACAGCACTTTGCTTTAAGTTGGAGACCTTTGACTGTCGTCAGCTTTCGCTGCCATTTCCTCTTCACATAGTGGAAAGTCGTCATTTTTTTCACTGTAGTGTACCTTTTGTAGGTGTTGACCATGAGTATATCGATCATGATGAAGATGACGCAAATATTTTTTTGGCTTCCTTAGTAGTAATGAAAACAAATATATTCACACAAGATTTAAAATTACGCACGCCAGCCGCCTCCTGCGTCCGTCAAGTTGTTTACTGCTACCTGCGAAAGATAGCGGCAATGAAGCGGGTAACACAGGCTCGCAAGGCACGCGCAATCGGAGCAACCTGTCATGAGCGCGGGACACGAGGGAAAAAGAAGAGGTGCGGGTCTCTTGCGAAAATAGTGTGGACGTCCTAATGAGGCTCTCGTTTAGCGGTTTGTCGGGCACAAGTTCGCCCAAGGTAAAGTGATTAAAGCACCGTCACTCAACTGTGCGTTACAATATGCAAATCGAACACAATGCTGGTATCTGTATGATGCAACGCGGTGATTTAAATGAGACGTCGACGCACACAATTTCGTTTACTTTCATACGGTGCTAAGTGTTATCTAACGCAATCATTATGTTTATCCGCCACAAATGTTGCAACTTCTCTTTTGGAATTTTTCATGTTGTCATGTGTCACCTCTTCCGTCCTAGCAGCGCATACCCACTTAGGAGGAATGGCTAAAAATGAGCAAGCAATGAGTCGCACATATCGAATCGGTAAATAAAGGAAATCAAGTAAATAAAATATCTAATTCGTTATTCATAATACAATATTCAATTAAGAGGACGGTGGGCTTTAGAGGTAGCTGTGAGACGATAGTATACGTTTCAGTTAAATGTATATTTAGTTGGTGGTGGCGTTGTTGTTTTTGCTACGAACGACAGGATGTACGTTGAGTTGCATTGCTTTGACAGTCACCATACAGTGGGTATAAGAGCAGGTTCATTGGTACTTGCATTTGGTGCACATGTGCACATTGTACACATATCAGCAAATGTATTCGTCGAGATGCTGGCCTACCCAGCAGCCACGCTAAAGCTGGGAGGGTAGGCAAAGAAAGCTTTGCTTAATTACGTTGTTGCGGCGGCGACGTTCTCCTTGATGAGCCAGCAACCACGATATACCAAACCACATAGATATGGTGTTTCTTCGAAGATTGGTCGGTGCCTATCGGTGAGTAACATGTAGACGTCTCGACGCAGTGAAAACAACGTATATTTTCTGATTTTTCCACCGCCATGCCAAAATAACCGTCCCACTTTCTTACAACAGTTCATCATTACGTTAAGTTGCGCACAAACACACAGTACGTCCGCCACTGAATACACCTTGGCGATAGTATGCCTCCCTGTGGTTGTGTTCGCTATTTACGTACAGTCGCAGCGCTACGTTTTATCGCTGCACAGCTTCAACGTTTTAATATACTTTTATGCATCTAGTTTTCAGTTCCTCGTGGTTTCGTGGTAACTACGGCATCCTACAAGCTTCTAGCCTCGGCTGTAGAGTTCCAAGTTCTTGTACAGCAAATAGAACGGGCGAGAGTCAGGTGAGTTATTTATTTTTGTTCCGTGGAACCACTAAACTCTAGCTACTTACTATTATTGTTTGTTGTTTTCCACTTTACGTAATCCCTTGACGATGCTACGCTGTAACAAATGCCTGAAAATTTGCCTTGCAATGTAAAAAATGAAGTAAGTTTGCCGTGGAATGTCACGTTAGGAAGCCACTGCTACGGTATTTCATGTCTAAATGAAACAGCATCCATACGCACATATTAGACGTGCAAAACGTCAAAGGCCTTAATGCTTTTTTACAGCAGAATCTACGAAAGCAGAAAGGGACACGAACGGGAGGGGCACTAGTGTACAGCTAACGTTTAATGCTAGACGCCGTGAATATATGCAGAAAAACATACAAAACAGACGACAAAGAACTAATCATTTCTTCGTACTAACATGTGGGCGTTAGTAAGCGCTTGTCGCTAGCTGCCCTCAAGAAAATTTATTTCTTTGGCAGTTAACAAAAGAAATTATGAGCTGACGCATTTATAAGCACCACTACTCATCACTGCAGCTGCCACAATAACGCGCGTGCAAGGACCTTTGTCTCTAAACAAAACTGAAGTGTTGTCAATATACGGAGTACACTCACAGTCTCGACAGTGTAACACTAGGTGTCCCTGTCCTCCTTCTGTCACATTCCTGTTGTGGTCCTTCAACCGTTCGTTTAGGCATCTTGTCGTCTGGCCTACGTGCGTTCTGCCACACGATAGTGGTATTCGATAGACAAAAAATTCACATGCAAAGAATTATTTCCTGTGCTGTACTTTGCACCCATTCTTTTGTCTTTCCGTCGTGGACGTGATTCTGCACAACATGGTAAATTTGTCCGGGGCTGACATGAAAAATTTCACGCCTGTATTTTCCCTAATCTCTTTGAGAAGATGAGACGTTGTGCGCACGTATGGAATCACGGACACCTTCTTTCGATCAGGCTGTACATTTCAATGCCCATGATCAGTCAGGCCTACTAGCTACGACTTGCGCGAAACTTCAACTATGAAGTGTTTCGGATAACCTGTTGAAGCTGGGCATTGCATATGTATTACGAAGCTTTCGTTTATACGATGCACGCACGACTTCTAAAGTACATTATGCAGGTATATCTCAGCGATTCCCCTCCTTACGAGATTTGTGTGTGCCGACAGAAAAGGCAAAGGGGTTTCTTGCTCCGTGGCTCGTATAGCTAGCAGACATGGCCTAGGGAAAAAGTAGGTTAGGGCGAGAAACCATAGCATGCGGTTTTCAGGCACCTCGCGCGTGATTTGCATATGCTGGAGGCACCTTTCCAGTGTGCGGACAACGTTCGCCACGTCATTGACGAAATGCTTTTGGTCTCTGCAAATGAACGCAAGGAAATCATCCACAAACCGGAAAATTCTTATGATCTTGGAAAGGATAGCTCTTCATTTAGCTTTCTGTCAAGAGAAGCCCGATACAGGTCGCCGAGCACGGGCGCTATGCAGGAACCGAAGCACACTCCCGTTTTCTGCAGGAACACCTGACCACACCATCGAACATAGGTGGACGTCATGTACACCCGGTGACAAAATATTGCGGACCACGAGATCTGAAAAAAAGCTGAATATCTCCTCAACCTCACAACGCAGTCTGGTTTATGCATTTCACACCTCGACTGGAATTTGCCGATGACATTGTCGTATAAAGTTTTGCTGGCTACAAGCTACAGGCTGCTCGGGGAGTTTTGCTAGCTACTGCTATAGGCTGTTTGGCGCCTACAATTTGTCCGCTTCCCCTTATTTAGCTTGCGGTGGCTGGTCGAAAATAGCAGCAGCATGCAAAGGAACGTTAGCAATGGGGCTATAACGCATCCTTAGCAAAGAACAGTTGGCAGAGTTGTGTCGTTATTCTGCCGAAAGGCCTCGATAATGTTATACGGCTGCACAAAAAGTATTATCATACGGAAATAAACCCATGCTCGCCGGCAGGTGTGAGTAGCCAGTGGCTGAGTGATCGGCGGGTAGCCATGTTTTATTCATTTCGGAACGGGTAGTCTCCGGCTAGTCAAAAAAAAAAAAACAGTCTTGCTCGGCATATTAATGTACCTTTAACGAGTAGACGTCACATTGACACTGTGACTTTCATCATTTTGGGACGTCACGTGACAGATAGGTGAAGTGGGCGCAGTCCGAAACCTTTTCACCATTAGCAGATGACTAATGGCGAAAATGCGTCGAATCAGGAACAATGGAGGTTCTTTTGTTTGGTGTAATCTGGCATAATCAGCACGCGCACGTCATATCATATGGGGAGCTATCGTCGTTTTGGTGACGTCGCGAGACAGACAGGCGACGAGGGGGTGACCTAAATTTTATTTGACCAGTATAGGAGGGCTGATTGCAGAATTAGAATCAAAAAGATTGGAATAGATTATGTTCAAGCGCCCGAGAGTGGGGAGATTCAGCTGCTCACTCAGGTCTTTTGCTCTACCCTTGACAGGATTGAGCTTAACTTTGGCACACCTGTCCATCACCGATTCAATAGCATCACACTCTTTCTCACGGAGTAGTTGACTAGAAAAAAAAAAACGACTCCGCCTTTTTTATAAGCAGGCACAACGCATAGCTTGTTTTCCTTTAAGTAGGAGGCTACTCCTGTTATTGGTATCCAAGCGCTATCTATTTCATGTCGCAACAGAGCATCCACACCTTCTGAAGCACAGCGAGCCTTCCAGAAATCGGAAGCAATACGGGAATCCGGCTTCCATGGAAAGCAAGCATAGCTTTCGTGGCTTGGACTCCGTTGCACATTTTGGACCGTGACTTCAAATGTGCCGAACAAATCGTGGGAGAACAAGGTCTTCTGCTGTATGAACGGCGCCTCCCGTCCGCGATGACTTTCTGGCTTCATTCGAGCGAAGCTGGAATGAAACGAGAATACGCGCCACAAGATTTCAGTCATACCATATATTAGGCACCGAAATACTCTTTCCATCTTTTTTTCTTCCTGTGCGATGGACCAGGTTGACTATGCGCTTGTTTGTAAAGCAAGACACGTTAAAAGCTACCTTGTATGTTCCAATTTGACGGGATAATTTTCCAGATCATATTTCCATGGCTGACGGCTTGAATCCAACAACAAGAGCTAAGACATAGAGAGACACCATTTTCACAGGAAGGCAATATGCGATGGTTAGGGCGCGACATATGGCGATAGCGATCAAAGTGATGAGGAGGGCTGGATTAGAGGTGACGTGAGTGGCCTGCGCAGCACACGCAGCAGTCACGGCTTAAACTGGAGGAGCTGCTCCAGAGGAAACCATCTCTTTGCGTCGTTTACACAATAACGAACTGAAATATCCGCCCATCGGTGAGAGCGAGCTGCAGTTTGTGTTTCTCTCTGCACAGCGGTCTGCTAAGCCCGACGTTGCCTGGTTACAGCCGTGTGCGTAGCTCTGCGATTTGCTTCTTCAGCAGCGGTTCGTACCTTGCGAGGTGGCGCCATAACCTAAACGGAAGAGTAAACACAGGTATCGAGGCCTGCGCGGTGCACGTCACATTCCTTGACGCCAGGCACAATATGATGCAACGGCTACATGTCGCGACACTTGGTGGAATACAGCAGAACTGCAATGCGAAATTTGCACGTTGTGGGGTCTCACCTGTGTTCTTGGCACAGAGGAATGACAGCACAGTAGTGCAAACAGTCACAAGGACATTTATTGCCACTTTCATAGACTGCCTCCTAGTGGAGTTGCTATCCACGAAATATGCCGATGGGCGCGCGACAAATCCAGGAAGTCCGACTCACCGCGTCCGGATAGCGAGCGAATGTGCTCGCCCCATGCTCGACACTAACGCCTGGTCTATCGCGCGTACGGTCATGCGAACGGTGGAGCATTTGAACGATCGTGTTCGTCCATTCCGGTGTATGGCCTCGCAAGACGGACTCGCAGGAGCATGGACCGGCGCAAGCGCGGAACGTCCGCACCACTTTCCAAGCCGAAGCCAAAGAGGAAGAGGCTACTCCCTGCCGCGCCCAACTAACCTCGCCGTTAGGTGGCGCTAGCAGGCCAACACTCACGCCACCTCTCCTAATGCGCAGCAACCAGACTGACCGCCACCGGTACTATGCAGAGAATCCGGATGATAGGAGACGCGAGAAATGCTGCGAAAACGACATATCAGGGGACGCGTGAGTGTCGCGCATCCCCACAACGTTCCCTATACTACGCGGCGCGCATCTCAGATCGCGTGCAAAGGGACACGATACGATGCAACTGCTACATGGCCTGTCACCTCACGCAACAATATGCAACTGGAATTCAGGCAAAGTGAGCATGCATCGACTCACATCGCGTTACTCCTCGCGCCCTAGGACGCCTGTATAGGGCATGTTTCCGCATCAGCTAAGAAGCACTGGCATGGCACTGTGGTAGAGTAGCTGACTAGCGCGCAAAGGGTACGAGTTCGATCCCGGCGGGAACCAGGCATTTTTTTTTTCATTCCTGGCTGTATTGGCGACGGACACCGACGGTGACGGTGGACAACATCGCCAGCCGAAACGGCTATTTGATGGAGCCCATAACAGCTTACGCTGTAAAGGTCAGAACGGCTGCTACGGCAGGATAAGGAAAGTAGCATCATCGCAGAGCAGTTACTGAAATAGCATAGTCTTTGCTTTGAGAACATCTAGGTCACATAAAATTGCGGCTGCAGTGAAGACATTCAATCGGATTGTTTTACTGTTCGGGCAATTATGTGCGTATCTCGGATGTTGTCTTGGGGAGTAACGGCGTATGATTCTACAATTTACGCTACACAGGTATAGTGCAAGCCTCTAGTAAAAAATTGTTATTGGCCACATTGAACAGCAACGTCGGGCTCGGCACACAGGCTTCACCTATACGCCCGGGAGAAAGTTGGGCTAGTGTAAATTCACATAGGGCATTTTCAGAACTTCAGGAAAAAAGGAAACAACTAGGAACCAGAAAAAAAACTGAAACCAGAAGGACGCTGGCTTCCTGTCATGTGGCCTATTATTCATGTGGCCTATATATTTTTTTTGACGCTAAATCAATATATAGCCTCCTCCTCATTGCTGGCGTTTAGTGGCCAAAGAAAGAGGTCAACGAGTGTGCCTCCCACACGCCACCGCCTCAGCTAGTGAAGGGAAATAAAAAAAAAAAACGGCGTGATCAGTTAGTGGGTGGCTGGGGTTACGCGCGTGCTCTGGTTTTTGAAGCTGCTTCTCAAGACTCGATTAATAGCAGTCACAGGGTGCTTACTAGCAATGTCTTCTACAGTGGGCGGTGATTGTCATCTTATTGATTCTCAGTGCAGTGAAGTCTCGTAAGCCTAACAGGCGTGTCTTCTTGTTTTTAACCCAATGTTCTTTCGCTGTTTCAGGAATGTCAGAGCGTCCGTCCTAAAAGATGTCTGCCACAAGTAAGCCATATTCATTTTTAAAAGGAAAGCATGCATGGTCACGGGATATTAGCTCGGAACAGTATGTTCGCCTATTCGTATAAGTAGTACAAAACAAATAAAATATTTCTTCATGGCAGAATCAAAATACCTATACAATGCAGATGCCCATGAATGGAGAAAACATTTTCTTTTATATATTTTCACTGATTAGTGTGTGTTTGCTGCTATAGGAATGTGTACTTCCCTGCTGCAATCTTAAGCTGCAGTGTTGTAGCTGTCACGATTTGTTTGTATCCAGGTTAAATGCACCAAAAGAGCATTTTTCTTATTGTGTTTTTAAGAATGTTGCAGCATTCGTTGAATATTTATTGCCTCCCATAAGTTGTGTGCCGTGTGCACACGCAGACGGCACACAACTTATGGTAACAACAACTTATGTTAGCCTTTTAAGCGTGTGTCGTACTAGGTTCCTAGACTATTTATTTGAGTTCTCTTGGAGCAAATTTAATCTGTCTGCATAGGTTGAAGCGATTTTAACTTATTTATCCAGCCGGCTTGGAGGCTCATTGTAGGGCAGTGGTTCTTAACCACTGTCTTAAATTTTGTTCTGCTTGAAGAAAATTTTTTTCATGAATGCCTATACTACTTTCCTAGAGGAATTAAGTTGCCGGAATTATATTTCGCTCTTGTCCTCCATGCTATGGCGCCATAAAACATTTAAAAGCAGAAAAGCGATTTGTAAGGTGCTACCTTAAACTTAAGGGGAACACGGCAGGTCAGTCTGCAGAGCTTTCCTTCTATCTGCGATGGCTGACTGTACAAATTTTTTAATATGCGTACATTAAAACTCGCTATACCTTACTGTTACAATTTTTCTAGCAATCAGCGTTATTAGCCTGCTGGACCATTGTTACGGATTTGAGGCATTTTGCTGCTTTTTGAAAAAGTCGAACACTTTCGGGTGCTTGGAGAGAACGCCCAGGATTGTACGACGTTCACTTTGGCTAAGTGACTTGCTGATCATTTGTAGAAGTGAAGCTTCTGCACCTGGAGAATCTAGATGTCTATTCTCGCATGTAGTAGCAATAAGCGCAACCAGCGTCATAGATGATGCGGGTTTGAATACAGTACAGTACCATGAGGCAACACTGCAGGCTCCATTGAACTGTTTATTGTCCACATACTCGCGCGTCCTTCCACTACCGACACCATGCACTGGGGGAACTAAAATGCTCTTTTCACCCAAGGTAAAATACATCGGTTCCAGCGTGACATCGCACATGGCAAGGTCGTTACTAGAACAGTTTACTGGAACGCATATAGCAGAAAATGCAGGAACGACCGTGTCCTTGGAGACGACAGATTCGTTCATGACAGGATGAATTTTCCCAGCTGGCAGATGGAAAACCACCGTGGGCGCAAGGTGTCTACTTCTACAGCCAACAGTTGTCCCACATTGCTGCAAAATATTGATTCGCAAAATAACGTCATGTGCTGATCGTGCAATAACCGCCAATTCTCTGTGAAACACTTCGCCGCACAAACACACGTCTACACTACCGACTCCGACAGGACACGAGGCATGACCGCTCACGCCGGGGAATATCGCACCACGGCTAAGAAAAAAAAAACACTTTCAGTCCAACAAGGCTCTTCAAATTAACACTCATCACCGATATTGTCGCGCCTTTATCTGGAAGTGCCATAGTAGGTAAGCCATGAAGTACATGAAGTTTGTTCTTCAGCATAAACACTGACGGGGTCTATCTGTCCATAAAGCTTGCTATCTTGCGGTCTCAACCCCATTGTCCGCATTGTCTAGATTTCAGGCGGCACTGACTGCGTGCGTCGCCGCGGCGATGGGGATCGTCGAGCACGGGCAGCTGGTGGAGGCGTTAAGCTTCGATGAGAGACTGGCGAGGGGTAGCGTAAACCAGCAAGCGTGCTCGGTGACAGCAGCTTACAGAAAGCGCGGTCGAAGGGTTGCAAAGACATGAGCAAGGCTCACGCTGGTACGAAGGGCGGCAGTTACAAAAGCGCGAGATGTGACCCAGGACGCCACAGCTGTGGCACCCCGGATGTGGTTGAGACACCTGCGGCAGCTCGCAGTAACCAGGCCTCTCAGAAGGCACTGTATCGTAGCATCGCTCTTTTTGGGTACGGTAGCCAGCCGACATTCGTTGCGAAAAACGCGACGAGCGAAAACGGCGTTCGTAATTGAAGGGTGGTCGATATGAGCACTCAGATTGCAGTGTTCCTTGCTATTCATCGACGACATCTGCTGCATTCACTGATGGCTGTCATGGAGCCGGAGATGCTGGTGTTCGCGTGCCTTCTGTTTCTCTTGCATAGCCGTCATAAAAGCCACCGGGGCAGTGAGGAAGTTGCTGACATCGAACCATTTCTTCTCTTATAATCTGCCGTATTGTCGACGAGAGGTCAGTAGACAACATTGTGTTCCCACTGGCCACTGTTGGGACGTTCGACAGACTGCCAAATTTCGAACCTATCCGTGGCATCTTCAGCAATTCAAATGTGCGACAGTGCTGCATTACTTCGGACTTTGAGTTCAGATTCTCTTTGCAAATCAGAAAATAGTACTCGTGTTCGGCTATCCCCTTAAGAACATGTCCAACGTTGTCCTCTTCAGGCATCCTGGGATTTACTGTCTTGCACAACTTCAAAATTTCTTCTATATATGTGGAAGCTGTGCCATATGAGCAGATGTCAGCTCCGCTGGCTTCTTCGCGTTAGAATCACCGAAACACTTCTGCACTTCCTCAACAAAACGATCTCAAGTTGTGAACATGTTCTTTTGGTTTTCATATCCCTTGAGAGCGGTGTTAGCAAAAATACAACAGGACGGACCTGCACTGCCGAGTCCCAGCCGTTGCTTCTGCTGACCCGTTTGTAGTTCTTACGCCACTCATCGACGTCTTTTCTTCAGGTCCCGCCGAAGCTCGCCGGCACACGGTTGTATGGAAATGAACCCATACAAGTAGCGCCTGCCCCCAACGCACCAATTCTCTGAACTTGCGACATCATCTCGATTGACGAAGATGGAAACCCGCAAGGCACCGGCTGCGGCGAAGTACAGAGAATAGAGCTTCCGTCATTGCGTTCCTCTTCGTCTTACTCCACACCTTCCACCAATCTGTACGGACTCCGGAGAGGGTTAAGGGGGCACAAAGGTACAAAGACTGTGGAAATTGTAGGAGCAGGGTCGTCCTCCTGTTTCTTGTGTTTCACTTGCGGTGATCCTTTGTAACACCATTTATCTATCTAGAGAGAGACAGAAATTTATTTAGAGAAAGGCAGAGAGGTCGGCCTAAGCTATAACTTGCTCTGGCCGGCTACTCTACACTGGAGAAAAGGGACAGGGAGGGAAAGGTCTCATTAATGATGATGATGATGGTATAAGGAAGAGATACGTATATACAAACTCACAGAGTTGTAGCATCTCTAAAGCCGTGCGTCCAGCCCAGTGGCTTGGAGAAGAGCTACCGCGGCATTTGTTATCAGGGCTACGCTGTTTGCATTAGGCCAAGGGCCTAAAAGAAACAAGTGTTTCTGGCACTTCACAGTATTCAGAGTTTGGGCTAGTATCACTGGCACCTGTCATATATCTATAGCGGTTGGTGAATGCGACACCAAAGCGAATCCAGTGCACCATGCTCGTTTGGCTTTTTTGAGCTTGTGAGGCATACTAAATATCATTTCTTGGTCCCATTTGTGTACTCGTTTGTGATCTGGTTGGGTCCAGTGTTGCAACGTGCGGGTGCGTATCACGCGACTAAGTAGGGCGTTTGTACCTGTTCGTGCGAACGGAATGCGCACTTCAGAAGCATTATCTAAAGCAATTCTCGCTTCAGCGTCTGCCTGTTCGTCCCCTATCACTCCACAGTGTGAAGGTACCCACTGAAAGGTCACATTGTCGCATTTCTAGTTGCGTGGTCGAGATGCTCTGTAATTTCTATAGCCATGGAATAATGCCGGCCCCTTCTTAGGACACAATCAATCGTTTGAAGAGCTAGCTTGCAATCGCAGAATATCGTCCATGCGGGAGGACGCTCCTCGGAGAGAAATCGAAGTGCCTCCCGGATAGCAACAAATTCTGCGGCAGCTGATGTTGATCCATGGTCTAGTTTAAACCGCCGAGCGATGACCATATGTGAAATGACGAAGGCTGCAGTGGACGCATATGGTGTTACAGAGCCATCGGAATACAGGTGTACAGTATATCCGTACTCTCAGAAATGTGCAACAGGGTAAGTTGCTTGAGGCCAACAGATGCAACGGATGACTTTTTAGTAATTCCAGGGATCTGCAATATAACTAAAGGTTTAGGCAGAACCCACGGGTGTATTCTCGGAATACAGGAGGGAGAAAATCTTCACGGCAGAACGCTCTGATGACGCGATATAGTCCTTCAAAAGCTGCAACCTGGGTGGGTGGCAGGGAGCGATGACAGAGGGTGGTGCCTGTCTCGTGTCGACACTCAATGGTACTTGATGAAAAGAGCGCTACCAAGACGCGGACTAAAAGAACATGTACGACGGACAAGGCGCTACTTCAAACTAAACCTTTTTTTGAAGAAACAGGAATTTAAATAGATGCAACCAAGAATGGCCCATCGTGACATCACGACCTCCCTATCTCATTAGAAAAGCTATCTCTTTTTCGGTAAGCGTCACTGAAGGGCAACTAATGCACGTGCCCTCCGCCTTTCGTCCGCGTTCTTCGTAGCGCTCTTTTCATCAAGTATGCAAAACCAACTCGCCCACATCAAGCTTCTACTACTCAATGGTACATTCGAAGAGGCTCGCAGAGCAAGGATACCCCAATAGGACAAGCATGAGCTTCCGCTATTGTTCCTTTGGTTGACGTGCATCGTGGGAGGCCTAAACATGTGCGCGATGCTTGAGCTTGAATGCTCTCGAGCGCCTGCACACAGCTAAGTCCCATGCTTGAGAGCGCCGGCATGATGTACCGTATATACCCTACGAATAGTGCTTTGTACAATTGGAGTAATGACGACTCCGACGGTCCCCATCCTGTTCCTGCAACGACGCGAAGGACGTGAACAAAACTTTTCAGCTTTGACTTCAGTGCGGCGACGTGTCTTGACCAAGATAATACCCGGTCTATCACTACGCCAAGGAATCTGTGATGTGTAACCGTAGGTGTCGCTACTCCGCTAACGATTATCGGATACCTGGGCATTTGTTTTCGCGTGAAAGAAATCACAGTTCAGATGCACGGCCAATCAATGCAACATTGAAAAGAGTTGAACTGAGAACTCCTCCTTGTGGAACACCTCGACGGATATTGCACTGTCCGGTGTCGCCATCACTTATCGACATATACACCGTTCGGCCACTGAGGTAGCTAACAATCCATGCATATAGCCGGCCACAGACGTATAAATCTTCCAGTGCACCATGGATTGCATAATGGAGTACGTTGTCGTATGCACCCTTAATGTCCAGAAAAACAGCTCCAACTAACCGACGGCGACTTCTTTCCTGTTAAACAGTGGAGACCAAGTTGTTAACACCGTCAATAGAAGAACTGCCTCTTCTAAATGCATGCATAAAATCAGGAAAGCAATTATTTCTCTCTAAAAACCATTCCAGCCTTGACAAGACCATTCTTTCTATTACTGTGCTGACGGAACTGGCCAAGGCCATCGGTCTGTAGGAGATAAGCTCGTTAGGGCACTTCCCCGGTTTGTGCAGCACTACAACGCGACTGTATTTCCATCTATCTGGAACATTTCCTGTCTCTCACGTCGTCTTATAAAAAGATAGAAGAAGAAGTCATGATTGTGAGCCAAGATGGCAGAGTGCAGCGTAAGTGATTGCGTCTGGTCCTGGTGCCGGTGAGCGTCGACAAACCGAAATTGCAGCGTCAAGCTCTTGCATCGTAAAGGTACTTCGAGTCGCTCATTAGCTGACGGGGCGCGATGGTGACAAGGGATGAAGTCACTGCATTAGATACGTCCACAATGAGTTTACACTAGTACCTGCTATCTACAATTAGGTCCGGCGTTGATGTAGAGCCACCGCACGGAATGGGTTTCATTGTTGAGGACTTGCCTGGAGACTTCGTATGACCCGCCACTTCACGGCAATAAGTGACAACAAAACTGGGGGATGTCGTCCTCTGCGATGGGGGACCCAAACCCCGCCCAGTAAACGGGTCCTGAACCACCAGTTCGTTATGCCGCCGGCGTGGTCCCGATTGAGTAATCTGATGGCTCCTCTACTGAAGATATGGACTCGGACAGCAATTTGACCTGGGTGTGAAGCCGACATCTGAAGAGACAGATACGAAGATCATCACCGACCAGTCGTCAGGCAACGAAAAAGGCAAGTGCCAAGGAGTCATACACTACTGCATACGTTCCAACAACTACAACAGGCAACCTCAACTCACTGAATAGACGAGCCTGTCGGAATATTTCGAACGAACTACCCATGGTCAAGTAGAAGAAATACGTATAAACGCTCGAAAGAATATCCTCTCGGTGGAAGTCAGTACACCGAGAATACTGAAAACACTGAAAAACGTCACTCAGTTCGGAAGCATCACAGTTCGCGCATTCCCCACATAAGCCAAGCAAGCGACGACAGGCGTTATCTACGACGTGTACATTGGTATTACAGACACTGTCCTGGCGAAACTACTATCACCATCGGCTCCTGCTCTCAGCTTTCCCCATTTTGGGCGATCCCGATGTTTAAAATTAGTGTTCCAGTCGGAAACTTTTGCAAACACAAGTCAACGTTGGATATGTGAGGCATTCGGTAAGTTCTTACGAATATTTCGAACGAACTACCCATGGTCAACTAGAAGAAATACGTATAACGCTCGCAAGAATATCCTCTCGGTGGAAGTCAGTACACAGAGAATACTGAAAACACTGAAAAACGTCACTCAGTTGGGAAGCATCACTGTTCGTGCATTCCCCACATACGCCAAGGAAGCGACGACAGGCGTCATCTACGACGTGTACATTGGTATTACAGACACTGACCTGGCGAAACTACTATCACCATCGGCTCCTGCTCTCAGATTTCACCATTTTGGGCGATCCCGATGTTTAAAATTAGTGTTCGACTCGGAAACTTTGCCAACGCAAGTCAAGGCTGGATATGTGAGGCATTCGGTAATTTCTTACGTGCCGAGGCTTTTACAATGTCACAAGTGCATGAAAGTTGGTCATGTCAGGGCAGTTCGCAAGGGTGCAGTAACATGCAAACGATGTGGTGGACCTCACCGAAACAGCAATTGTCTCGTCCCTACGAAGTGAACAAATTGTTCTGGTGCCCACGACGCAACGTCAAAAAAGAGCCCAAAGATCAGGAATGAAATGGGTATTTTGAAGAAAATTGTTAAAGATCATTCCACCCACAGGGAAGCGGCAAGGGCTATCCACCACCGCAGGCGCCGTTCCCGACATCAACATGAACCGGACCGCAGCCCTCTTTGCGTAGAAGGATGGACAGCTGAAGTGTAGCTACCACCCCCTGCTCGTCTGAGTAATGAAGAAGCACGTGCCTCAAAGCCTTTGTATTCTATGAAAGTACAAGGCGACTCATCATTGGCCCCAAACACATCGGAGACTCAGCGGACCTTGTTACCGTCAAGGCCTGCGGAAACGCGCTTATGCACTACTCCTACACGCACAGAAGGGAATGAAAAGATGGATGATATTGACGTCACGAAGATGTTGCAAAATTTGATCGGCTTCATGCGAAGGATCCTTTCCGGCCTAAATAACCCGGCTGCCAAGGCTGCCATGCAGCTACTTGAAGTTTTGGAACCACTTCTAGTGGTTCTTCACTAAGCAAGTATGGCGATGATGTTTGAAGAACGGATGCGTCAATCACTTGTTACGCAATGGAATGTTCTAAGTCTACGTGGCCGTTTGTCGGATTTCCGACAGCGGGTATTTAGGTACCAGTTTCCAGTTATTGTTTTCTGTGAACCTAGTATCGATTCTTCTTTCCGTATTTCTGCATATGTCCAGGTATGATCTCGTAACGACCAAACCTCATGCAAAGTGTTAGTTTGTATACGTCACGATGTGGTGTATTTCAGACATGACGTCTCGTCGCTTACGACTAAATATTCCGAATGCCTTACCGTAAAACACAGATGGCGCATGTTTGCAGTGATTGGAGGATACATCCACCCAAGAGCGAGGATCGATTGCTCACACCTGTTGTCTCTGCTGCAAGCATCGCAAGATCCTCACATTGTGATTGGGGACTTTAACGCACACCATCCCCTGTGGGGTAGCACTTTGATGAATTCTCGTGGCAAACATATGGCCGACTTCATGTGCAGTCAGGGACTAAATGTGCTCAATAACGGGTCTCCTACATTTATTCGTGGCACGTCCTACAGCAGTTGTCTTGACCTAACGTTTGTATCAAGGAGCCCTCTGTCTTCAGCATGCTCTCCGACCACCTCCCAACTTACGTTCACTTTAGCTGGTTTCGTCCTTCAGCCTCATGTTGCATTCGTCAAACAGATTAGATTTTTTAAAGACCTTTGTCGACACCGCCTGTGACATCTCCATCCGAAATAGAGGAACAACACCAGAGAAGTTAGCGTACCGAGCCACAGGTCATCGTTCGACATACAATATGAAGTCTTTCGTGCAATCCGTCGCCACGCGAAACTGCGATACAGAAGAACAAAGTCAACGTCAGATCTGTCGAACACCCCCTGAGCTCAACGACATGTTCTTCGACATCTTAACAAGCTACAGGCAGCGTTGGAGGACATTCTGTGGATCCCTATATCCAAGACAGCCTCTATTTATCTACTAGTGTCTTACGCAGACCTAGCGAGTCAATTTGTCTACCAGCCTGGGCGATCCCGCCTTCATCACGTTGCTGTCATGACCTCCATGGCATTCATTTGTGATCAGGCTGCCCCTGTCATGCGAGTCTACATTGCATTGGCATCTGAATTGGCATACCGTCGTCTCGATGCCGCCATGGTTATTTATGGTCGTATTTCCTGCATTGCCACAAAACTATCGTCTTGCCATCGCCGTCAAATTTTTGTCAAGCCAACGTCGTCATACAGTAGTCTTCAAGCCGTCTAACGCTGCCATCGTCATTTAGTGTTCGTCATTGCGTCGTCATCACGCTATCGTCCTCATACACTTGCCGTCATCCCGTTGTCCTCGGCCGTCATCGTCGCACTGTCGTTCATATGCTGTAGTCATCATATCGGAATCGTCATTTCGCCATCATCACACAGTCCTCGTCAAGGGCCTGTTGTGATGCCGTCCTGGTTGTTTCATCTTGGTCATTGTAGCTTCGCGTAATTCGAAGACATGGCATCGTTCCCCACCTGTGGCAAGTTGTTTTTTCGTCCACTTTCAATTCCATTAATTTATCATTTCTTTAATTCAATTAATAAGTACAAGTAAGTTCCCCTGTGTTGTCCTTGGTGCCTTAGTTTGTAGGCTTCTCATGTTATGATTATTAAAAATCGGGCCCCTCGGTTAAGGTCCTTCCTTCACGTTAATTGCATAACGAGGGCCTCGAATTCGGCAACATATATGCTTTCAGGTAGCATGCGGGGGCTTATTGACCAGTTGCTTTCACCCAAAAAGATCACGTACTCGTGACGCCTGTGGCAGAAGGGATGTTATACATCCGCAGCCAAGGTTTGTGAGTGGTGGTGCTGGCTAACACTCCCGGGTTAGTCCTACTAGTAACACATAAATACTCCCGAAAGTGGCTGCGAAAACGGCGTCGCGATAGCTCAATTGGTAGAGCATCGCACGCGTAAAGCGAAGACGTGGGATCGTTCACCACCTGCGGCAAGTCGTATTTTTTCATCCATTTTCAATTCCATTAATTTTTAATTTATTTAATTGAATAAGTAAACGCAAGCAATTTCCCCAATGTCCTTTGTGTCTTTGTTGGCTTCTTATGATATCATTCTTGCTTCGTCATCCGATTCTCGTCATATTTATTTACAATTGCTGCTGTCTCTATTTGCTGACTACGAATGATGCTGTCTCTAACAGGTGCGGCTACATATTTAGGATGTACAAAGGAAATGACACTAAAAGAGAACAAATGAACAGGTGATTAGGTGTCACATAGCAGGTGTGGATACACATTTTAAAAGAAATGACGCTAGAAAAGAACAACTCAACAGGTGATATGATTAAGCAATTGCTCAACAAACACTTTAAACGGCAATGCGCGCAGCGAACCATACAAACTGTTACAGATTTCACCCCGCAGGGGCGTCTGCGTCAGCAGGCATTTGGTGTGTTGCGACACCACGTACCCGAGCACACGAGGGTTGGAAACTCCCGCGTGTAGCCGCGGTTGGGTTAGCCGTGTCTGGGGAAAGGGGGATACTCGAGGTTGAGCCGATGCTGGGTGTTTTGATCTTTAAAGCCCCCAGGCGGAGACAACACACCTGTTCGGCCTCTGCATCACATAACGGCACCTCTAGGCAGACCCACCTGGAGGAAATCGGCAGTCGCTTTTTGTTGTCTCTCTCTGCTCAAGTCTTAGTCTCTCTCTCTTTCTCTCTCTCACTTTCTGGCCTTTCGTGTCTTCTTCTCTTTTCCATTTACTTCCTTTCTCTTTGGCCGCAAGGGTTAACCCTGTGTGGCTGCCCTACCCAACGTTACTAGACTAGGTTCAGTTTTCAAACACCCGTGACTGCGTGGACCCACCACCGATCCTCGCATCTCGTGGCGCTGCTGTCGCACTTTGCTCGGTCACCACGGCGCGAACGGGGCGACAGGGCGACGAAGCACTGTCCATTGTTTATCTGTTTTGGCACGTTGTATACATGCGTGTTTTGCTGCAGTCTCAGTGCATTTTGAAGAGCTTACGGGTCGTATCATCCAATTTTATTTGGTGACGCGAAAGCATATTTATGCTCCGGTCCTGCAGCGATAACCTACTTTGAATGTGCAAGTCTGCTCGCAAGGGAGCAAAGCTCACGTAGGTTTCAACATTGCACTTGTGAATGCGGTGCTCTGATGAAAGAAATAGTGCTAGCTTCATTTTTTTTTCATCCTGAAATGAAGTGCTGAGAGTGCGTATATACCGTGTGTCCCAGCTAACTTCAGCCAGAGTTTTAAAATGTGCGAATGCCGCCTAGCTGGTCACAACCAAGGTAATGTTGTTTGCCGTAGCTTGGAGATATTCAAATTATTTTAAGTCCGCCTAGTCAGGTAATGCGTAGTTAATTCATGATTATTATATATATATATATATATATATATATATATATATATATATATATAATTATTCAATTGATTGTTAGTGAATTACCTAATTTAATCATTAATTCAATAATTCACCTAGTTAGGGAATTCATTGCCACCACCAAAGGTCGAGGCTTCAACTCTCACCAACGACCGCGGGTTCGAGTGCCTTAACTATATCTTACAAACTGGGCCTTAATTAACATCGCCCAAATTGACACCAACGGTCGCGGGTTCTAAAGGTTCCCCCAATGGTCGTGGGTTCGAGCGCCTTAACTCTATTTTAATCTACTGTGCCTTACTTAACTTCGCCTAATTCACTCTGCCTTAACTGGCGTCGTGAACTGCCTCGATTGGTTCGCTTGGGCTCCCGTGACTTTTTTGGACCATCGTGTGGTCAGGCCAACATCGCCTCATGAGTCATACCATGCGTTCGCATTAATAATTAATTAGTACTAAGCAGCAACAGCTGATTACAACTACTAATCAGCTACTTACAGCTACTCATCAGCAACAGCTGATTAATAGAGCGCAGTGGACGGCCGGGGCTGCTGCGGCCCTCGACTAAGGACTCCACAGCGCATTCTCGGGCAGCGCAGCAGCATTTTCACAGCTACGTAAAATTTTTTTAATCAATCTCCTAAACGCGACACTATGCAAACATTTAAAGACGCATCGGTGAAAACACTTGCTGAGTACGTAAGTTGCGAAGTCGGAGGACCCGAACTGCCCGAACCCCTTCGCAAACGCAGAGCTGCGCCCGCGTAGAGCTACCTGCAGCGCTCCCGCCCTCTGGCGGCAAACCAAGAAACAGGGGCACCCGCGATGTACGGCGCCTACGGAGAGTTTGACAACTGAACCTAGTGTAGTAACGTTGGCCCTACCTTTGGTACGTCATATTTGGCTATAGTGATGGCGTGCGACTGCCGTCGTGCAGATTTGTGTGCAAGCTCTTCCGCTCTGCCACGACCCCTCGTTGGGCTCTGTGGTGGGCGGTCGCCGCTGTTGTCAAATTTTTATGTGTTTTGATAGAAACTTCTTTCCTCCACTTCCTGATCGCCCTCAGAAACGGGGGCGCACCGAAGATGTATTTAAGTTTTTTGGCAATCGTACACAAACCTTTTCTCGCTTTCACGTTATCCACTCTGACAAACCTGAAAAGACGTTGAGAAGGATTTTACCCTTCGTCGTCTCGAAACCTCCGACGGAAGCTTTCTGTGCCGGTTACAAAGCATCGAAAATGGCAAGTGGTGATCTTCTAGAGCTCCGAGATCAGACACAACATGAAAAACCCAAACTTGTATCTTTTGGGGCTGTTCAGTAACAATGGCCCCACACCGCACCATGAATACTACCTGCGGCGTTGTCTCCGATGCTGATCTGTAAGAATTATCTGAAGCCAAACTTCTAGAGGGTTGGAGTGATCAGAACGTGATCAACTTCAACATAACTAAAATGAGGCGTGGCGGAAAGAAAATTACACTATAATAATAATAATAATAATAATATTAAAATAATAAAAATTTATTATCAAATCTGCGAGTATAAGTACAGAAATCGGGTTCGCCTAAGCCATCACAGTGGCTTGTCACGCGAAACCCGGCAGTCAGTAACAAGACTCAGCGAGAAACTGACTTTTCTTTCTTTTCCAAGAAATAAAAATAAAAATACATTGAAAACTAAGGTAGCGAGAGATAAAGTACAAGGCAAAAAAAGAGAGAATCACGAGAAAACAACAACAAAGAAAACAAGAAATGCGAAGAAACGACCAGAGAGCGAAGACATGTTTCAATAATGACAGGAAAAATAAAAATATGACGCCTATAATCATTCCGTGTAAAATGCCCTTAAATTTTTGCGAATGTCGCGTACAGACTTACAGGAAGAAATTTCAGAAGTAAGGGCGTTGAATATATCTGGAACATAAAAGGCTCTAGTATATCTGCCAAATCTGGTACGTGTGTGAGGAACTGAAAAAGCAGGTGCACGCCGTAAAGGACGGCAAGGCACAGTGGGGATTTTAAAGGTATCCGTCCAGAAGTGTTTCAGTACCACTGTTTCAACAAACAGTGAGCGCATGTTCGCCATTTTTAGCATCTGAAAAAGGTTCATCTCTTGTGGTCTGTATACGTCATAAGTAACACTTTTTAACATACACTTTAGCAACCTATTTACACGTTGATGCCAGGTACAAGAACAATGTACAAATGTTGTAATCTCATATCTGAGCACACTGTAGGCCAACGAGTGGACCAAATGTTTCCGAACAGACAAGGGTAAAAACACTTTGATGAGGTACAGTAAACAGACGATTTTACGAAGTTTGGTACATATGTAAGATAAGTGAGCAGAAATAAAAAAGACTGGAATGAAACCGTATGCCCAAATACTTGACAGAGTCAGAAAAATTTATTGGAGGGCAGGAACAATTCATACAGCGAGAGCTGTGCAGACAAAGTGAAGAAGAAAGTGAAACACGCTTGAGTGGGCTATGGAAACAAACCAACTTTGATTTAGAATGATTGATGTCAATTACATTTGCACCAAAATAATCCATTCATTTCCCGACGTCACTTTGAAGGATTGAGAATGCGTGCGGAAAATTCAGATGTGTGGCTAAAATTGCAGTATCGTCTGCATATTGAAATAACTTGCAGACAGATATGTCCTTAACATATATATTAATAAGTAGGGGGAAACAGCATGGAACCTTGTGGCACACCGGCCTTCAGAAAAACACGGGAACTGGAAATGTCTGAAATGGAAACAATCTGGGAGCGATCTGTAAGGAAATTGCGCAGGAATCGGAAGAAAGGTCCTCGAAAACCTAAATTGTAGAGTTTCTCTAGCATAATCGAATGGCAAACCGTGTGAAAGGCTTTTGCCACATCTAAAAAAAGTGCACAACATGCAAGATCTTTTTTCAAGTGAAGAAAATAAACAGTCACTCAATTCTTCTAATAAAGCCTGAGTGCCCCTTTTTTCAATAAAACCATATTGACAGTCGGAGAACCCCCCCCCCCCCGCTTTGTTAATAAAGCTGTTCATTACTAAGAATATATGTTTTTCGAGAATTTTTGCTATACTAGGCAGGATAGAAATGGGGCGATGATTATGCCCGCACTTAGCATCATCACCTTTTAGAAGTGGTCGAACTACGGCTGTTTTTAACCGCGTAGGAATACTTCCGCTTGTAATTATCCCATTTAGGATTTCTAGCAAGACATGTTTCAGAACGCCGAAGTTCCTGTATAGATCAAACATGCGAATTTTATCGATACCTGGTGATTGATGCCTGCCAAAGCAGCCCAATAATGAGGAAAGCTCTTCTTCCGGCATAGTGGGTAGGAAAGCGGATTCAATTACAGGAGTAGCAGTGCTACCAGTGTAGCATGATTGCTTAGACACCCCAGAAAACTGAGAAAAAAATTGGTTAAAATTGTGAACGACTGTTCATAAATCTGAATCAAAATGATTCTGAATATCTTTAGCCGAATTTGAAGGTAGTCCTCTCACCTCCTTTATCAGAGACCACGTTTTCTTAGGATTTCTACGAGATTCATAAAAGCGCTTTATGTTGTACGAAAGCTTGGCTGCACGAATAAGGTCATTTACTTTATTTCGAGAAGTTTTAAATTGTGTGCGCAGAATGCAATCACTAGGCGAATGTCTGCACCGTTGCCAAAGCAGGTCTTTTTCTTTGATAGCGGATAATATCACGCTGTTCAACCAGGGCAGGTTCGGGCGGCGTTGGCGAACGTAAATTGTCCTTTCACTGGATTTATATATAATGTCCAAGTAACGTGAAAATTCATTATATAGCTCGAGCCTGTCGGTATTTTCAAGAAGGCCTGGCCAGTCGAACAAGGCGACCAGTTTATCAAATGTAGGCGTATCGGTAACAGCGTGGCAAGTGTTGGGGCTAGAACATAATAACGACCGAGAAGGAAAGCGTAACTGACAAGCTATGAAGTAATAGTGGCAACTTTCTGTTGTAACACTGCACCATGAACTGAAGCAGACTACGAGCGGATGTTGAAGTGATCAATACCAGACTTAACTAAATTATTAAGAAGCAATTCTTCCCTAGTTGGAATATCATTAATATTTTCAAGGCCATGTTTTGCAATGATATGCAAGTAATCGCATACCGAGGTTGCAATGGGATTAAGAATATCTATATTGAAATCGCCTACTAGGCATATGTTAGGAACTAACGTCGTTTTTTGTAAATGTGCCTCCAGTTCATTGAGAAACAAGGACAGGTTACTTGAGAGTGGTCTATATATTGTCAAGAGTGAAATGTGACTAAGTTGGTTTGAAATGTTCAGTGCCAAAGATTCCGCACAAGAAAAATTCGCCGCTACCTGTTCCACACTCCAAGTATCCTGCACGAAAATTGCTATCCCTCCGCCTCTTTGAGTGTCTCGAGTGAACCAAAAGGAAACGAATCCTGGAAGAGTGAAAAGGTTAGTCTCGGCTGAGCGTATATTTATTTCAGTAAGAACCAAAACGTCCACTTTATGTAAAATGCTATCAACGTAAGTACAAAATGTGTCCCAATGCTTTCGCAAACTCCGGATATTAACGTGAACTGTGGTAACTGTTGATGGAAAGGAAAACTGGCGAACAAGTGCTTGAAAGTCAACCAAACTCTCGCATAGAGCCATGAGGTTGTTTTGAAAAAGATCGCCGTAGTGAATAATAGACCGCTTTGAACCAATTACGTTAGGCGGTGAGCGTCGAAGGGGATGATATAACGAGAGAAGAGTATGAGGACGAAGCAGGTTGGCGTGTTGTGAAGAGAGGAGGATGTGCCAATGAGCGGACAAAATCTCACGGAACCAAGGATCAGGCAGCGCGCTTCTCCAGCGAGAACGCATTCAATAATAGGTGGAACAAGGGACAAAAAGCAAGACAAATCATGGCGGCAAGCAGGATGCCCAGTTTGCCGAAGGCGGAGTACAAGATAATAGTGCGCCCACGTGACAGCTTCAAGGTCACCGACTATGGGTAAATCGCCTAGAATGCTGCGTCGCCAACGCCGCGGGAATCCCCAGGAAGGAATCGGAAGATGACACGGTGTGTGCCAACTACAAACAGAACATTCTAGTGATCAGCACGCCATCGGAGGAGCGTGCCCAAAAATACAGGACTATCACTCGACTGAGGATGGGAGACAAGGAGTTCGAAGCCAACGCGTACGAGTCGGCTCCGGAGGATACATCTAAGGGAGTGATAAGAGGAGTAACGCACGAGGTGTCTCCTAGAAAAATAGTGGAGATGCTTGTAACACCAAGGAATCCGACGGTCCTCATGGCCAAAAGGATGGGAAACACCACGAACGCCATCATCCTTTTCGACGGGCATCACGTCCCAAACTACGTGAGATACGGAAGGGCACTGGTCAAGTGCTCACTATACCGGAAGCAAATAGACATATGCTACCAGTGCGGACGCCTCGGACACAGAGCCGATGTCTGCCCGAACAGCAGGATATGCAGAGGCTGCGGCATGGAGAACCCGCCACAGGACCACGAGTGCGAAGCGAAGTGCCAGCTCTGCGGCAAGGACCACCCTACCGCGGATCGCCGATGTAATGCCAGATACAAGTTACCGTATTTGGTAAAGAGGCGCCGCTGGGAGCGAGTCAGACGAGAGGAAGAAGAAACGATATACCACGAAAGGGAAGCTGAAAGACTGTACAGGCCAGGACGAGAAGACTGGAGACAGCGGTCGGAACATCGGACAAGGGACGGATCTGGACTAGAAGATTTCCCCAAGCTCCAGGCAAGGGAAAGGGGCCGCTCGACGTCGAACAGAACCAGATCGAGATCGCGGTCCAGATCGATATCCAGACCCAAGACCAGTAATACCGAATCTCTCAGAGCACAGGGGGGAGGAAGATCTCAGAGCCCAAAAGGAAAGAGCAACGTCAACGGCGCCGCGGGACCCTTACAGGTGAGCTGGGCGGACGCGGCTTGCGGGGCGCGTGCGGAGGCAGAGGCGGCTTTTCAAAATAGAGTTAAGACGCTAGAGAAAGAATTGGCGCAAATCAGACAGAGCAATGTTGCGTTTATGGATGAAATTAAAAAACTCAGGCAAGAGAACGACCGTTTGAGGAGCGGGAAAGTGCCACGCAACGAGGAAAGCTCGCGAGTTATAAGGGAGGAAAAAGAGACAGCAATGGAAGAGGACGTAGCCCTCACCGCCATTAAACGTAAAACCGAGAGCGCTCCGATTGAAACCGGATTAAAGAAACCCAAGCCAGTCACGACGCTCCAAGGAAGACAGGAGGAATTTGAACAGAAAATCGAAACCAGCATCAAACAGAACGAAACAAAATTTGAAACTAAACTAGAACAACTGGAAGTGAGGCTTGAGGCGCAGATAGAGGCAAAGATGGAGGCGCTAGGAAAGGCGATACTACAGCAAGTGCAACAAATGATGGCTGACTTCGAAGCCAAACTAGCAATATGGGGACCGCAAACAAGTAGGGGGGGACCGGTTAAGACGGCCATTAAGCCGTACACTAGGCCCCCCGTACCCGCCGAGGGATTGGAGAACCTGTAACGCCGCCATGGACAGACGAATTAGATACACGATTTGGCAATGGAATTGTAGAGGATACGATCGAAAACGATACATTTTGCAACAACACCTTAAAGACAAAGAAAACCCGGATATTATAATGATGCAAGAAACAAATGGGCTGGCAAAATTGTCGGGTTACAAGTCCTTTGGCAGTGCCGAAGGGGAGACGAAGGCGCTAACGACGTTGGTAAAGCGAAATCACTCGGTCGTTCAACACGACACGGAAGTAAAGTCAATCGATCACATTCTTTTAGAACTCATACCCATGCGTAAAACGAAGGACAGCCTCTTTGTATTAAATATTTATAGCCGTCCAAAGTGCAGACATCATAAATTTCGATCGCTCTTTAAAAAAGCCCTAGCCATAGCGGACAACCGAGCCGTAGTAATCGGAGGCGATTTTAACGCCCAACACGCGGCATGGGGTTACAAAATCGAAACTCAAAAAGGCAGGAACCTATGGCTAGACGCGCAACAGGAAGGCTTGACCCTCGTGACCGACCCATCGGTTCCCACGAGAATAGGTAACAGCGTTTGCGCGGATACTACGCCAGATTTAACATTCACCAAGAACATACGGGACGCGCAGTGGACAAATACGCAACACGACTTTGGGAGCGATCACAATATACTAGAAATAACGGTAAGGGCAGGACCGCGCAAGACAAAGGGTAGACTACTTAAGATTGTCGACTGGAACAAATTCAGGAAAATAAGGGAGGAGGCCGATGACATGACACAAGGTATTGAGGAATGGACCGAAAAACTAAAGGAAGATGTGGCGGCAGCTACGAAAACGGTCCCGCCGGAGGCGCATCTAGAGAACGTAGACAGTAAGCTTCTACACATGTGGGAAGCTAAGGCAGGGTTGCAACGGAGATGGAAAAAACAAAAACACAACCGGACGCTTCGTAGAATGATAGCCAAATTGAACAGGGACATAGAAAAGTACGCCCAGCAGCTATGCAAACAACAGTGGGAGGAAAAATGCAACAACATGGACAGTCAGATAGGAATGGCAAAAACGTGGAACATCCTTCGATATTTGTTAGACCCGGACGGGACAAAGTCGGCACATAAGCAAAATATAAATCGGCTAATACAAACGTACCGAGGGACAGAGCAGGACTTCCTCAAGGAAATCGAGAAAAGGTACATCTCGCAAGCGCTGCCCGTCATACACCCTGACTACACAGGGCAGGTAAATGACGAATTAGACAGCAAAATCGGCGAGTCAGAGGTCAGGGCAGCCCTGCAGAAACTCAATACCAAGTCGGCACCCGGACTAGACGGTGTAACGAATAAAACGCTAAAGAATTTGGACGATGAGTCTATAGCTAAGTTAACCGAATATATTAACGAATGCTGGGAGGCAGGGCAGATTCCGCAGCAATGGAAGACGGCACAAATCGTGTTAATACCTAAACCGGGCAAGCGACTGCAAATTGAGAACTTGAGACCCATATCTCTCACTTCTTGCGTGGGGAAACTCATGGAGCACGTGGTCCTAGCGAGGATAACCACCTACCTCGAAGACTGCGACGCGCTCCCGCCCACGATGATAGGATTCAGGAGAAACCTCTCAGCGCAGGACGCTCTGTTACAACTAAAACATCAGATCATAGACGATTCGGGCAGATCGACAAAGGCAATTCTCGGGTTGGACCTAAAAAAGGCCTTCGATAACGTAACACATGCAACGATACTAGATAGAGTAGGCGAATTAGGACTGGGAAAACGCACGTACGATTATGTACGCAATTTTTTAACTGGTAGAAAGGCGAAGATCACGATAGCGGACCTAGTTTCGGAGGATATCGAGATAGGCAGTGCAGGTACGCCACAGGGCTCGGTCTTATCACCGATGCTATTCAATCTGGCCCTAATCGGGCTGCCAGTCAAGCTGCAAGAAATCGAGGGTCTAAATCATACCTTATACGCAGACGATATCACCCTATGGGTGAGAAACGGAAGTGACGGGCAGATAGAACAAACGCTTCAAACAGCGGTGGAAACAATCGAAAAATATCTAGAGGGGACAGGGCTAACATGCTCGGCAGAGAAATCGGAGCTGTTACTGTACAGACCGACTCGCAGAGGTCGCAAACCAGGCAACTACAGGGAAGAGCTCACCCATAGAGAGGAGATACAGTTAAAGACGGCCGATGGGAAACCCATACCCAAGGTCGATAGGATCAGGGTATTGGGGCTCCTCATTGAAGCCAAGGGCAACAACGGAGAAACCCTCAGAAGACTGGAGGGAACTGTAGCGCAAATCATGAGGCTAATCAGGAGGATAACAAATAAACATAGCGGGATGAAAGAGGAAAACACGATCAGATTAATACAGGCCTTCGTAATAAGTAGAATAGTGTACGTAGCACCGTACTTAAAATGGCAGTTCGCGGAAAAGATCAAACTAGAATGCCTCATTCGGAAAATATACAAACTAGCCATAGGACTACCGATCAGCACCAGCACGGACAAGTTGCTGCAATTAGGCCTACACAACACTTTAGACGAGCTCATTGAAGCGCAACGTACGGCACAATATGAACGCCTCTCTAAGACTAGAGCAGGCAGACACATCCTAGAGAGATTAGGCATACGTTACCACACACAGCATGGTGTCAAGGTGGACATCCCGAGAGATACGAAGGAAAGATTGGTAATACCTCCCTTACCAAAGAACATGCACTCAGAACACAATAAGGACAGAAGAAAGAACAGAGCGAAGCAAATACAGAAGAAATTCGGCAGCGACAAGGACGCAGTGCTCGTAGACGCGGCTCGATACAGTCGCAGACGGGGGTTTACGGCAGCCGTAATCGATAGGGAGAAACGGTGCAAGACGTGCGCGACGATACGCACCACAAGTAACGAGATAGCTGAAGAAGTAGCCATAGCACTCGCAGCAGCTCAGACTAACGCAGCCGTGATAGTCAGCGACTCTCAGACGGCAATAAGAAACTTTGCCAACGGCCGAATCTCCCCGGAGGCACTACGAATTCTTCTTGCAGGAGGCCAAAATTACAAAAGAAAGATATACATCACCTGGACACCCGCTCACACCCTTGCGGAGGATGGCAACAACGAGGCGGCACACGACGCGGCTCGAGGGCTTACGGACCGAGCCGCAGTCGCAAGTGACGCCCTGACACCCTCCGGACGTGACGGTGCGGTAAATGAGTGGGAGTGGGAGGACAGAATGACAACATATAATGACATTACAAAACATTATAGGTTACAGAGGCGCATATTCCCGCGACGTCACGCAAAATTGACAAAAAAGCAGTCTGTCGCATGGCGGCAGTTACAAACTAGGACGTATCCGAATCCTGCGCTCTCGCACATCATATATCCGGATGTATATCCTACGGACAAATGCAAAACATGTGAATCCAGAGCCACTCTGGAGCATATATTATGGGAATGCCGAGGGCTAAATAACAATAAAGAAAACGCGGCCTCTAGCAGCAGCCTTCGCACGCGCTGGGAAGCCGCGCTGCTCAGCCCCGCCCTCGAAGATCAACTATTGGCCGTCCAGCGGGCCGAGGATGCCGCCAGGACCCAAGAACTCCTGGCTGTCACCTAGGCGGGGCCTTTGGCCCTCCCCACCAACTCGCAGGGCGCACAATAAAGTTCTTTCCTCCTCCTTTCCCTTTTTCCTGGCAAGCCAGAGCAGTTCCCGGTTTGCTGCTGTAAGGTTCTCATTAAAATAAAGTTTGTGGTCAGTATCAGTTTTGCATAGGTTCTGCAGTTTATGGCGACAAGCCATCGAAGTTTCCTTTACAGATACCTAAGCAAATTTAATCTCGGTAAGCGATGGATGGCAAGAATGCCAGTGCTGTCGAAGTCTTTGATGATCAATTTTTTTGCTGGATTCGCCGCAACAGTGCCCAAGTCCTCATTAGGTGCAGCAGAAGGGCCGTGGATGTCGAGGTTTGAACGGTGACTGTACTGCTCCTGTTTGTTCATTTTAGCTTTCAAAGACTGGATCTCGATCTCTTGCTCCTGCACTTTGAGCGTGAGTGATGAAACACCCGAGTTGGCTTGCTTGATTTCTTTTTCACTTGCTTCTATTCTAACCAGAAAATTGTCGTACTTTGCTGACATGAATGCAAATGAATTTTGAGTCTGATTCACGGATGACTGTAGCGTATCGACAGTCGACGTCAGCACCAAAAGCTGATCGATTTTAGCAGGGAGTGATAACAATGAATCGATATCAGGTCTAAGGGAAGAGAGACCGTCCAGTGTTTGATTTATAGCTCCTATTTGGTTTTGCAGGGAATCAAGTTCCTCTGTAACGGATGCATCTGTAGCCGAGGGTCGGTTTTTTCCCTGTCGACAATGACGACATTTCCATGTGTCACGTTTGGACGCACCCATCGAAATTAACGTTGATTCTGCGATTCCTGAACAAGATGAGCGCAAATGAAAGGCTTTTTTACACTCTTTGCAACACATGAAACGGCCATCATCAGGAAGAGGATCAGAGCAATCTGCACAGGACGGCATTGGCACGGCGTTGTCACAGGAGGATACACCAACCCTAATGCACAGAATATCAGACCCTCTAGAGCAGTCGGCGGCACGCAGAAACTAAACAATTCTATTAGGAGCGTTAGCTCACCTGGGCAAAGACAAACCTCAGTTTGTGGCAAAGAATTGCCGCCGACTGCAGAAGGCTGTGGATCAGTCCGTGCTTTTATAGGTGACGGTGAGACGATTAGCGGCCCTCTGGTGCCCTGGCTTGTCGGGGGGAGGCAATCTTGCTGCGCAGGCTTGATACCACGATTATCGCACTTGGGTTCTGGCGGAATATGGCTGCGTGAACCGGGCTGGACGACGCATGGTCCTTCGGATTTCCTGGGCAAAGACAAACGTCAGTTTGTGGCGAAGAATTGCCGCCGACTGCAGAAGACTGTGGATCAGTCCGTGCTTTTATAGGTGACGGTGAGACGATTAGCGGCCCTCTGGTGCCCTGGCTTGTCGGGGGGAGGCAATCTTGCTGCACAGGCTTGATACCACGATTATCACACTTGGGTTCTGGCGAAACATGGCTGCATGAACCGGGCTGGACGACGCATGGTCCTTCGAATTTCCTGGGCAAAGACAAACGTCAGTTTGTGGCGAAGAATTGCCGCCGACTGCAGAAGGCTGTGGATCAGTCCGTGCTTTTATAGGTGACGGTGAGACGATTAGCGGCCCTCTGGTGCCCTGGCTTGTCGGGGGGAGGCAATCTTGCTGCGCAGGCTTGATACCACGATTATCGCACTTGGGTTCTGGTGGAATATGGCTGCGTGAACCGGGCTGGATGACGCATGGTCCTTCGCATTTCCTGGGCAAAGACAAACGTCAGTTTGTGGCAAAGAATAGCCGCCGACTGCAGAAGGCTGTGGATCAGTCCGTGCTTTTTATAGGTGACGGTGAGACGATTAGCGGCCCTCTGGTGCCCTGGCTTGTCGGGGGGAGGCAATCTTGCTGCGCAGGCTTGATACCACGATTATCGCACTTGGGTTCTGGCGGAATATGGCTGCGTGAACCGGGCTGGACGACGCATGGTCCTTCGGATTTCCTGGGCAAAGACAAACGTCAGTTTGTGGCGAAGAATTGCCGCCGACTGCAGAAGGCTGTGGATCAGTCCGTGCTTTTATAGGTGACGGTGAGACGATTAGCGGCCCTCTGGTGCCATGGCTTGTCGGGGGGAGGCAATCTTGCTGCGCAGGCTTGATACCACGATTATCGCACTTGGGTTCTGGCGGAATATGGCTGCGTGAACCGGGCTGGACGACGCATGGTCCTTCGGATTTCCGGGGCAAAGACAAACGTCTGTTTGTGGCGAATAATTGCCGCCGACTGCAGAAGGCTGTGGATCAGTCCGTGCTTTTATAGGTGACGGTGAGACGATTAGCGGCCCTCTGGTGCCCTGGCTTGTCGGGGGGAGGCAATCTTGCTGCGCAGGCTTGATACCACGATTATCACACTTGGGTTCTGGCGAAACATGGCTGCATGAACCGGGCTGGACGACGCATGGTCCTTCGAATTTCCTGGGCAAAGACAAGCGTCAGTTTGTGGCAAAGAATTCCATCCAATAATAATAATAATTTTTATTGCCACACAATATACAAAACAACACAAGCAGGCCGGTCTAAGCCTTAGCTGGCTTGTAGGCCCGTGCCAATGAATATGATAGACAAGGCAAAAAAATATACATAAATGGATGAGACATGAAAAAAAAAATAAAAGAAAATTATAATAATTTATTTCTGCCTCAAGAAATACAGACAGGGGAGCTGCAGAAAAAGCTGTCCTAAAGAGCATGACTCGGTCGCAGCCCAGAAATACAAAGCTGCAGCGACTGGCAATCTCATCGCAGACATGACGGCTTCATATAACAATATAGCAAGAACATAAGTCGACCAAAGAAAATGTTATCTGCACTTACATGTGCGCAAACCAAATTACTTCGACATAAGCGTGATTACACTTATTAAAGACAATTGTCAAATAATATGCATCGAATAACAGCACGAATGACAAAGAATAATGGACACAATAAAAACAGAAGAAAACATGCTATATTAAGCTAAAAAATACCTAAAGATTACTAAGTGGTACATTCTTTTACATATGACTTGCATATGGAACGTATATCTCGTTTGGTACAGGTAAACAGGTTGATATTTGCAGAGTCGTACACGTTGAGAAGGGAAGCAAGTGTGTGTTGGAGGCGCCCTCTCCCCGTATTGATGCGTGCTGTTGGCACCAATCAGTTTGCGGGGTGTCTGAAAGGGTAACTCTTTTTATTTTCTTGTAAGTTTGCTAGATGCCGAATGTGACATATTATTTATTGTTTCTATTTTAAAATAACACTGAGCCGATATTGATACAAATCAAAGATGTTGATTATACAAATTTCAAGAAAAGAAGCATTTGCTTTTTGTTTCATAATTTGCATTAAAAACATTGGAAAGAATTTTTTTTGCAAAATGTACATTTTCTGTAGACAGGACGGTGTTGCAGTGCCCCATACCAGCTCGCAATAGTTAATCTGAGAATAAAATAATGAGTTGTAAAAAAGCAGGTTAATTGACTTAGGAAGAACGCATATAATGTAACAAATTGCACCAGCTATTCTAGCTAATTGCGTGACAATTTGGTCCGCATGTGCAGTCCAAGACATAGTTCAAGAAAATACTACACTGAGACATTTAAAATGATCAACTATTTCTATATGTTTGGAGTTAAATATGATACTTTTGTGTGGAAAAACCGGTTCATTTTTCGACCTGAAGATTACCGCTTTTGTCTTTCTCTCATTAGCACGCATATGATTAGATTCGGAACATTTTCCCAGCGAGATCATCGCCGTGCTGAACGATTGTATCAGTTCGTCAATGTCATTTCTGGAGAAAAAAATGCTTGTGTCATCTGCATATATTATGAATCTGGCATTTGGGTTAATGTTTACAATGTCATTAAGGTATATGTTAAAAAGTAGTGGTCCTAATATACGGCCTTGTGGGACACCGGAATAAACAGGTTTTACTTTTGAGTATGCATTATGTATGTGAATCGTTTGTTTCCTTTTCGACAAGCAAGATTTTATTGGCTTTGCAGCCTGTCCCTCAGATTCCGTAGTACCACAGTTTCTCTAGAAGTAATTAATGGTTTACAAGATCAAACGCTTTTGAGAAGTCGACAAACATTCCAATCACAAAAGCTCTGTTTTCAAATTGTGACAGAATATACTTTTTTTGTTATAAAAGCGCCAGTTCAGTAGATTTGATTTTTTGCTGAATCCGAATTGACATGATGTTAGGAAATTTAATTTTTCTATATATTTAGTAAACATGGAGCGCAAAATTTTCTCTAGCGTTTTGCAGAAGACAGTTAGTACGGACACAGCTCTACAATTGCCGAAATCATTTCTATCTCCGTTTTCAAATAAAACAGTTACTTTTGCAATGTGCATTTGTGCTGGCAATACCGATGTAGCTATGCAAAGGTAAAAATATGTGTGATGGTTGGCGCTATGATATCTCCAACACATTTTGCAGGCTTTATTTGAATTTCTTCAATATCATGGCATCTGCTATTTTTTTTAGTCTGTATAAGAGTTGCCATTTCATCCGTTGTCACAAGACGTAGAAATATTTTATTATGATTTTGAAGATTTATGTACTTACATTCTTTAGTACAATGACTATCGCTGCTCACATCGATATTGAAATCAGCTCCAGCACTAAGCGTGTAACCACCGTCCGCTACATAACACAAAAATTGTAATAGAATTTTTGAAAAGAAGAAGCTGCATTTCGGGTTGGTGGGCGATAACAGAGTAAATAAGTTTACCCAAGCACAATGATATTATATCATAATCCGGCGCAATTACCCACAGTGGGTTCAGAATTTCACCATTTTCATTCTCATTCGCATCTAGCAGTAGTGCTGCTCCCCCGCCACGACCAACAGGTCTGTTAAGGTAGTATGTTCTATAATTTATCATTTTATAGACATTATCTGCCCTAGTGCTCCATGTTTCCCCAACATTATCTTGGAGAACTTAAATTCAAATTCACTAAAGAAGTCTGCCAACAATTCTACTTTATTTTTCACTGATTGTGCATTGATATGTACCGCTTTAATGGATGCGGATGAAAAACTGATACCAAGCACCTAATATTTTGGCTCAAGCAACCTGCCCGATGCTATCAAGACAAGGTATGTGAAAATCTGAGTCAGACCGTACATCCAAAATCCTCTACGATGCTTTAAGTGCCAGTGATACGGTCACAGTTCACAGAACTGCCGACGCTGTCAGACTTGTGCGAAATGCAGTGCTAACGAACACCTCACTGAATCGTGTCAAAACTCTCTCAATTGTGTAAACTGGTGGAGAGCACGCCGCATACTCGCGGTCCTGTCCATCGCGGAAAAAAGGAAAATAAATAGTAACACTTAAAGCAGCAGAGAATATATCATTCAAGAAGGCACGCAGGCCGGTTTCATACCTCCCCAAGAACAGCTCTGCGGATGTCGCGCACAAGGGGGCAGAGCCGCAACGGCCCGAGGCACCTGTCTGACCCACACGCATGTGGGTCAAGCAGTGACGCCATCCGCCCCCGCGGCTCCTGTAGCTAGCGCTGCTCCACAGCCCCAACAGAAGCGACCTTCGGTCTGAAAGGTCTCGTCAACCGAGACGAGGCCTTCACCTCAAGCACAGCGCTCGCAAGGGCGCGTGTCGAGTACCTCGCAAGAGGCGATGGACACAACAACCAGCCAGACGGCGCCACCACCACCTAAGAAGCGGCGAGACTCTCTTGGTTGCTCCAAAAAAAGACAAAACTCGCGTCACGGCGCCTAGAAAGAGCCCATGAGCTAATCTCCATCTCTTAAAACACACAGCACAAAACACGTTTATCATCATGGAGACATACGTAATACAATGGGATGTTAAAGGACTCATTCATAACCTCGACGACATTATAGAACTGGTACAGAAAAACAACCCAATGTTGGTGTGTGTTCAGGAGATATATCTGAAACCTACGAACACAAATTTTATTCGTAATTAGAGCAGCTTCCGAAAAGACCGGGATGATGCTAACGCCTCTGGCGGTGTATCCATAGTAGCCTATAAATCTGTAGCTTGCCGACATGTCACCCATCCGACACCCCTTGAAGCATTATCAGTTCAGGCTATTCTTTTTAATGAATTGGTCACTGTAAGTTCCATATATATACCCCGGAACCATCACCTCGAAAAAACTAAATGTTATAACCTCATTGATCAGCTTCCCGAGCCTTACATACTCGTGGGAGATTATGACGCTCATAACACGATGGGCGGAGACTCACGATGCGACGCCATAGGTCGACTCATTGAAAATTTCCTTTTTACCTCCGGTACGTGCCTCTTCAATAAGAAACAACCGACTTATTATAATCCACTTCATAATTCATACTCGTCTATGGACCTGTCGATTGGCTCTGCTTCTCTCTTCCCTGTTTTAGAATGGTGTGTAATTAAAAATCCATACGGAAGCGATCACTTTCCAGTAACTGTAAACCTAGTAGCAAAGCATGACTTCCCTCTGCATGTCCCTCACTGGAAACTAGGTGAGGCTAAATGAAGATGTTTTAAGGAATCCACCTAAATATCACCAGATTTTAAAAGTAATTTAATATAGATCATGCCGTATCATATTTTACCGCTTTTCTCAATGACGCAGCAGAAAAGTTCATCCTTTAAACAAGTGGGACCCCATTGAAAATACAGATCCACTGGTGGAATGTCGATTGTAGAGCGACACGAAAGAGACAAAATAAAGCTTGGGGCAAACTACGTCAGTGTAGTTCAGCCGAAAATCTAATAAAATTTAAACAGCTTAAATCCCAGGAAGAAGGGTGCGATGACAGGCAAAGAGGGCAAGCTGGCAGAGGTTTCTTTCAGCTATAAATTCATATACTCAAGAGGCTAAATTATGGGACGGGCTAAGTAGACTTAAGGGACAACAAGTGCATTCGTTGCCCTTGGTTGATAAAGAAGGAAAAAAGTTGGAAAACCAAGCCAACACTCTCGGTGAATACTTTGAAGCGCGTGTCTAGCTCCCCTCACTATTCGAAGAACTTTCTGAAACACAAAGCAACAGAAGAACTTAAGCCACTGAATCGGAAATGTATCCCAAACGATCCTTATAACCGACCTTTTATCCTTGCCGAACTGAAAGCTTCCTCATCAGCATGTCAGAGCTCTGCACAGGGCCCCAATAGAATCATGCACGATATGCTTAAGCACCTGCACTCCCTTACACATAAATCCCGTAACTCACACTTTTCAATGCTCTCTGGACTGCTAAGTATCTCCCTTCCAAATGGAAAGAAGTTATTGTGATCCCCGTTTTGAAAGATGGTAAAGACAGTTCATTACTGACCAGGTACCATCCTAAAGCGCTTGCGAGCTGCCTTTGTAAGCTTTTTGAGAAAATGATCAATAGCCGCCCCTTACATTTCGTAGAGTCCAGCAAGATACTTGATCCATTGAACACACATCTCGTGCGCATCGAAGCAAACATTCGCGAAGCTTTCGTACACAAACCATTGTTCTTATCCGTGTTTCTTGACATGGAAAAGGCATACGATACAACCTGGCGGTACGGAATCCTGTGCGACCTGTCGGCGCTATATGTTAAATATTATAGAAAACTACGTACACAATCGTACATTTCGGGTGAAAATAGGTAATGCACTATCGCGTATATTCATACAGGAAACTTGGGTACCACAGGGTGGCGTACTCAGTTGCACGCTCTTTGTCGTTAAGATGAACACGCTTCAAACATCATCACCTGCAGCAATCTTTTATTCCATCTACGCAGAGGACATACAGATAGGTTTCAAATCCTGCAATCTTACAGTGTGTGAGACACAGGTACAGCAGCGCATAAACAAGCTGTCCCACTGGGCAGACGAAAACAGATTTAAGGTCAACCCCCACAAAAGTCCTTCTGTTCTCTTTACAAGAAATATAGGCCTGGTTCGAGATCCTTTTGTACAGCTGTGCAGACAACAAACACCTGTAAACAAAGAGCACAAATTTCTAGGTGTTATACTTGACAACCAGGCTCAAATTCATTCCACACATAAAATGTATTAAAGTGAAATGTTCATAACAAGGAATTTACTCAAAGTCCTTTCCCATACAACATGGCATAGTGACAGGAAGCGTTTATGAAATTTGTACAAGAGCCTAATTCCATCACGATTGGACTATGGTGCCGTGGTATATCATTGTGCCGCCCCGAACGTACTAAAGATGTTAGATCCTATCCACCATCTGGGTATCTGCCTGGCCACTGGCGCATTTAGAACAAATGCCATCGAAAGTCTATACGTAGAGTCAGATCAGTGGTCACTCCATTTTCAGAGAACGTACATCAAATTCACCTATTTTCGCAAAGTGCACTCTAATAAGTAACACCCTTGTTTCAAAACCGTTAATGACTTTACGAGTGCTACAATTTTTCGTAATAGACCATCTATGACACTGTCTTTTTCACTGCGTGTGTGAGAACTTAGCGAAGAAATGGATGTCCCAATTCTCGAACATCGCCTACTGCCTCCAGCTAAGCTATTACCGCCCTGGAAGTAGTAGGTGATACGACGTGAGTTCTATCACTTGCCATCAAAGCTCCTGAGCTTGAAATTGTTATGCATTTCCGAGAACTTTACTCGAAGTAATCTTGCTCTTAGTTTTACACCAATGCATCCAAGTCGTAAGCTCCCGTGTGTTACGCGGCTGTTGGTCCCTCTTTGTCTGAATCAGGTGTATTGAACCCCCATACGAGCATCTTTACTGCAGAAGCCTATGCGGTACTGTCTGTAATTCAACACCTAAAGGAATTAAGACTAGAAAAAACAATATTCTTTACGGACTCGTGAAGTGTTGTAAAAACACTAATTTCCACAAACACTTCCGGATAAAGTTGGGATATTCTCTCGACGGGCTCTTGTTTCGTGCTTTTCGTAGTCCCATCGAAGACTTCCAAGAAACACAACTTTTCTTTGAAAGAATGCACTTTTCTTAAAATTAACCTTGAGTTGTGCCAAGCTCAAAGCGTTTAATACCTGAGACAGGTTTCGCTGATGCTCAGCCTCTGTTTTGGAGAAGACAATAATATCGTCTATGTACACGTTACAAATGACACCTAGGAAAGACTTCAGGACTTCGTTCATAATCTTCTGGAACCATGTTGACGAGTTTTTGCAGCCGAAAGGAAGCCGGTTATACTCGTACAGATCGAAGGGCGTGATAAAAGCAGTGTACATTTTTGTTTCTTTGGTTAGCGGGATCTACCAGAAACCTTTGCACACGTCAATGCGTGAAAAACTCCGGCGACCACCTGTCTCATCTATAATCGTGTCTATCTTCGGCAATGGAAATGGTATAAGTTCTGTCTGGCAATTGAGAACCCTGTAATCTGTGCACAGTCTGTAAGTTCCATCTTCCTTCGGCACAATAGTTATGGGAGAGGTGAAGGGTGACACCGAAGGCCGGATTATATCGGCGTCTAGCATCTCCTGCAATTCTTTCTTCAACCATATCTTGCGTTCTCTTGACATAATATAACGTGATTTTCAGATGACGGTCTTGTCAGTTAGTTCGAAAGGCACCTTGTGCGACTTTATTGCTTGTGGATAGCTTCCTATGCATACCAGTTCAGGGTAGGTCGTTGCAATATCCTCCGCGCACTTGACAATTCGTAGGTTATCTTTTCTATCCTGCTGTGTCTCTTCCCTTGATAGTCCTTCAACTAAAACCGCATCGTCCAAGTATACGTTGATTTTTAGTTTCTTTATATGTGCTCTGGATAGCAGAAAATCGTATGTCACTCCCTCTATCACCAGTACTTCCCTCTCTATTTCTTGACCTTCGAACTCTATGTTTACTGAGGCCCACTGATTATGCATTGTCATTTTTCCATCGTAACCCTGCAACCGTAGTTCTCTTCCACTATGCACGTGACTTGCATCTACCAGCTTGACATTTATTATAGACACAGAAGCACCGCTGTCAACGAAAGCCATCATATGTCTGCTTCCCACTTTGACAGGAATGTGAAGTAGGCTAGAGCAAGTTAAATAAACAGTTTCAGTTGTGGCCATCGGGTCGGACTGGTCACCCTTGTTTATTAGCTTTTTGTCGTCGTACACTCTTGAGCGTCTGAAAGTAGGGGGACAGGGTCGTTGTCGACGTTATTCACTCGCCCTCTGGGAGCACGCCAACCCAAGTTCTCTGTGCTTTCTGCAAGGCGGCTCGGTTCTCGCGGATTACGGCTTGACCAATCCACGCCGGTCCGTCTGAAGCGACTGCTTGAGCTAGCGGTTATATTTTCTTCTGAAGTAGATGGTATGTCGTGAAGGCACTCCATGAACCCGTCCATAGTTTTAGGTGATCCTACTTGCACTAGCTTCAGGACTTCCGCGTGCAGTCCGTGCATTATTAGTGCTACTACGGCAGAAGGAGCAAGCATTCTCTCAAAGAAAAGTTGTGTTTCTCGTAAGAGTCTTTGATGGGACTACCAAAAGCACGAAACAAGAGTCCGTCGAGAGAATATCCCAACTGGTGAAACCATATGACGTCCGCTCATTGCGTGTGTTTTTGGGATTAGCAGGACATTTCAGACCTTTCATGAAAGACTTTGCCATAAAAACAAGATGCCTCACGCGCCTAACGCAGAAAGAAGTTCCATTTGAGTGGGATGAGGAATGTGAGAGAGTCTACCGTGATCTGCTGCACAGAATCTCTGCTGACCCTATTCTACGCATACCAGACTTCACGTAACCCTTTGAACTGAATACCGACGCCTCACATTATGGAACAGGTGCCGTCTTGTACCAGAAATGTCCAGAAGCATCCGGCCGAGAAAAGCGACATGTAATAGGCTACTACAGATACACCCTCAAGCCACCTGAAGTCAACTACACCACTACTGAAAAGGAAGCTCTTGCTGTCCTTAAAGCAATTCAGTACTTCCGTACGTACCTAGAAGGTGCAAAGTTTACTTTGTTCACGGATCACCAGGCATTCACTCATCTCTTGAATATGACCCAACCTAAGGGACGTATCGCCAGATGGGTGAAATACTTGCAGCAGTTTGATTTCACCATCTCCCACAGACCTGGACCCCTTTTGACTGATGCAGATGCATTGTCTAGACTGATGATACAGGCCAACAAAGAACAATCGGAAGAAATCAATGAAGTAAAATTGTGGGAAGGTACTGAACAATTGATTTTTATAGAAGGTCGCTATCAAGTCCCGCCAACGCTGGTTTCCAGGGTGCTTTATTTGTACCACGATAGCCCAGAATCTGGAGGCCACGACGCATTTTGGCGCACCTACAACAAACTAGTCAAGAGATTTACGTGGCCTCACATGAAAGAAGACGTCAATCAATACGTTCGCTCATGCCACATTTCTCAAGGAGCCTACGGACGCCATGATAATACCTTGCCACTCGAACGTGCCTTTTGAACTTATAAGCCAACCCGCCGTGGTTGCTCAGTGGCTATGGTGTTGGGCTGCTGAGCACGAGGTCGCGGGATCGAATCCCGGCCACGGCGGCCGCATTTCGATGGGGGCGAAATGCGAAAACACCCGTGTGCTTAGATTTAGGTGCACGTTAAAGAACCCCAGGTGGTCGAAATTTCCGGAGTCCTCCACTACGGCGTGCCTCATAATCAGAAAGTGGTTTTGGCACGTAAAACCCCAAATATTATTATTAACTTATAAGCCTGGATTTTGCCGAGCTAAATAAGAAACGAGAAGAAGTCCGAAAAACGCAAGGTTTTATTCTGGCCATAGATGATGCACTAGGATAGTCGCGGCACGGGCAGCGAAAGAAGATGCGAATAGTGTCATCGCCCTCCTCCAACGGGATATGTTTAGGACAACCAGGACGATCGTATGTGACAGCGGTCCAGCGTTCAAGAGTCAAAAACTAGCAAGATGGGCTCGAGACCACAATATATCAATCAAATTCTGTGCGCCATACCATCCCGCGGCGGATGTGCTTGCAGAGCGTGCTATACGAGATGTGAAACAATACATCAGGATGTACGATAGTTTCCCTGGTGGATGAAAATGCTCTTTAGAAGCAGCTGTAAGACATCACAATCGCTCCTACACCAGTGGCTTGGGATGCAGCCCGCAGTTCGCTTCTTCAGGAGAGACCCTTATTCTTCAGGCGGACCGTGAACTGGGGCTGTTAGAAAATCTCAAGATCGTCGAGGAGAGGAAACAAAAATCGCAGGAGGAGAGGTACCGTAAACGAATGAAAAAAAAATTTTGACAAGAGATATTGATCAGATATCCCAGACATTCAAGTCACCGACCTTATTCTAGTTAGGAAAAGGAGCAAGAGAATCCAGTGCCAAATTTAAGGTCCTTACTCTGTGACCAAGACAGCCACTCAGAAAGGAATATTGAAGACTGTGCGGTACATTGGTGAACGGGGCTCAGTTGAAAGTACTTCGATTGGAAGCGTTTTCAAGTATTACCCCAGGAGGGGTTAGCAAAAAAAACCTGGAAATATGAAGCGGTTAGAGCGTTCGAATAGAAGATAAAGAAGCGCGGGGACCGGGGGACAGGAGAAGAGAAGGAAGTGAGAATGAAAGGTAGACGAGATGGATGCCAGTTCCACAGCAATGCTTTACGTCTACTGTGTCCTGTAACTAGGAACGCTACAATAATTACATTTACTACGTCTTTAATGTAAACCACAAATAACAGAGGTTCGAGCGACGAGCCATGAGGCACGCCTTTTGTAACATCGACTGGTGTTGACTGAGCAAGGTTAAAATTGACGAATCGACAACGCAAGTGTGTGTACTCAGTGATCCAGTCAAGTATCTTAGTCCCATTAAATATTGCACGCAATTTGCACAAAAACTTTTAATGGCAGGCCATCTCAAATGCTCTCAAATAATCAATAAAAGTGGCATTCATTTGATCGTGATTCTTGAGTGCAGAAGCTATGTCGTGCGTAAATTCAATGAGATGCGTGACAGTGGAAACACCGGTTTGAAAGCCGTGCTTGTATGGTGAAAGGAGATTTTGATAAGTTTACAATGAACAGTGTGCTTATGAATAATGTGTTCAAGAAGCTTGCAGCAAGTGGAAGTTAGTTGTGTCAATCTGTAGTTAGATATTAGCTGTTTATCACCAGATTTAAATAACTGAAACAATGTTGTGGATTTGCCATGCTTAGGGAACTGATGACACGTCCAATGATTTCTTGAAAATTATTGTAAGATAACGGGCATTCCATTCTGAATGTCATTTCAAGAATATGTCAGGTATGGTGTCAGGTACCGCGCTTTTAGTTGTGTCTATTTTTATCAACAGATTATGAAGCCCAGCCTAAGTTCTTTCGAGACTTCGCAAGTCTTGGACCGAACTTTGAACAAAAAGAGGATTAGTACCGTCACCATGTTGAAAGACGGAGTGAAAATAGTTATTAAAGCCTTTAGAGATGGTGACAGGATCGGCGCGTCTGATAGCTGATAATGAATGCTACAGAGTCGTGAGAAGAGGGAAGTTTTGTTTCCAGAATTTCGACGGGTTATCTTTCATGAACGTACACAGTTCTTTGTTGAAGTAAAAGTTTTTAGCTTCAATCATCTTCAGTCATTCAGTCAGCGATGAAAGAAGTTAACCATGACGTTTCCTGTGCAGGCGGTACAGCTTCCGCGTGCGCTTGATGCGTTTTATGAGGTGGATTACTTCTCGTTCTCACCGTCGATGCTTCGGGTTATGTTTTACACACTATTTGGGTACAAACTTCTGCATACAGGTGCGCACTAAATTATGAATGTCTTTAAAGAAATAATCAAGACTTTTTATTTCCCTGATTGCTACAAAATCACCAAAAGAGTACGCTAACATTTCAACAATAGCACGATTGTTAGGATGTGTAACGTTGGTAATAACGTTAAATTTTGGGGTACATGGTTCACAGACCATGTTAAGTTACACTAAAACACCCTGGTGGTCTAATAAAAAATCAACTACTTCCCACTCAAAACCATACTGCAACAACTGTTGATTGACAAACACAAGGTCAAGAACTGAATTCTGTTGAGTAGGACATACAACCACTTGGGCTAAATAAAGTGAAACAGCCATATTAATGAAAGAGTCGCGGAGCGCCTTGTAACGGCCTCTTCGTCTTAAATCACCATCTTATATATATAAAGTCCGTTTTGGGCTATGCATTCTATAATATGGGAAAAACATTTTCTGTGCCAGGCGCTCGTTAAACAGCGCCCACTGCGGTCACAGAACCAAAAACAGTTATCCGGCAGCAGACAGACTCAGTATTCAGAAGTTTCGGAAGCACAAAAGATTGAATACCTTTTTAATAAACAGAGCTACTCCCTCACATTTACCAAGTTGCCTGTCGTTTCTCATCGCCGAATAACCTGGAGCCGAAAATTCGGTATCCAATACGCAGTCGTTTAGTCATGTTTCGGTAACGCAAATAACTGATGTGCTGGGTACGTGCTGGTGGGCGAGTTTGTTATGCATGATTACAAAGATGGCGCCAAATAAAACAACAGATGAAGGAAGTGACATCTTGGGAGCGACACTTAGAAGTTATTCTGTATCGTGGCTTCCTTGCGCGATGCAGATGACGGCCGTGTTTCTTTTTGTTGTTTTGATCCTTGACAGCAGCTATATATTCCCATGTCAATAAATAAAACACTCAGTTGTTAGTGCGCCTACGTGTCTCGTGTCTCCTTTCTTCGTCTGTTGTTTTATTTGGCGCCTTCATTGTAATGATGTGCTAGGGACACTCGACTAGTCAATTTAATACTTCAACCATGTTAAACAAACTACGAGCATTTATGTTCAAATGTTTCAGCTTCTGTTCGTTAAGTCACTCAGTGCTCCTATCAACTGCGGCACGAGGAGCTTGAACAATCGTTTTGCAAGTGTCATCCCACGTGTAACGAACGCGTTCGATAATCAGGGAATCATACTGCAATCAATATTTGGCTACTTGCTTACGAATATCAACAGAATGATCCAACAGATTCTTGCGAATTAGTTGTACACGTGCAGAAAAGTCCTCGGTAATGTGCGTATTGGGTTCTTTTAGTTAACTGAGGTTCCTGAGGATCTAAAGCTTAGTTCCGAAGTCCAGTAACCTAAATATTACTGGCCGCTTTTTATTATTCTTTCATGCACCCAGTCTATGACAGCGTTCGATGTCCTTGCATTAAATCCCAAGCTTGGAAGACGGCAATTCCGTCACAGAAGCCAGGAAATCCTCAGAAGGTTGATCTCACGGCTCATCCAAGCCATAAATAATCAAGTTATTTCTACGGGATGGATTTCAAGTTCATCATTCTTGCGATCAAGTTTGTGGATGACGTCATTAAGGCTCGAAGCTGTTTCTTCCACGTCATGAACGCGTATAGGGCACAAGTTACAGTTGAAGCCAGCGTTTCTCTGTTCCTCAAACATCGTTCAAAATACATTCTTGAATTGAGCATGGACAGCTCTTCAGTGTCACGCACCTGTCCGACCAGCAGTCCCGCCAGCAAAGTTTCTACCTTTTTATCTGGGCCTGGATTAGTCTCTTTGTCACCAGAAAGTAGCAGCAATGTTCTCAGGGAATGCAGCAAGCAGAAAAAAATACACACAAAGTGCTGAGCGTTCGGCAGCAGCAAAAGAAAGCGGTCAGCGCTCCGGTAACATTTGAAACAAAATTTTGGGCCTACCTCCAAAAAGGTGCCCACCTGCATGGAAAAAGTACTTGCCATGCCGCTGCCGGACCCACTGAAAAGGATTGGCCGGAGCGATGGCTTTATGTCCTGTCGTGCCCATGTAGATGTCGTTCAGGTGCTGTGCCATGCACAGTCCAGTGAAGCAAATCTAGGGTCGATCAAAGCTTGTGACGCATTGTCGTCTGCCGAGTAGCGGGATTTACAGGAGGGATAGCCGTCGACGGTGCAGATGTGGTTCATGGTGGAAGAGTGAGGATTGTTCAGTAAGCAGGTGCCAGGGATACCCGCGGCTATCTGCAAAAAAAAAAAAAAAAAAACACGTGCTTGATAAAACCATTTCCCATGCCTGTGCGGGTCACACTGAAGAGGATTCTCTGGAGCGGCGGCTTTATATCCTGTCGCGGCCATGTAGATGTCGTTCAGGTGCTACGCCATGCACAGTCCATTGAAGCAAATGCAGGGTCTGTCGAAGCTTGTGACACATTGTCGCCTGCCGAGTAGCGCGCTTTACAGTAGGGAGGGCCGTAGACGATGCAGTTGTGATTCACGGTCGAAGAGGGAGCATTGTTCAGTAATCAGATGCCAGTGATTCTTGCGGCTCTTTGCAAATGGAAGAACACGGGCTTGATAAAACCGCTTGCCATGCCGCTGCCAAACCCACTGAAGAGGATACGCTGGAGGAACGGCTTTATGTCCTGTCGTGGCCATGTAGATGTCGTTCGGGTGCCGTGCCCTGCGCAGTCTAGTGAAGCAAATCCAGGTCGGTCGAAGCTTGTGACACATTGTCGCCAGCCGAGTTGCGGGCATTACAGGAGGGATGGCCGCGTTGGCGGTGCAGTTGTGATTCAGGGTCGAAGAGGGAGCATTGTTCAGTAAGCAGGTGCCAGTGATATTTGCGGCTATCTGCAAAAAGGAGCACACGCGCTTCCGAAAACCGCTTATATTACTATGCCACTGCCAGACAGACCCACGAGGACGTTGTCCTCATGCCATCGTTGTCATACACCCTTCGTTACCCCATTGACATCTTGCCGTCGTCGTCATACCGCCGCCGTCATTCCATCGACGTAATTTCTTTTTACTTCTTTCCTTCGTCGTCACTGTATTGTCGTCATACATCAATCGTCAAGCCATCATCACCATGGCTGACCCTGTAACGCACGTATCATAGCAAATTTTACTGCATTTTATATATACCACGAACCTGGTGGCCCAGCAATGGTCAAGCCATCACCGCAGGTCTAGACAACGCGCTTGCCGCGTACAGCCCAACCAATAGGAAACTCAGAATGACCACTGCAGATTTTAAATTTGAGGAAATAAATGTAATGCGCAAAAGTCAACGTAGTCACGTAGTAAGAGACAGGGATCAGCACTAAATTTCGTTGTCTCCACCAATATTGTATGTCACTTCAATGCTTGAATGCTCATTGCACTAACTTCCGCGATTTATGTGAGATTAGTTTTGCCCGATTTATTGTTATTTAAACCTGCTAAATACAGTATCTCCGTTATTGTTTTTATTTGTTTTTCTAAGCTCTTACATATAGGTTTATATATGATATATATCGCGTTTTTTGTTGGGTTGCAATTCATTTATACATGATCAAGCTAATAATGACAAAGTACATTGCCATGGGTCATCCATTTTTGATTAGTGGCGTCATACTCAAGTTATGTATAATTGTTAGGCCTAAAACGTTTGTGGGTTTTATCTGCATGCATTAGCGCATTGAGTTGTCTGTAGCATGTCAGTATTAATGCATTAGTTCATGTATCGCCCAGATTATCATCATTATACACTCTGGGGAAGTGCGATGGTGCACGTGAAAGTCAAACATTTGGTATCATTATGCATAATGTATGGCAATGTATGATGAACAGAAGGTTTGGTTTATTAGGTCTGGATTTCGTACATATGAGTTGGGGTATTGTTGAGTGGGCTGCACTGTGGTCGCCGGAGCAGCAAAAGTGGTGCTCGAAAATAGACATCAGTTTATTTTGGACGCGTTCAATGAGGTCAGTATTAGATTTGCACGTTCTACCCCAAAATGCAGAGGCATACTTTATGGTGGAAGGCACACAGTAGGATACATACCACCGCGTCTCTGCTGTATGTTTTATTTATTTATTTATTTATTTACCTACAAATGGCCTTCTTGCGGGGTTTTACATGCGGAATGGTTAACCGTACATAGAAACAATTCAACAGGAAAGAAACACTAAATACAAGAATGCAAAACTATGAATGACAAATACAAACAAGTAGTAAATGCAACACGTCTAGTAGTAAAATAAATAAATGTAGATATGATCGAGTAATATTTAGCGCATTAAAAATGTTAGTTCGCTTGATGTATACATATAAAGCTTTCAATGCAGCGTCTTACAACCTGGAGAGAGAGAGATCCAGAACCGCTTTTAATTCATCCGGGCCGGTATTGTTTACAGCATCTACGGGTAACTTGTTCCGATCTTTTGCCGCTTGGACGAAAAATGAAAAATGAAGTCATATGCGCAGTAGCATAGGCATGTGAGGGATGAACACCTTTTTGGTGACTTTTGCGGAGTGATATTCGATGAGCGGGAGTGATGATGGTGAGGTTAATCGACGAGTGATAATATTTGTGAAAAGTGGAAAGCTTTTAAATTTTGTGGCGGCATTGAAGACTGAGAAGGTTGGCCCGGGATTTTATTGCTGTGACGCGGGTTAGGTAAGAGTAATCTGAATGAACTAACCTTGCCGCGCGATTCTGAACTGATTCCAACAAGTTTGAAAGGCTAATCGGATGGGGGTCTCAAACTACGCTGGCGTACTGGAGTTTAGGTCGTACAAGCGTTTGGTAAGCAAGTATTTTCACAGAGGACGGCGTGTGATGCAAGTTCCGACGTAAATAAGCGTAAATAAGCGAGGGTGTGGTTAGCATCTTTGTGATGCCAATTATGTGAGACGACCATGTAAGATCACCAGATAGGCAGATGCCAAGGTATCTATAAGAGTGGTGGGAAGATATTTGGGAACCGTATATTGTGTAACATGCTGTGGAATACGACGACCGACGGTGGAACGGAATGAGTGCAGTTTTCGTTGTGTTGAGTGACATCAACCACATGTCACACCGTTTTTCGACATGATGTAGATCATTTTGGACCTTGGTAGAGTCAAATTTGTTGTTGATGCTGCGGTAGACAACACAGTTGTTGGCGAATAATCCAAAGTTAGAGCAGTTATTATTGGGAAGATCACTTATACAAATTAGGAAACGCAAAGGACCCAGAACCGTGCCCTGGGGCACGCCCGAGACAACCGGTGCGTTACGAGATGCGCGGTTGTTAGCTGGCACAAACTGTTGACGATTAGTAAAGAAGTCACGCACCCAGTTTAGGACAGGGGGGTTAATGTTTAAATGTGAGAGTTTAAGTAGAAGTCGTTGGTGAACAACTTTGTCAAAAGCTATCTCAAAATCTAAATAGAGCGCGTCGACGGGCATGTTAACGTCTAGGCTGGAGCTGACATGGTTAAAGAACAGGGCTAGTTCGGTAGAGCATGAGTGATCGTTTAGAATTCCATGTTGGCAGGATTGAAAACAATAACAGATAGAAAATTCATAGTGTGTGAATAAATTATCTGCTTCATCATTTTTGAAGGGACACTTGTAATCGATATGGGGCGATAGTTATTCCCAAGGATTTGAGGCCGTTTTTGTGCATAGGAATTACTTTGAAACCTTCCAGTTAAGAGGTACAATGCCGGTCACAAGGGATTGCTGGAAAACCTGCGATAAAAGAGAGCCGGAAATGCATTTTGTTTTTTTTTTTAGGATTCTTGCGTTGATTCACTCGATTCCAGCTGACGATGTTAGTTTCAGGCACTCGATTATTTTCATCATCCCATTAGCGCCAAATTTTATGCCAGGCATCTCATGGCGATCATAGTAGGGATAATCTGAGAGATCGCGTACAGGCTCCTCAGTAAACGCTGAATAGAAGCTTAGTATTTCCGCGACCTTCTCGTTTCGCACGAGAAAGTTGAGGTCATCATAGAGTGATATACGCGGACAAGGTTTAGGGTTGATAACTTGCCAGAATTCGTACCTATTCTTTCGTAGAATAGCCGGTAATGTGGATAATAGGAAGGAACGTTTAACGTTGGCGGCTAGAGGGTTTAATTGCTTTTCAGCGATTTGATACCCATTCCAACCGGAAAGTGTGTTAGATTGTTTTGCCGAACGAAATAGTCTTTTCTTCTTCAGACGCTTTAACGCGTTGTTAAACCACAGTAAATCTGGACGTTCTGTTACGGTGATGGCGGGGGCGTATAAATCAACTGATTCTTTCATTCTATTTTTGACCCGAGACCAGTTCGACTCGACTGAACGTTGAGAAAAGTCATTGATAAAATCTATAAAAAGCACGTTTAATTCCTTGTTAATGGCGCCATAATCACCTTTATCAGAAAGTGTTAACTTATTTGTTTGCTTTTTAATGCGTGTTGAGTCACAAGAATATGTACCGTGAAGTATTGCGTGATCACTGTGACTAGGTAAGTGCCTGAGTGGTGGATGGGTTGTGAGCACGACGTTTAGTATTTATTTATTTATTTACATTTACCTTACAGGCCTTCGAGAAGGCATAGTGTAAGGGGGGAAATACGGTAACATATTAGTATGGAATCGGGAAAAAATAAACATCACTATAATGAAAGGAGTATGCACACATGAAAAGTTTACACATCAGCAAATACAATATGCAGAGCAATAACAATAAATGGCAAATAATAACAAAGTAGCATAATAACATTGTAAACGTTTTTGCATGTTATACAGTAGTAAGCATGTAAAAAAATTGGGACTACTGAAATTCTTTTATCAACTTGTAGAGAAAAATGCAGGAAAATTAAAAAAAGGCATGATGTGTTTAGACAGTTGAAACGGCATATTGATCGTTTTTATTGTTGTTGTTGTTTTTATTGTTGTTGTTTTTAGTGCTGTTGTTGTTTTTGTTGTTTTTGTTTTTGTTGTTGTTGTTCTTGTTGTTGTTGTTGTTCTTAAAATGAATAATCATTTTTGTCATAGCAGGTCTATACAGCTATCATCATGCCTGTCTAAGCCAGCGTTTCAGGGAGTAGAAATAATTTGGTAAGGCAATACAATAAGTTAAAAAAAGATTCAGATGTCAAAGAGAAAATAACGCTGTTACATAAAGTCCGCGCGACATTATATTTGCCTGCGCATATCTAATACAACGATACATAGAGTTCAAGCGTACTCCTAACAAAAACCTAAAAAGAAATAAACAGACGAAAAACTGCAACATTCAAATACTTGAAAGAATTGCCGCATAAATGTAACGTAAGGTAAGAAGTGAAAGCTAGTGCGCACATCGAATAGGTTCAAACTAAAAATGGGCGGATCACATTTTTCCATTTTATATTGGAATTTGCTCAGAAAATACCCGCCGTTAGAATGGTAAACAGATTAGGAACGCACACCCGACGTCGTCCCTCACTGTATCTCGTCGAGGAGCGAAGCACAGTAAAATAAAAACCCCAACGGAGCATGCGTGCAGGTTTATGCTCTAATTTGAAATCTGAGTCCCAAAAATAACGCAACGCTACAGTTTCAACAAACCAGTTAATGAGTTCTGGGGTTTTACATTCGAAAACCACGATTTGATTATGAAACACGTCGTAGTTGGGGACTGCGCTTTATTTATGACCACCAGGGAGTGCTTAACCTGCCCCCAGTGCACGGGACAAAGGCGTTTTAGCATTCTGCCCCCAACGAAATGTGGCCGCCGCAGCCGGGATCAGATCCCGCGACCTGGTGCTTAGCAGCGCAACACCATAGCCGCTAAGACGCCGCGGCGGGTGAAGCTTACGGCGGTACACCTAATTACAGATGAACGTAGAGGCAACTTATACGCTACATTTGGCACCATGTTTTCTGTTCTTTTTTTAAGAGCGTTGACCCGGCTCACACAACGCTCAGAACAAAAGGCGCCAATTATTTTATACCAGATATCTCTATCTCTTACGCAAAAGTGCGCACAATTGTTATTTTTGTGGTAGAGAAGGGAACTATACTTTTGCAGTAATAAAGTAACCAGCCAACACTCCGGAGTTTACTACAGACTTAAGTGAAATGTGCCTCCCAAGACAGGTTTGAGTAAAAGAATGCACCGATATTCTTTATTCACTGAACATTCTCCCCTGGAGTACAAATACATGGCGAACAAATCTTACTGTGCAAATAAATGTCAATCTATCGACAGCATCTTCAAGTGGTTTCTAAAGAAAACCAGCTTCATTTTTTAATTATTGTTTGAAAGAACATATTTTAGAAGGGCAATAAATTGCGTTATCGACATCATTTTGTAGCATGATCACAAATATATAGCGTAAACGCTTTTCCAGCAGTACTATGTTATCCAAGTATTGAAAATTGTGCACATTGAAACAGTGGACGCAAGGTTATTCATGAAATTATGAAAAAGTAGCGTGATATATATACTCGACCCCGCTTTTGTTCGGCGAGAGGCACGCCGGCGCAGGACGACCTCATGCGTTCGCGGCGCACGCTGCCGAGTCTGCCGCTCGCAGTCCTGAAGCGGAGCGCGTCGCAACTCCCGGATTACAAGATCAGCGGGCTCAGCAGCCGGGCCACAATGCTCGTACTTTTCGTCGAAGCGACTCGGAAGCAGGACGCCGTGCGCCGAGCAAACCTGCAACACGGCCCGCACATCTTGCGCCTTCCTCTGCGGCGGACCTTGAGTTCACGAAGCAAACATGCAGCTGTTTTTGTGAAGACGCGCCTCGCTTTTGTGTTCCACCAATTCTCATGAAAGCCGGCCCAATCATATGTTCTTAAAATACTGTCATTTTACCGATGCAATAAGATCGACTATGTTTGCAGCTGCTCTGCTACATGTAACACTACTCTGCACGTAAAACATGGGGAATGCGGGAGACCGAAATTCAAGACGATGAGCAAGACGTCATTAGGGAACGTTTCGAACCTTACGAGATTGCATCTCTTTTCGCCACAGCACAAATTATTTAGCATTTATGCACTTATGATTCTTTCGGCGTTTTTTTTATTTCAGTCATTTTTGCGTTGTTTTCAAATATTTTCCATCAACTTAACACATATATATTTTGTGCAATCTACAGCGAATCTATTCTTACACACATATACACCCGTATTCGATCTGTGCCTAACCTCATTGTTCCAGTGAAAATTCCTAATCAATTGCATGGCGCTCTGCGACCAAAACGCAACCCTTGGGCAGATAAGTACCACATATCATCCTCAAATACTTTTGCTGGCTACCAAAAGCAGTCGTAGACGACGTGCGTCGCCTTTGACTTCGTTAACGCAGGCCAACCAAACACCCCAATTACGTGACATAGCTTGCACGGGTGTATTACACAAATCTGAACTACGTCGTTAGGCAAGTCCTCCGAGCAAGTTCGTGTCCGCCCGCCGTGGTTGCTCAGTGGCTATGGTGTTGGGCTGCTGAGCGCGAGCTGGCGGGATCGAATCCCAGTCCCGGCGGCCGCATTTCGATGGGGGCGAAAACACCCGTGTACTTAGACTTAGGTGCACGTTAAAGAACCCCAGGTGGTCGAAATTTCCGGAGTCCTCCACTACGGCGTGCCTCATAATCAGACAGTGGTTTTGGCACGTCAAACCCCATAATTTAATTTTCTTTTTAACTTCGTGTTCATAGTTGCACTGACGGCGCAATGTGTCACGCCACAAATGATGATCTGCCAACTGTTGCATGACGCTTCAGACTAAAGAATGATTCGACGTGTGAAACGAATCCGGAGTCCCCCACTACTGCGTGCCTCATAAGCAAATCATCGTTCCGGTACATGAAACCCTAGAATGCAATTCGAAATACGAACCGCAATATGATCTATGCGTGAACTAACTTCATGTCCATTTACCAGCTCTTCTCTGGTTCAAATATTTGTAGCACTTTCTATCACACGGGAACCTGAAAGTCATACGTCGTCCGGTGCAACTGCGTTTGTGGAGAATACATTGTTTACATTAAAGACTCGAACTAGGCATATTTCATCGAATGGGCCGAACAATTTGAAGAGCGCTTCCAGCTCTATTACAAAGCGACTAAATTATTTGACGGAAGCTGATAGAATGCAAATACAGACAGAAGGAACCGTCCCTGGGCTACTCTGATTGCAATACATCCACAACGGTGCATGATACATGAATGTGTGTCACGTTATACGCGCTGTGAATGAAAATAGCAATCCCTTCTATTCGTCGATTTAATGATGTGACAAAGTGCCCTTCAAAACCGTGCAGAAAAATCACATTTAGGCCTGTGTCTGAGACGGTAATTTCTGTAATAACGAACATATTCGCAACACAGTGTTGAAGTGACAATCATTAATTTTGTTCCAGTATATCTGAAAGGTCCTTATGTTAAGTTAAATCATTATGAAGTCGTCTTTCGTCTTGTGACTACGGCTGTCACAAAACAACTAAAATCAGGAAACTTGTGGCAGGTGCTTAGCATTATGTTAGAAAATATTGTCAACGTCTGCTGCATGTTCCTCTGAATCATGCAGGGCCGAAGATTTGTCATTCTTTGTGAAAATTTTTCCTAATTTGACCCAAGCGATACTGCATTCTTTCTTTTTGGCTACTGTCGTTGCACGCCAGAACAACTCTCAATTTTTCTTGTCGAGATTTTCATTCAAAAACAACTTTGGCCACTTAAAGATTTAATAGAGTGTAGCTTGTCGTGATTCTCAACTTCCTTTCTTTAGCGGTCACACACTTGACGCCTGCCAAGACTGTTGGAATTCAGTCGCATTTTCCTCGTGAGTGACGACCAGTAAACCCGCCGTGGTGGCGCAGAGGCTCAAACGATTCGGGCATGAGACCGAAACCCGGCCGCGGCGGCAGCATTTCGATAATGGCGAAATGCGAAAAACGCCCGTGTACCGTGCTTTGGGTGCGCAATAAAATCCCTAGGTTGTCAAAATAATTCCCGAATCTGCTGCTACAGCGTGCATCAGAATCAAGTCGTGGTTTGGACACCTAAAACCGCACACTTCGACTTAATAAAGGTTGCCACTTCTGATAGGGAGAAGTTCGATAAGCCCAGCTTCAGGTCTTCGTGTTCTTGTGGAAGGCCAAGAATTTCCGAATTATCATTGCGGCTATATTGCTCAGTGTCATTTCAAAACGTCATGTGTAAAGGGGGGTTTATTCGGCTCGTAGAGCAGCAGCAACAAACTCAGCACAAGCAGGTAGGGTGCAGCCAGCGAACGAACTGGGTACGTGCCACGCAATGGCAACGGGGCCTTTCAGCCTGCCGATCTTCTTCGTCACAACCACCCCCGGAATTGAAGAGTAGCCATACTGGCGACCTAGGAAGAGGTGGGTGGATCGTAATACTGCTTCAGCCGGTCAATGTGCACAGTCTCTCGCCCCCGACGACGCAGATCGGAAGATGGCGATACGGGTTTGACCACGTAGTTCGCTGGTGATGTTTGTGCAACCGCGCGGTAGTGCCCGTGGTACTTCAGGAGGAGCTTGGACGAAAGGCCAGGAGCAGCAACAGGCGGGACCCAAAGCCACACGAGTGAGTCGACGGGGAAAAAGTGAGGGGCAGGATTGAGGTCATGGCGTTCTTTTTGGCGGCACTGTTGAGCAGACGTCAAAGAACGGGGCAGTTGTCGGCATTTCTCGGCGCGCTGAGCAACCTCAGAAACAGGTGAGCGAGCATTCAGCAGGGTCCGGCCGGTACGGGAGAACCGTATCAATGGTCCTGGAGGAATGGCGGCCGTAAAGCAGAAAGAATGGTGAGAATCCGGTAGTGGCTTGAGAGGCAGTGTTATATGCATAAGTGACGAACGGAAGTACAAGGTCCCAGTTGGAGTGGTCAGATGCAACATACATTGATAGCATGTCACCAAGAGTTCTCTTTAATCGTTCTGTTAAGCCATTGGTCTGTGGATGATAACCAGTAGTAGGGCGGCGAATAATTTTGCATTCAGATAGGAGTGACTGCAGGACATCCGAGAGGAATACGCGGCCCCGATCGCTCAACAGGGGTGCTATGCAGGATGCGCCGAGTTTCTCGTTCACCCGAGTTTTACCCGAGTTTGCCCAACGGCAGTCAGTGAACGGAGATAGCGCAGAACGCGCAAAAGCTACAGGCCAAAAAATATGTAGACAAAAAGCCGCGTATGACAACGTGAGCGCACCCTGCGCGGCACGCTGCTTCCACGTTTCAAGCGCAGAAGGCTGCACCATAACGAAACGCGCCAGCGCCGCGTATTGTTATCAGCGGATTATCGCAACTTAGCAATACCGTGACTGTCCCGCTGTCTGTCTGCACACTGGCCGTGAACCGCTTGCCACGCCTTTCCCGGGCGCGTCTAGGGCGTGCCTCCTCTTTCGTGCACTATCATTCTTTCCTCCTTCGAATGCGAACAGGGTACATGCGGCGCATTCTTGCACCTACACTTTCGCTCAAACGAATACGTTAAAGTACAACAAATAAAATAACGAACATTTTTATTGCTTTAAGTAGCTGTTTTTTTTGTTTTCAGTGCTAGAAATTTGTGATGACAAACGGAGATCGAGCAAACTATTAAATTTTGCACGTCTTGCCGCGAGTGGCGACAGTGAGGCGAAAGCTTAGAAGCAGATACATTGAAGAGGGTCACACACACGAGGGCGTTCATACAGTGACAAGTTGCCTAGGGGCGCTGCAGTACCATCCTCAATAAAGTCAGTCATGATCCATAGAGGAAGGGTGGCTAGAAGGGGAGGTGTGAATACCGGCGGCGCTTTCCTTCGGGCGCGCGTGACCCCCTTGCGCACCGATGCCACCAGGGGGAACGTGGCGCTGCTGCTCGCGGCGTGGTATTACGGCGTGGTACTCCCGCGCTGGCCTGCGCCCTCCGCTGCCAGTTGGTCTCGACGCCTGTTTTGGAGTGTTCCTCCCGACATTCCGTCATTCGAGGGCGAGATGCTGTGGACCACCAAAGTTATGTTGAGCACCGCAGCGACGCACGGCTAGTTTATTACATTGCAGGTTATGTGGCGAGAAGGCGTGTTTTGCCCACGCATTGTGAAGACTGCGAAGCACCATAAAGGCAATATCCCCAGAGAGCTTCCACCAGAGGCATCCAAAGAGTGGGACCTTGAGGGCCTTTTATATCCCTCAGAATCGTTCTATAAGCTGGACAATGCCCTTGAAAACAAGCTCACTCGTTTATTCAGTGTAACACCCGCCGTGGTTGGTCAGTGGCTATGGTGTTGGGCTGCTGAGCACGAGGTCGTGGGATCGAATCCCGGCCACGGCGGCCGCATTTCGATGGGGGCGAAATGCGAAAACACCCGTGTACTTAGATCTAGGTGCACGTTTAAGAACCCCAGGTGGTCAAAATTTCCGGAGCCCTCCACTACGGCGTGCCTCATAATCAGAAAGTGGTTTTGGCACGTAGAACCCTATAATTTTTAATTCAGTGTAACACGCTAGCATGCCAAAGCTGCGGCCTAGATTTTGCAGTCAATTGGTTAAATGTCAAAGATTGGTTGCCTAGACCATTCTGCTACCCTGAAAGCCTCAGTTATACGTTTTTATTGCCTCACAAGGATTCACTTTTTGCTTAAAGGTGTCAATCAGCAGAGCAGTGAGAAGAAACGGAAAACACTGAAACCTTGTGTGTCGTAAATTTTTTTGCTCACTTGTAAATAAACGATTTCATGACCAGATCTGTTGCTTCAATGTCTGCAATCATAGTAAATTCCTTATATGAGCGTCAAAATGACGTGCTACAGGTCTGCAAGCCCAGACAAAAAGTGGTTTGTAAATACGTCCAGACTTTATCAGGCAATGTCTGCAGTTTACAGGCCTTACGGCACGCATAGGGTGATTGACTGCTGATCTCGAGGACGACGGTCGCATTTTCAGGGAGGCGATATGCAAGGCGCCCGTGTGCCGTATGATGTCAGTGCGCGTTAAAGAACCTGAAGTGGTCGAAATTATTTCGAAGCCCCCCACTAGCCCCTAACACCCAAAGCCAGCTCACGAAATGCGCACAGACGAAACGCGTTTTAATCTCGATACAGTGCGAACTAGGCCCGTAAAATTTCACAGGAGTAATGATGTGGGCTGACATAGCATTGTTGCCATGATAAAGATTCATTCTTTGACGCTCGCAGAAAGCGCGCGACACCCGAAACGGGCTCACTTTCACTTCGGTGGTAGAGATGCAGCTGACGTGAGGCTGGCGAGGCGCTCATTTCGGCTGCGTGCTTACCCCGCCTTGGTCAGCAGCGCCGCCCCGCGGCATCGGTGCGCTGTGGGGTCACGTTTGCGCCGCCGGTATTCACACCTCTCCTTCTAGCCACCCTAATAGAGGGTCATGGCCACTCTTTCTCTATTAGGGGAATAGAAACGCAGCGCCGCGGTACGGCTGTTCATCGCAGGCGGCTCACTAGGCTATTAAGGGCCCCGCTTTAGCAACTAAAAACGACAGAACGGCTGTCGTTGCAAAATGGCGGTATGTTATTTTAGAGTCCGTAGTGACGCAGTTCAGTGAAAACGTATCAGTTTATCTTTGTGCGCGAAGCCTCTGCGATACATTGCGAAAAGTGCGTGCTTCCCAGCGACACAATTCATCGCTTGTCATCGCTTGCCCAGTGAAGGTGCCTCTGGGCGCATGTACGCAGTATATGAGTGTGTTGTGCAGTCGAAGGTGCTTGCGGATTACCTCTGCTGGAGCCAGCAGCGATCGCAGATGGATATCGTAACGACACCGCAGCAATCGCATTGGGCAGGTGAGGGCTCTTGTGTGCAGTTATGAAATCAGACTTCGAACGGAGAGAGGTGTTGAAACTGTTGAGTGCGCAGTGCTTGTGATGAAGAAATGCCATTGCACTGGGTCTAGAAGACGAGCGATTCTCGGACGCTGATCGTGTTTACGACGCTGTGGCTCCGTTTCATCACCGATGACAGAGCAGCCATCTCATACGACTGCTGCGATACGCACTCCTCAGCATCGTCGTCCCCCTCGGCGCATCGACGCCTTGCAAGCAGCTACAGTGACGTGCCGACAATTTACTGTGCCCTACGCGCCACAATGCAGGCAATGCAACCGTGTTGTGGGGCCATCTGAGCCCGAGAAGATGTATGCATAAGCCAGCGACAGTCAACGCTTTGTTTTTGATAGTGGTGCTCAGTACATCACCGATGACAGTGCGTTGTGCGTGCTTTATGTCGGCGGTCAAGATTGTTCATGCCTCTCAGCTCGACACCGCGTCGCTGTTGCCGGAAGATAAGTTGGGCGTGGCCCAACTGTAGTGGGTGCGCGCACAAGAGTTACATGCCTCGCGTGGGGCGTGACCTCTGGTTTTGATTGACAGGCGAACTCGTGCTAAACTCGTACATCGCGAAACCCCCTCCGAGTTCAACTCGGGAACATGGCGGCGGCAGCAGCAGCCTGTGTCAATGCATCCAGCGGCAGCGAGCGTCAGTATGACCGTCCGGACCCGTTCACCTACATGACCGACGGAAAGTTTCAGCGTCATTTTCGCCTGTCGAAGACATCAGTGCGCTTGCTGTGTGACGTGCTAGGCGAAGGCTCTCGTCTGCGGAGACAGCGTGGCGGGCTTCATTCGCTCACCGTCGTAGAGCAAGTCCTCTGTGCCCTCTGTTTCTACGGGACTGGGACTTTTCAGGGAAGCGTCGGCACCGAGCGTTACATTGGACGACATCAAACTACTGTTAGCCACTGTGTCAGAGATGTGTCTGACGCGCTTATCGATGCGGCAGTGCGTAAGCGGTGGCTAGCTTTCCCGAATACTGCGGCTGAGCGGGCATATATAAAAGAATGCTTCCTACTTCGTGGGAACATTACGAACGTAGTCGGGTGTGTCGACGGAACGTACGCAGGAATGAATTCGCCTTCAATGTCAGCGTTACTGTGATTAACATTGAAGCAATATTTAGACGCGCCATACTGCCAAATTTGTCACTTCTGTGTAGCCGACTGAAATTTTGTGTTAGCGACATCTCACATGCGGCTGCTTATGATACTGACTTTTTCGCTGGTTGATGACTTTTGTCCGGTTGTTCTACTTGTCTGTCAGGGTGCCTTCCAAATGGCTCACTTTCTTGGGAAAGGGTAATTAAGTATAAATAGATAAATGGATATCACAAATTGTGTGAAGTAACCTATGAATGCTAATTTCATAAAGAACTTGGGGTTCTTCATTGGTGAAGTAACTTAGTATGCACAATGCTGAACTTTGGTCATGCGTAATCTATCGGCCGCACTATGAAACAGCGAGGCATTGCACAATTTGTTGCAGCGCGAGATGTGGATGTTGCGCCAAGCCGGTTGTACCTATGCATTTGTGGCGAAATGAAAATGCATTAAGAATCTTGGTGTGTTGGCTTGCATGAAGAAAATACTTCAGAGTGTTTGCTCTGTTCACTGTCGATGCATGTGCCAGAGGGTCAATGCATCTTTTTTTTGGAGGGGGGGGGGCGGCATTATTCTGGATTGATAAATCATATATTTTCGTCTCATAATGGGGCTCTAATTCTTAAGCAGTAGAACAATGCACTTCCAATGCTCTGCAGAACTCTCTGTACGTGAAGATGTCATGAAGCGCCAAGGCAAAATTACATATCGGGAGAAATGTGGTGCAGATGCCAATGAAAAGTGGGTCTTTAACCCACCATGATAAAAATAAATATTGCTGAGCATATAGACCGTTTGTACAGCTTTAGAGCAATGATTACACAAAATGTGATATGCTCAAATGAGTAAACACTTGCCACAATGCCAAAGTAGGATGGGCGACATGCAGCATATATTGACATTGAACATGTCTCGTAACCGTTATTTTTATTGTAAGCCCTCTCTGTCACACCTTTCCCTCCGGCACTCCCTTTACTGAAACATGGCACTGTCTTTCCGTTGGTGTCATGATGGTAATGGTAACGGCAGCAGCAAGGCTGGTTAATAATTGCCCCTTTGATTCGTGTGAGTTTAGTGGTAAAAAATATGGCACGTGCATACATACACCTGTGCCGCAAAATTTAACACTTGTGATTTTTTGGAGAGCTAATTTGTGTTGGGGTATTTCAAAGATGTGTGCCATTGTGGCCTAATAAATAGAGCATGGGTGAGGTTGAAGACTGGGTGTATTGGTATAGAAGCTTGAAATTGAATTGCACAACAATTCGACGGGACACAAAGAGAAATACAGGCAGCAGAATGCTCTGCTGTATGTGTTACTCTTCTTCGTGTGCCGTTGAATTGTTGTGCGATCCAAGTTCAAATAGAGCATTGGGCTTCTTTGGTGCAGGACCGAGGAAGTGTGAGCTATTCGACAATATGCCAGTGCCTTGCCACACAATTATGGAAGTCGGAAGGTTTGCAAACAAAGCTTTGCTTTCACATTCACCTGCTCATGTAATACAAGCACTGATTGAAAGAACCATCATACAAAAATAATGGTAAAATCAATGGCCTGTGAAAAGTGTAATTTGTATATTTACACTGTTGACACAATAGGTGCCATACCGGCCTCAAAATTGTACTCGACAGAGCAGTTTGTTTCCTATGTGAAGCACAACCTTCCATTACATGCTGTGCAGAGAACCAAGTTCAGTTTGTTTTGACGTGCTACAGAACATTCACTGTAATCTGTTTTTGATTCTAAAGAAGTGCCAAACACCACCTATTTTTCAAGGATGTCATGGGAATATTTGGCGAGACCTTTTTACAGCCCCTCATAATGGAAGTGTGGCCAGCCAGCTTTGCTTGGATGCCTTTATAGATTTCTGCTCCTGATCATTGTGTGCTATCAAGTTGCAGAAGTCTATGCAACTGGTGCAAGGCATTACATGTTTCTCTAGTCGGATACAACTTTAGGAGGCTGCGGAATCTGCACTTTAAGGCAGGTGAACACAAGCCCGCACCAATGGGCACGCACTCTAGACTGACATCGTGCCGCCAGACAGACTAATACCTGCTCGTTGGAAAGGGACTATTTCTTTAGACATGGAGGCAATCGACTGCTGCGCTTTGGTCATCTGGGTGGGGCCTCTCCTGTCTTCTGAAGTTTTATCAGACTCTAAAGGATGCTGCTTTTCATACTACATGAGAGGACAAAGTGTACAATTTTTTGGCCTATGAAATAGATACACGAGAAGTGTGCTATGCAAGGGCTTAAGATGTGTGAAAATTAGTACATGCAATTATAAGACAATGTTAAAGAATATGTGGTATCGAACATGTATGTAACGGCACATTTGAATCGGGGAGTGTTGCAGTCATATGCACAGTCTATAGGTGATAGCATGATTAAACTCCTGCTGTTTCCTGTCTTCATTGTGAATTATGCACACCATTCATCTTGTGGCTAATCAACACGCTCTGTATTCTTGCACATAGAAAGAACAAACAGCACAATGACGTGTATGCTGCATTAGTGTATTTTTTATTTACATGGTCAAAGAGTGGCACAGGTTGTCTTACGTTTTTGCCTATTTTGAAGGGACACCAAGTGCATGTTAGATGTCTCCTAATATGCACAGCACAACATTCACTGCAATAATTTTATTCATCTTCTTGAATAATAAACAAAATAATAAACTGAAAGCTCCTTTATAAGGTGCCTTCTGTGGGCTCGACAGGAGAGCAGTGAGGGCACCGATACTGCTGTTGCAGAGCAGCGCTCTGGACCTCTGCCACACACTCAAGAGCACGTGCCTGGCGCTCGCCTACTGCCACCAGGCGGTTGAGTGCCTCCAGCAGCAGAATGTTTTGCTGCAAAAAAAGTGTATTGGAATGAATCAGCCGCATACAAACCATTATTTACAAAGAAAAATGCTCGTTGCACTATTAGTACCAAGTGCCATTAACTGTGGAAGCCTTTAGTGTAGTATGCATAATAAAACAATGTGTCGGGACAACGTTGCTTTATTTTTCATAACTGGGGTTTTCTTTTTCAGAGCCAATTGTCATGTTGATTAGTGTGCCAGCAGCTGAGGTGCCCCACCTTCACGAGTCTCTACTGTCAGCACCACAAACCTATTTTTGTTCGCTGCAAAGCAAATGCTTCACCCTACAATCCCGTCTTATACGAGCTGATTGCATCCTATGCCTACAAACATATTTTTATCCCATTACGCAATGTTCTACCATACTCGGCTCTAGTTCTCTCTCCTTGACGTCTATTCTGTCACGCTTATGTAATCACCTGTTATGAATTGGCAACAAGTGATCGAATACGTGCATGGCCTGCCTGCCGATTCCATTTTTTTTCTTAATCTCAACTAGCATATCTGTTGCCACGGTTTACTACGCCACTGTCTTCCTGCCTTAATGCTATCTCCAACAATCTTTGTTACATCGCTTTCTGCACAGTCCTTGACATCTCAAGTTTCTTTGTTAACCTCCAGGTTTATGTCCCATATTGCATAACCGGTAGAATGCAATGATTCTAAACTTTTTTCAAGGATATCGGTAACGTGGCGATCACGATTCGGTAATGCCTTCCATGTGCTGTTCAACCCGTGAAATTTTTGTATAAGTTTCCTGCTTTATATCAGTACCTGCTATTGATATTTCACCTGGATAAAGATACTCTTCCATAAATTTTGCGGGCTTGATGTCACTCATGAATTTCTGTTATCTCGCGAAGTTAGTGAAGGTTACCTTCATCTTTTCCATATTTTCGCTGGCCCGCTTGCATGTAAAAGCACGAACACTCATTGGTTCTCATTGCCTTCTTTAAGCTGCTGGACATTCAGTTCGTTACTACGAAAGTGACTTAATCCGTGCACTTTTATTATGCTAAATATGAAACAGTAGAAATATACTTATCTGCAGATTGTCGATGTCTCCTTCACTGTGTTGGTAGCGAGATCCATCGTCGGTACCACCTCCTTGTCGCATCGTAGCTATATAGGCTGTCTTCCTTTTTTACACACTATGTAATGTTCGTGACGCTCGCAGTCACGCAGAGTGGATGAACTCGCAGAAGGAGCACCGGACAAGTTTCTTCAGCACGGCGCCGTGAACAGTAGGTGCGCGTTGCGATATGTAAAATCGCCGAAGCTATTGGCAGTCTTACGGTGTGCCCGGAAAGATTGCGTACGGAGGAACAGAACTATCCAAGAAATAGTGGTCATTGTCGAGCCTGATCACTACGTCGCGCACTGCAAGCTCGTTGTACGAGTTTGTTTACACTGGGCCTCTTCGATGTTTAGCCGCCATGCTCGCCCGGTGAATGGATGTGATGACGCCACCACAGCGTTCCCTCGTGGTATAATGCGAAGCGTACTAAATTACAAATTAGTCTAATGCATATTCAGTGTACATGTTGTAAGCTTTAAAATGCTTCTATACCACGTTAAAGTAACTAATAATATTGTACTAAATGCATTTGTTTTATAACTTGCTTGTGGATGTAATGCACTCGGTGGAACGACAAACAAGTGAAAGAAGGCACGACCATGCACCGACGATATGATCACGTGAGCCCCAGTTTGTCGACCGCCCAGAAGGCAACGCCCAAGGAATGATAGCCAGCCAGAGTGAATCTAGATAAACCAATGAAACTGGAGGCTTGTCGAAAGATAAACTGTGTCTCGGTACCATTCGTGCTTTCATCTTGGGGTGTCGCCAGAGCTCGTGAAGATCCCGAGTTTCGCCAAACTCGGCGCATCCTGCATAGCACCCCAGTTCACGAGGTGCGCCATGGCGGAGAAGGAAGTTTACAATGAACGAGGCGATGTCTTTTGCTGATGCGGCAGACAACGCGGCGGTTTCAGCATACCGTGTCAAATGATCTACGGCGACAACAATCCATCGGTTGCCAGCGCCAGTAGATGGAAGAGGCCCGTATATGTCAATGCCGACATGATCAAATGGCTGAGCTGGGCAGGGCAGTGGTTGGAGAGGTGCGGTGGAGAGATGCGGGACACATTTGCGTCACTGGCAGGCAATGCAGGAGCGTACGTATTTGTGGACGAATGTGTACATCCCTCGCCAATAATATTGTAGGCGAAGCCGTGTGTAAGTTTTTGACACTCCGCCGTGACCACACTGCGGGTCAGAATGAGAAGCGGAGCAGAACTCTTGTCGTAGGTGGCGAGGCACTACTAAGAGCCACTTGCGGCCGTCATTGTGGTAGTTGCGGCGGTATAAAAGTCCGTCCCGGATTGTGAGATGCTGCGCCTGTCGGCGTAACGCTCGAGGTGCCGAAGTTGCTGGGGGATTTGACAAAAAGTGGAATATCATGACGATCCATGGGTCTTTTCGTTGCTCCGATGCCATGTCCAGGATGTCAAGCGGTGAGACGTCATGTCTATCGGTAGAAGTAGTGCTGTCTGAAGTAACTGGGGAGCGCGAGAGGGCATCGGCGTCAGCGTGTTTGCGTCCAGAGCGATAGACGACACGGATATCATATTCCTGGATTCGGAGGGCCCACCGAGCGAGGCGGCCCGACGGGTCTTTTAGGTTGGACAACCAGCAAAGAGCGTGATGATCCGTCACCGCGTCAAAGCGTCGACCGTAGAGATATGGGCGAAATTTTTGAAGAGCCCATACGATAGCCAAGCATTCTTTTTCTGTTACTGAGTAATTGGCCTCAGGTTTCGTAAGGGCACGACTGGCATAGGCGACTACGTATTCGGCATTAGTGTTCTTGCGTTGTGCGAGCACGGCACCAAGGCCGCCACCACTGGCGTCAGTGTGAAGTTCTGTAGGTGCGCTTGGATCAAAATGGCGCAAGATTGGCGGAGACGTGAGTAGGTGACGAAGAGTCGTAAAGGCATCATCAGAGGCTTCCGACCAAGCAGAAAGTTCATTGTCGCCTTGGAGAAGTTGGTTTAGTGGTGCGATCACAGTAGCAAATTTGCAAACGAAACGTCGAAAATAAGAGCATAGGTCAATGAAGCTGCGTAGTGCTTTCAAGTTAGTGGGCTTCGGAAATTCGGATATGGCGCGAAGTTTAGCAGGATGAGGAAGAATGCCTTCTTTGGAGACAACGTGGCCTAATATAGTCAGTTTTCGAGTTGCAAATCGGCACTTTTTTAAGTTAAGCTGGAGACCAGCACTCCGGAGACAGGTCAAAACATGATGTAAACGCCGAAGATGGGTCGGAAAATCAGGAGAAAAGACGACAACGTCGTCGAGGTAGCAGAGGCAAGTATGCCACTTCAGGCCGCGTAGGATGCCATCCATCATGCGTTCGAAGGTGGCGGGCGCGTTGCACAGACCGAAGGGTATTACAGTTAATTCATACAAGCCGTCTAGTGTTACAAACGCAGTTTTCGAACAGTCAGCGTGAGCCATGGGCACCTGCCAGCAGCCAGAGCGGAGATCTAAGGAGGAGAAAAACTCCGCTCCTTGCAAACAGTCAAGTGCGTCGTCCATACGCGGCAACGGGTATACATCCTTTCGGGTAATCTTGTTAAGCCTTCGATAATCGACGCAAAATCGTATGGTGCCGTCTTTTTTTTGAACTAGGACGACTGGTGATGCCCAATGACTACTAGAAGGCTGGATGACACCGCGATTGAGCATATCGTTCACCTGGTCATTGATAACACGTCTTTTAGTCGCCGATACTCGGTAGGGACGCTGTCCAATTGGTGCATGGCTCCCAGTGTCGATAGTGTGCGAAACAGTCGTTGTGCGGCCGAGTGATGTTGCTTGGCAGTCAAAAGACGAAGAGAAGCCTTGGAGCAAGCGAAGAAGTTCGTCGCGCTGCGTCGTCGTAAGGTCACTGGCAATAGCTGGCGTAAAAGAACGCGGCAGTGACTGAGGAGGCGATGCCTCGAGAGCAGCAAGATAACTCGAGTCGTCCATCGTGTCAAACATTGAAGATGAGGTCAGTGGCTCTGCTCTGCCAAGGCTTTCACGGCGACGTAAAGTAATTGCTTCAGCCGATGGGCTTGAGACGCACATGAGAGAGGCGCCAGCTTTGAACTCGAGCACGGCGAACGGCAGTGGTATTGAACGGCGGCGAACTAAGAGTTCGGACGGAGCGAAGAGTACTGTGCCGTCATCTACGGATTCGCAAGAGATACTGACAAGAGTGGAAGACCAGGCAGGTATAACGGTGTCATCTGAAACAGCGATTTTGCGACAATTGTCCTTCATCATCATCATCATCATCATCATCATGAGCCTGGTTATGCCCACTGCAGGGCAAAGGTCTCTCCCATACTTTTCCAACTACCCTGGTCATGCACTAATTGTGGCCATTTTGTCCCTGCAAACTTCCTAATCTCATCCGCCCACCTAACTTTCTGCCGCCCTCTGCTACGCTTTCCTTCCCTTGGAATCCATTCCGTAACTTTTAATGACCATCGGTTATCTTCCCTCCTCATTACGTGACCTGCCCATGCCCATTTCTTTTTCTTGATTTCAACTAAGATATCATTAACTCGCGTTTGTTCCCTCACCCAATCTGCTCTTTTCTAATCCCTTAACGTTACACCTATCATTCTTCTCTCCATAGCTCGTTGCGTCGTCCTCAATTTAAGTAGAACCCTTTCCTTAAGCCTCCAGGTTTCTGCCCCGTACGTGACTACTGGTAAGACACAGCTGTTATAAACTTTTCTCTTTAGGGATAATGGCAACCTGCTGTTCATGACCTGAGAATGCCAGCCAAACGCATCCCAGCCCATTCTTATTCTTCTGATTATTTCAGTCTCATGATCCGGATCCGCAGTCACTACCTGTCCTAAGTAGATGTATTCCCTTACCACTTCCAGTGCCTCACTACCTATTGTAAACTGTTGTTCCTTTCCGAGACTGTTAAACATTACTTTAGTTTTCTGCAGATTAATTTTTAGACCCACCCTGCGGCTTTGCCTCTCCAGGTCAGTGAGCATGCATTGCAGTTGGTCCCCTGAGTTAGTAAGCAAGGCAATATCATCAGCGAATCGCAAGTTACTAAGGTATTCTCCATTAACTCTTATTCCCAACTCTTCCCAATCCAGGTCTCTGAATACCTGCTGTAAACACGCTGTGATTAGCATCGGAGAGCTCGTATCTCCCTGCCTGACGCCTTTCTTTATTGGGATTTCATTGCTTTCTTTATGGAGGACTACGGTGGCTGTGGAGCCGCTACAGATATCTTTCAGTATTTTTACATACGGCTTGTTTACACCCTGATTCCGCAATGCCTCCATGACTGCTGAGGTTTCGACTGAATCAACCGCTTTCTAGTAATCAATGAAAGCTATATATAAAAGTTGGTTATATTCCGCACATTTTTCTATCACCTGATTGATAGTGTGAATATGGTCTATTGTTGAGTAGCCTTTACGGAATCCTGCCTGGTCTTTTGGTTGACGGAAGTCTAAGGTGTTCCTGATTCTATTTGCAATTACCTTAGTAAATACTTTGTAGGCAACGGACAATAAACTGATCGGTCTATAATTTTTCAAGTCTTTGGCGTCCCCTTTTTATGGATTAGGATTATGTTAGCGTTTTTCCAAGATTCCGGTACGCTCGAAATCCTGAGGCATTGCGTATACAGGGTGGCCAGTTTCTCTAGAACAATCTGCCCACCATCCTGCAACAAATCTGCTGTTACCTGATCCTCCCCAGCTGCCTCCCCCTTTGCATAGCTCCCAAGGCTTTCTTTACTTCTTCCGGTGTTACCTGTGGGATTTCGAATTCCTCTAGACTATTCTCTCTTCCATTATCGTCGTGGGTGCCACTTGTACTGTATAAACCTCTATAGAACTCCTCAGCCAGTTGAACTATCTCATCCATATTAGTAATGATATTGCCGGCTTTGTCTCTTAACGCATACATCTGATTCTTGCCAAATCCTAGTTTCCTCTTCTCTGCTTTTAGGCTTCCTCCGTTCCTGAAAGCATGTTCAATTCTATCCATATTATACCTCCTTATGTCAGCTTTCCTACGCTTGTTGATTAACTTTGAAAGTTCTGCCAGTTCTATTCTAGCTGTAGGGTTAGAGGCTTTCATACATTGGCGTTTCTTGATCAGATCTTTCGTCTCCCGCGATAGCTTACTGGTATCCTGTCTAACGGAGTTACCACCGACTTCTATTGCACACTCCTTAATGATTCCCACAAGATTGTCGTTCATTGCTTCAACACTAAGGTCCTCTTCCTGAGTCAAAGCCGAATACCTGTTCTGTAGCTTGATCTGGAATTCCTCTATTTTCCCTCTTACCGCTAACTCATTGATCGACTTCTTATGTACCACTTGCTTCCGTTCCCTCCTCAGGTCTAATCTAATTCGAGTTCTTACCATCCTATGGTCACTGCAGCGCACCTTGCTGAGCACGTCCACATCTTGTATCATACATGGGGATGCCAGGGTTAGCGCAGAGTATGAGGTCTATTTAATTTCTAGTTTCGCCGTTCGGGCTTCTCCACGTCCACTTTCGGCTATCTCGCTTGCGGAAGAAGGTATTCATTATCCGCATATTATTCTGTTCCGCAAACTCTACTACTAACTCTCCCCTGCTATTCCTAGTGCCTATGCCATATTCTCCCACTGCCTTGTCTCCAGCCTGCGTCTTGCCTACCTTGGCATTGAAGTCGCCCATCAGTATAGTGTATTTTGTTTTGACTTTACCCATCGCCAATTCCACGTCTTCATGGAAGCTTTCGACTTCCTGGTCATCATGACTCGATGTAGGGGCGTAGACCTGTACAACCTTCATTTTGTACCTCTTATTAAGTTTCACAACCAGACCTGCCACCCTCTCGTTCATGCTATAGAATTCCTGTATGTTACCAACTATATTCTTATTAATCAGGAATCCGACTCCTAGTTCTCGTCTCTCTGCTCAGCCCCGGTAGCACAGGACGTGCCCGCTTTTTAGCACTGTATATGCTTCTTTTGGCCTCCTAACTTCACTGAGCTCTATTATATCCCATTTACTGCCCTCTAATTCCTCCAATAGCACTGCTAGACTCGCCTCACTAGATAACGTTCTAGCGTTAAACGTTGCCAGGTTAATATTCCAATGGCGGCCTGTCCGGAGCCAGGGATTCTTAGCACCCTCTGCAGCGTCGCAGGTCTGATCGCCGCCGCTTCGCAGCTGTTGGGGACTGAGGGCCGGGGTTTGATTGTTGTGTTCATATAGGAGGTTGTGGCCAAGTACGGCACCAGGGTGGCCAATCCTGCTCTGGTGAGGGGATGCGTTACCGGTTCAGGTCACCGGGATCAGGCCACATTCCAGGCCTGTTTTATGCAATTTTATCAACATGCGGAGTTTTTTTAATCCGGTGGAAAATTGCGCGGCACCGAGATTGGAACCACGGACCTCTTGCACGCGAGGCGGGTGTTCTACCTCTACGCCACCGCTGCACCTTATGTCACCGCTGTCCTTATGGTCAGTGATAATATCGGTCGAAAACTTAAACAGCTCGATTTCAGCGCGGGCGCAGTCAATGATCGCATGATGTGTGGAGGGAAAGTCCCAACCTATTATGACGTCGTGTGAACATGGCAACACGATAAATTTTATGATATAGAGGACCTCTTGAATTACGACACGAGCCGTGCAGGCACCGGATGGCTCGACGTGCTGGGCGTTGGCAGTTCGAAGAGACAGCCCAGAAAGCGGCGTCGTCACTTTTCCTATCTTGTGGCAAATACGGGCATCTATCGCTGAAAGTGCAGCGCCGGCGTCGACAAGTGCTAGCGTCAATGTTCCTTCTATTGTGACTTCAATAACGATCTTCGGGGAAATTTGAGGCCTTATACATTTCGCTGGCACCGCAGTTCTCGCCTCCTGAACTGCGATATTTAGTTTTCCTGGCGCAGAGGGCTCCGCCGCCGATGCATGGGGGAAAGCGAGCGGAGGCGAGGAGAAGGTGAACGGCGAGCGGCGCAGAATGCGGTGTCGACGGCAGAAGGAGATTCAAAGGCGTCCGAATAGTTGCGGCGTTGTTGGAAACGTGGCGCATACGGACGCACATTGTTCGGGACGTTCGGTGTAAGCAGGCGACAGTGACGTGCCACGTGTCCAGCACAGCGACAATAAAAAACAAATCGGACGGTTGTCTTCCGTGCGCCAATGGTCTTGAGGTCGTGCATAGTGCACCAGTGGACGGACTGGAGGGGATACGGGTGGGCGCAAAGGTGGGCGAAGGGGGCCGTAGGTTTGTGGCGTAGGCCTCATCGCGACTTCGGCGTACGTCAGGGGAGCGGCCGTCGGAGCCTGCTGAAGGGCAGGCGAAATGTGGTAATCTACCTGCTCCTTGATGACAGATTGGAGAGCGGGCACCAACGGAGTACTCGGCTGGCCGTGTGCAAGTGGAATCAAGGAAAGCTGACGAGCCACCTCTTCATGGACGAATTCCTTGATCTGTAGCAGCGGCGAAGTGTTATCCGGGGCAGCAGCCAATCTCGACATTGAAGTGGCCTGAGGTGTAGATTGGCGGGTGGCTACGCATTATTTGCGCAGTTCGTCGAAGCTTTGACACAGACTGACGAGTTCAGAGACTGTCGAGGAATTTTTCGCCAACAGCATCTGGAAGGCGTCGTCTTCAATGCCTTTCATGATATGGCGGATCTTCTCGGCATCAGCCATTGCGACGTCAACGCGGTTGCAGAGGTCGACAATATCTCCGATATAGCTGGTAAATGTCTCCCGGCACTGTTGCGCACGGCCACGCAAACGTTGCTTGCCGCGAAGCTTGCGAACCGCGGGGCGCCCAAATACCTCTGTCACATTAGTCTTGAAGGCAGTCCACGTCGTCAGATCACGTTCGTGGTTGCGGTGCCACACGCTGGCGACACCGCTCAAATAAAACGACACGTAATTAAGTTTTTTGGTGTTGTCCCAGTGGTTGTGGATTCTCACCCGGTCGTAGTCAGCGAGCCATTCTTCTACGTCATGGTCTTCGGTACCACTGAAGATGGGTGGGTCGCGTTGCCGTGACGGGCCGGGGCAGACCACGGTAGTCACCGGGGCAGCGGGTTGTGGTTGTGGTGGTCCTTTTTCCGGCATTATGAAGACGGGCTGTAGTGTCCTATTACGAAGTTCTAGAATTCTGGTTGTACCCAGCAGCTCTACCAATTGTAAAGGGGGGTTTACTCGACTCGTAGAGCAGCAGCGACAAACTCAGCACCAGCAGGTAGGGCGCAGCCAGCGAACGAACTGGGTACGTGCCACGCAATACCAACGGGGCTTTTCAGCCTGCCGATATTCTTCGTCACACATGCAAAAGCTGATGCCGCTTTGCCTACATTTGTACTGTAGGCGACAGAACGGCTATCTCAGACTCATATTTTGCGTTTTGAGTCTTGCATTCATTTAACTTGGTGATTAGCGTCTGTTATTTATTGGACATACATGTTGCCACCTCCTCTAGATGGTCGACGGATTGAGTTACATTAAAAAATTCTTCTTTGAGGCTTTAAAGTGCCTCTGATTTTTGAACCAAGAACCGTAAGCAGGAGTCTTCTCTAAGCACCTGCTACAAGTTTCCCGATTTTCAGTTTTGTGACAGCCGTAGTCACAAGACAAAAAATGACTTCATAATCATATATCTTAACATTTGAAGCTTTTACATATACTGGAACAAAATTAATGATTGTCACTTCAACACTGTGTTGTGAATATATTCGTTATTACAGAAATTAGTCTCAGACAGAGGCCTAGATGCACTTTTTCTGCACGGTTTTGAATGGCACCTTGTGATACCATCACATCGACGAATAGAAGGGATTGCTATTTTCATTCACAACGCGTATGACGTGACACACATTGATGTATCATGCTCTTGTGGAATGTCTTGCTCTCAGAATAGCGCAGGGGCGGTTCCTTCTCTCTGTATTCGCATTCGATCACCTTCCATCCTCCATTACCTCCATGTCCGCGAACTCATCCGCCAGCGATCCGTTCGGAATCACGTTTTGCGTAACGTGAGTAGTGTCAGACTGCTAGCAGAACTACAGTTTTCTTGTAGTTCTACAGATGTTGCAAACCTATAATTCTCATTTGGACAGCCCCATTGGGGTGAACTTATTCTGGGCAATACGCGAGAAAGATGGGCCAAGTGATAGAAATGGCCAATAAACAACAAAGGAGCAGTCAACTACAAACTTACCATCGGCGTCGTGGGATGTGACAAAAATAATATAAACTCGCAATACCCTACCTGCTAAAAAACGAGGTGTCGAAACAAGGTTTCGCCGCCAACTACAAGGAACAGCGGGCTTTAGGAGGGAGAGTGTAGAGCCGTAGACCTACAGTGGAATAAGTTGGCAGCTGATCTGGTTGGCGGCAGAACGATTGATTCATTTTATGATGCTTTGTGTGCCCCGCAACAATTCCAAGAATTGCGATGCGGGTAATAGGAAAAAAAATAAATAATTTATGTCCAAATTTTCAAGTTCGCCAATTTGAACATCATCAGGAAGGTGGCTCGCCATTTAAATGGCGTGCGGCAAAATGAAAGAATTGAAGGCCAGATCGCGGCGAGAAAGGCGTGTGAAGCTTCACTGACTATAGCGGGAGTGTGTATGAACGACTCGATGTGGGGGAATGTCTGCAAAGCGGGCGGATGGCTGCATATTTGCTGGAAGGTATTTTATGAAACAAGCAAAGGAGCGCTATGGATTTTCGCAATTCTAAGAGAGGAACGAGAACAATGTCTGGAAGCAAGGACACTAAATTTTTGATGTCATATTCCTTGTCACTTGTACACCTTGGTACTACATTAAACAACATGCGTAGTGGTTATAATCAGATGCAGCTAAGCGTTTTCACAAGCATTCTGGCAGGTATTGTTTGTAAGCATTTATACTTTCGCAGTGCTCAGGGATTAACCAATAGCTTCATTTACTATTTCCACTTCAACCTTGGGATGCAACAGTGCAGATTAGCGGAATGTAAGAAAACATGACTTAATAAATACTTTTCGCATTGCTCCATGTCACCAACACACCCTTTTAGTTTAGCAGAATATCTTACTTTTTGATATATTAACAGATGTGGATGCTCTTTCATGTTATTTATGTATGTTTATTTTACCCAGTGACGCGGCATCAGGTAAACATGTTCTCATGCGCTTTGCGAGTGGACGCCCGTAGTAGCAGAGATGGAAATGCTTTTTGAAAATGCGCCGAATTCGTTGATAAGCTTCGTTTAACTTGTGCGCAGGGTGGTCGCTGCCATCGAGAAATTGAAAACCCCGGGAGGAGTTGAGGAACAGATATTCCTTCGCCTGAGCAAATTTGAAGAGGGCACAAGATTTGCCGTCCGGTCTTCAGCACTGGGTGAGTATTTCAGGTGCGCCAAATCTCCGACAAAGGGATGTCACAGATAGAACTTTAAAGATATCGTCGTCGTCGTCGTCGTCGGCGGCGGCGGCGGCGGCCGCAGCAGCAGCAGCAGTAGCCTACTTTATGTGCACTGCAGGATGAAGGCCTCTCCCTGCGATCTCCAATTAGCCCTGTCTTGCGCCAACCGATTACAACAAGCGTCCGCAAATTTCCTAATTCCATCGCTCCGCCTAGTCTTCTGCCGTCCTTGACGGCATTCTCTTGGTATCTATTCTGCAACCCTAATAGTCCAACGGTTGCGTAACCTGCGCATTACATGATTTGACCAGCTCCATTTTCTTTCTCTTAGTGTCAAATAGAATATCGGCTATACGCGTTTGCTCTTTGTCGTTATGGATTAGGAATCCTACCCCGTATTGCTTCTTGTCTGGGAGACCTCTATTGCAGAGGACCTGACGGCTAGTCAGCACTGTATAAGCCTCTCCAGTTCTTCTAATGTCGCTAAGGCCAATAATATCCCAATGTCTGATAGTTCCTCAGCGTCCTGTTAAGCTAGCCTCACTCGACAGAGTTCGGGCGTTAAAGCTTGGCAGGGTCAGTTTCCATTAGTGGCCTGTCAGGACCAAGAGATTCTCAGCACCCTCTGCTGCGTTACAGGTCAGACCGCCGCCTTGGTCAGGTGCTCCGCAGCTTCTGCACTCTAAAAACTAAGGGAGTGCCGGGCACTCTCTTTGAGGGAGTAGCTGCTTGTCCTATATTTCACTCTCTTTTCGAGAGTAGATCGACCCTCTTTGAGAGAGAGTAGGTCAACTCCTCCTGACAGAGTTTTGTTACTCCACCGCAAGGGATTGCTAGTACTCTTCCGCAGAGTGATAATACTCTTCCCACAGGGAGTGCTAGTACTCTTTCCGCAGAGTGCTGATACTCTCCCCGCAGGGTTAATAGTACACCGCCAGACCGAGTACTTCTACTCCCCCAAACAGAGTGCTTGTACTCCTTCAGAACAGAGTGCTAGTACTCTTCCCAATACCCTCTTAGCCAAGTCCTGGTCACGCATGCAGGCAGGAAATCAGATCAAATTAGGGCCGCTGATATACTGTTCCCTAGGCGGCTCCTCAGAGACACTGGCCCGATTCCAAGCGGCCTTCAGAATAGGCGTGAGCAAAGTTATGCAGGATTTTAAAGTAATTTTTTCCTGGCTATTTGCTGCCAGGAAAGCGGTGGCGTAGAGGTGGAGCGGTGCAGCGGTGGTGCAGCGGTGGCGTAGAGGTAGAACACCCGCCTCGCGTGCAAGAGGTCCGTGGTTCGAATCCCGGTGCCGGCAATTTTCCACCGGATTAAAAAAAAAAAAAAAAAAAAAAAAAAAAAAAAAAAAACCGCGTGTTGATAAAATTGCACAAACAGGCCTGGAGTGTGGCCTGATCCCGGTGACCAGAACCGGTAACGCACTCCCTCACCAGAGCAGGATTGGCCACCCTGGTGCAGTACTTGGCCACAACCTCCTATATGAACACAACAATCAAACCCCGGCCCTCAGTCCCCAGCAGCTGCGAAGCTACTGACCACGGCGGCGGTCAGACGTGCGACGCTGCAGAGGGTGCTAAGAATCACTGGCTCCGGACAGGCCGCCATTGGAATATGAACCTGGCAACGTTTAACGCTAGAACGTTATCTAGTGAGGCGAGTCTAGCAGTGCTATTGGAGGAATTAGAGGGCAGTAAATGGGATATAATAGGGCTCAGTGAAGTTAGGAGGCCAAAAGAAGCATATACAGTGCTAAAAAGCGGGCACGTCCTGTGCTACCGCGGCCTAGAGGAAAGAAGAGAACTAGGAGTCGGATTCCTGATTAATAAGAATATAGCTGGTAACATACAGGAATTCTATAGCATTAACGAGAGGGTGGCAGGTCTTGTTGTTAAACTTAACAAGAGGTACAAAATGAAGATTGTACAGGTCTACGCCCCTACATCAAGTCATGATGACCAGGAAGTCGAATGCTTCTATGAAGACGTGGAATCGGCGATGGGTAGAGTGAAAACCAAATACACTATACTAATGGGCGACTTTAATGCCAAGGTAGGCAAGAAGCAGGCTGGAGACAAGGCAGTGGGGGAATATGGCATAGGCACTAGGAATAGCAGGGGGGAGTTATTAGTCGAGTTTGCGGAACAGAATAATATGAGGATAATGAATACTTTCTTCCGCAAGCGGGATAGCCGAAAGTGGACGTGGAGGAGCCCGAACGGCGAGACTAGAAATGAAATAGACTTCATACTCTGCGCTAACCCTGGCATCATACAAGATGTGGACGTGCTCGGCAAAGTGCGCTGCAGTGACCACAGGATGGTAAGAACTAGAATTAGCCTAGACCTGAGGAGGGAACGGAAGAAACTGGTACATAAGAAGCCGATCAATGAGTTAGCGGTAAGAGGGAAAATAGAGGAATTCCAGATCAAGCTACAGAACAGGTATTCGGCTTTAACTCAGGAAGAGGACCTTAGTGTTGAAGCAATGAACGACAATCTTGTGGGCATCATTAAGAAGTGTGCAATGGAAGTCGGTGGTAACTCGATTAGGCAGGATACCAGTAAACTATCGCAGGCGACGAAAGATCTGATCAAGAAACGCCAATGTATGAAAGCCTCTAACCCTACAGCTAGAATAGAACTGGCAGAACTTTCGAAGTTAATCAACAAGCGTAAGACAGCTGACATAAGGAAGTATAATATGGATAGAATTGAACATGCTCTCAGGAATGGCGGAAGCCTAAAAACAGTGAAGAAGAAACTAGGAATTGGCAAGAATCAGATGTATGCGTTAAGAGACAAAGCCGGCAATATCATTACTAATATGGATGAGATAGTTCAAGTGGCTGAGGAGTTCTATAGAGATTTATACAGTACCAGTGGCACCCACGACGATAATGGAAGAGAAAATAGTCTAGAGGAATTCGAAGTCCCAAAGGTAACGCCGGAAGAAGTAAAGAAAGCCTTGGGAGAAATGCAAAAGGGGAAGGCAGCTGGGGAGGATCAGGTAACAGCAGATTTGTTGAAGGATGGTGGGCAGATTGTTCTAGAGAAACTGGCCACCCTGTATACGCAATGCCTCATGACGTCGAGCGTACCGGAATCTTGGAAGAACGCTAACATAATCCTAATCCATAAGAAAGGGGACGCCAAAGACTTGAAAAATTATAGACCGATCAGCTTACTGTCCGTTGCCTACAAAATATTTACTAAGGTAATCGCAAATAGAATCAGGAACACCTTAGACTTCTGTCAAGCAAAGGACCAGGCAGGATTCCGTAAAGGCTACTCAACAATAGATCATATTCACACTATCAATCAGGTGATAGAGAAATGTGCGGAATATAACCAACCCTTATATATAGCTTTCATTGATTATGAGAAAGCGTTTGATTCTGTCGAAACCTCAGCAGTCATGGAGGCATTAAGGAATCAGGGTGTAGACGAGCCGTATGTAAAAATACTGAAAAATATCTATAGCGGCTCCACAGCCACCGTAGTCCTCCATAAAGAAAGCAACAAAATCCCAATAAAGAAAGGCGTCAGGCAGGGAGATACGATCTCTCCAATGCTATTCACAGCGTGTTTACAGGAGGTATTCAGAGACCTGGATTGGGAAGAATTGGGGATAAAAATTAATGGAGAATACCTTAGTAACTTGCGATTCGCTGATGATATTGCCTTGCTTAGTAACTCAGGGGACCAATTGCAATGCATGCTCACTGACCTGGAGAGGCAAAGCAGAAGAGTGGGTCTAAAAATTAATCTGCAGAAAACTAAAGTAATGTTTAACAGTCTCGGAAGAGAACAGCAATTTACAATAGGCAGCGAGGCACTGGAAGTCGTAAGGGAATACATCTACTTAGGGCAGGTAGTGACGGCGGATCCGGATCATGAGACGGAAATAATCAGAAGAATAAGAATGGGCTGGGGTGCGTTTGGCAGGCATTCTCAGATCATGAACAGCAGGTTGCCATTATCCCTCAAGAGAAAAGTGTATAATAGCTGTGTCTTACCAGTACTCACCTACGGGGCAGAAACCTGGAGGCTTACGAAAAGGGTTCTACTCAAATTGAGGACGACGCAACGAGCTATGGAAAGAAGAATGATAGGTGTAACGTTAAGGGATAAGAAAAGAGCAGATTGGGTGAGGGAACAAACGCGAGTTAATGACATCTTAGTTGAAATCAAGAAAAAGAAATGGGCATGGGCAGGACATGTAATGAGGAGGGAAGATAACCGATGGTCATTAAGGGTTACGGACTGGATCCCAAGGGAAGGGAAGCGTAGCAGGGGGCGGCAGAAAGTTAGGTGGGCGGATGAGATTAAGAAGTTTGCAGGGACGGCATGGCCGCAATTAGTACATGACCGGGGTTGTTGGAGAAGTATGGGAGAGGCCTTTGCCCTGCAGTGGGCGTAACCAGGCTGATGATGATGATGATGATTTGCTGCCTACCGTGAGGCGTGACTGCTCTAAAGTGGCCTATGCGTATGCGTCACGAACGCCACTGAGGAGAAAAAAAAGCGAATTAACACTTAATCTGCAAATATCTCCGCAAATTTCACAATTAGGAGTCACGCAATCTAATTAGAATACAATTGTCAAGGAAATCACATACTTATCAAGAATCACAATGCTCTATACATCACGTGAATTCGAACCCGCGTACACTCGCATATGTACAATTCAAAACACACATCATAACCATTACACCACAGCGCCGCCACGCCCAGTCGTGTTCTTTTAGAGGTTATATTTATACCAAACGTATTTGATGAATCTGCTGTGGTGGGTGGGGTTTCTCTGCAGTGTGCTGTGCTGTTGTGTACTGGAATACGTGTGCGTTTGCATCATTTCCATTCCTTGCTACGACTAACGAAGGAAGACAACGTAGACGACAACGTGAGAACTATTCACGGCTTGTCGTCACCGCAGGAAAATAACAAATGTGCTGTTCAGCTCATGATCGAGTGCTTCTCCAGTCCATGTTCTCCAAAATACGCGGATACAAAGTATTGCGCCAACCATCCACGTATGTGAATTTAATTCGCGCGTATACTGGTGAGCAACTGCGACGCCAGTACCAGGCATTTCGACGTGCCTCACGCTGCCGTGTAGACGTTCTTTTCAAGTGCATTAGTTTAGAGTTTGGTTCAGTCCGCTGTGAGCTGTTGTCCAGCATTAGCAGCGGATCGTTAGCGTTTTGAAGCGCGTGCATTCCAGCATTTGGAGACTGCTTATGCCGATAGCCGCGTCAAATGCATTGGCACGCATGTTTAAATGACTAATGTGTCCACTTGTTACGCGTGCACTGCTCGTATCCTGTGGCAGTGCTCGTTCTAAAAGCTTCGAAGACCATCTACACTCATGCGTGTGTTCAATTTATATATGCACAGGATGGACTTGCCGGCTAGTTGGTTGAGCATTTTAGAAAAAACAGCGCAACACAAGGACGACGCAAAAACATGCCACACCACGAAGCGCTGGTGTGGTTGATGCTTTTTTTCGTCCTTGTGTTTGCGCTGTTTCTTCTTCCACGATACACGCACACCACAGGTACGCGAAAGTTTAGGAGCATAAGTGGTTAACTCTGTTTTCCCCGTTTTCTCTCAGTGTCAATGGCACAGCGCGTTGCCCGGAATTGTGCACGCTTACCCCCATATGCATAAATGCATCATAACTTGAAGCCCATGCTTGACTTGATCTAAACGACGCAAGTCGTGAACGCACCAAAAGAAAGGCAGTGAGCGTCTTGGGGGACGTTCGCACCAGGCGTCGTTTATATCAAGTCAAGCATGAGCTTTGTATTAAGATACATTTCTGAATACGGGGGCTAGACATCTGCTTCTTCCAGAAAATGTCGAAGAAACGCCCGCCAAAACCAGGCACATTCGTAAACTTAACTAGGCAATACGAAGCTCCATAGAAAAAAAGAAGAGTGGTATTAAAAACTTTCAGTATTTTTCTTTACTCCAAAATAGTTGCGCTCTCGTGGCTTCACTGTACAGAGATAGTGCAGCGTTAGCTAGAAAGCATGAATTTCCTAACTCCATGCCAAAATAAGCTTGTAAAATTATTTAGGTGCTAGAATCCAGGGTTTGTAGCGATCCTTGAAAATCCTTTATTTCTAAAATGCCATTTTCAAGGCATTGAAAACCCTTGAATTTTTAGAAGTACTGGAAAGTCCTTAAACTTGTACACTTGGCTAGACTTAGCAGACATTGCCAAGCGCTTTCTTTCCCTTCTGTGACACTCTTTCGCATGTCACAGAAAATTGTCTCTGGAGGTAATAGAAGGAAAGCGACATCCTTAAAGTTGAAATTACAAAGGAGCTGCAGATACCAGTTTTATGCACATGGAACCGGCGACAAATGTGCTTGGAGGAGCAGAAGCAGGAAGCTCAACAGTTGAGGCATTCGAAGAGAAGCCGTGAAGAGTAAATTGAGAGCGACAGACACAATAAAAAGAAATTAGAAATGACTATTGCTTATTTGATGGTGAAAAAAGCTGAGGCAACAGATGACATCACATACACTGTCAAACCAAACAGTATTCAAAAACTGCAAATGTTGCAGGTCCAAGTAGTTAATTGTGCTATTGCAGAAAAACTTTGAGCGCTTTCTTGAAATGCTTCCTTGTGTGCGTTTAGTGGTGGGCGGTGAAAGGCAAATTAGCAGTCTTTCAAATGTTTGAAATCACTGAAATGCGATTTGTTTTGTTTTCTTTTGTTTGCATTAAAGTTAACGGTGTTCTTGAACAAGTTATTGCCTGTCCAAACTACTACACACATTGCACGAGGTCCTTGAAGTTACTGTGTCGGGGCCTCGAAAGTCCTTGAAAACCATCAAATTTTTTTCTTCAATATTGCTACGAACCCAGTAGAACAACTGTCATGGAGTAAAAACCTTGGCTGAACAGGGGCTTATACGCAGAGCACAGGAAGACTAGAAATGCAGTAGTAGGCATGGAGGGCCCTGAAAAAAATGTGCCACATCCGCTCGTCTGCCTTATGTTTCTGCACCGACTGTCGCATTTTTAATAGAAGTGCACTTTCTGTTCTACTCCAATAAACGCAACATTACGAACTCCAGTGTGGGGCAGTCCTTCAGCCAGTGCAGAACTTTTTCTGTACATCCGAGTCAGCTCTGTCACTTTTCCAGCATTGTAGTACAAGATTTGTTAAACTGGTTTAGCAGAATATGAGCAGTATACTCTTAAATTAGCTGTTTATTTGTATGCACAAGTTCAGGTCCTCAGTTTGGTTGCATGACAAATTGCCATACCTCAATAGATACAAGAAACAATTTTATTACAGTTTAATAAAATCCAAACAGTAATAATCACAACAACATAATGACATACATTTCTTTGGTACGTATACAGCCCATGTCTTGGCAGTGTATAAATTCAACTATACACCGCAAGTACTGTGTCCTGACGACTATTATTCACATGTGTAAAACCATCACAGCAATTCAACAAATATCACAGTAATTAGTGACATACACTTTGTAAGTGCTTTACATGAGCATAATGTATACAAATGGTCCCTGTGTACCTACACATGACTAGTGCCACCCGAGTACTATTACTCACAGGCGTAAAACCAACAAAGCAGTTCTTTAAAAAATATCACAGCGCTTAGTGACGTACATGCTGTAACTCCCTTGTAGAAACTTAATACAAACACGTGAGGACACAGAAAGCTAGCAGTGGGCATACATGGGAATACCACCGCCTCAATACTAATTCACAAGTGTAAAACCAACCAAGCAGTTCTTTAAAGAATATCACAATGCTTAGTGACATACATTTTCTAACTAGCTTATATAAGCTTTATACGAACATGAGAACATACACAAAGCTAGCGGTGCACCCGCATAGAAGTGCGGCCATCTGAACACGATTATTTGCAAGTGTAAGCTCAACAGAACAGTTCGTTATAGTGACCCACATTTTGTAACTGCCTTATACAAGCTTGGTGCAAGCACAAGAATGCAGAAAAATATAAATTAAAAACTTGCTCTATGCATACACAAACAGATCAACACAAATGGTAAACACCGCTTTGAAGACAAATGTGACTGCGGCAAAGCGCAGTGCTGTGCCGGTTGAAATCGCCACCCACAAAAGTATTGAGCAATGCTTAAACCACAGGCAATAAAGTGCTGAAAGACTGTGTCTCTAACGTAACTATTTTAATTCAAATTTCTTGAATATAGGGCTCGCTTGCAGATAAGGAATCTGATCCAACTGACCTGATTTTACACCTGCTACATGCAAAAAATGCACTCAGATATAACTGGTAATAATAATTATAAAAGGCATTTTAAAACTTGATAGTATGATGAAGATGCATGACTAGAAAAGTTCTGTCCCCCTCGTACTTGTTAAAAAGGTGTAAGTACGACACATGTTCTTTTTTTCCTCAATTTTTGCATTAATGGACAGCCGGGAACCTCGAACCGACACAAAAAAAAGATACTGCTATGTTAATAGTGTTATGAATAATTTTTTGTGAAAGCTTTTTTACAGACAAGTTGCAGTCTCGTTTCTGGAGGTTGAGCTGTATCTTGCAAAATAACTTGAAAAGTGGTCACATGGGAGCATGACACTATATCATAATGTTAGTTTCAGTTGACTCTCTTGCCCTACAAGTCGCTGCTCACTGTGGCCAGTGATGCAACAGCAGTCTCTGTGTGATTTTCATCACACTTCTGTCCTATGCCATTCTTACCAGAGTTGGCGGCACATAGATACCCAAATTTCGATAGTGTTGCTTTCTCAGGTGGTTGCTTCTGATTTGCTCAATATCAGTTGGCACTTCAGCTGCATCAAACTTCTTTTTTACCTCTTCAACAACAACATCAACAACGATCTTATGACACCTGTGTTGTCCTTCTAGTTGCCTACAAAGACCAGTCAATCTAGCAACAACACTGACAGTCTCTACTATCTTGTAATGGGGGAGAGGTGTGTCCCACCATGTGTTCAACATTGTTGTCACTATGTGGGCTGGCTGGGGAGGCAACAACTGTAATATGTTTGCATTTGCATATATTAAAGTGATGCTTGTACTGTGTTATAACACCTAACTTAGTCTTGCACTTGCTGCACAATAACACTGGCTCACTGTCGTGGTGAAAAGCTTTTGTATGTTGAGCAAATGAGTTGTATCCACTACAAAAAAAGTCAGTGATAGCACACATGTTGCTCTACCAGGCCTGGTGTGGTTCCTTCTGACACTGCTGCTGATGCTGACGCGCTGCTGCTTGCCTCGTACACTGTTGCAGCTGCAGTAGACATGGCAGTCTCTGTATCTATTGCTGCCGTGTCATCTGTCATGGTAACTTCCAAGTGGTATCGGGCTCACTCTGCAACAGAGATGTTGTTTGCCCCTTGAGGGCTCTCATGATCAGGGCCAATAATTTCGTAGGCATTGTCTCCTGCATCGAAGAACCAATAAGAACAGCATGAATTAATAAATATAGCTCTAAAAAGTACGGACATCTAGACTTAACCACAAGCTTTGCACATAAGTGACCGGGCTTAATGAATAATACTTGCAGGAGGAGTTACACAATTGTTTGTGTATATTACAGTAAAGCCTCATCAGAAGATATTCAAGAGGCACGGGAAACATGTCTCTCGAAACCAAAAATTTTGAGATACTGAGGAGCCCGACTAGATCACTTTATTATGCATCATCACTAAAGTATGTTTTGATATATCTGAAGGAATAAATCCTCAGGGTGGCTTAAAGGGCCCCTAAACCACTTCTCGACATTTTTTGAACATTTCAAGTCAACACGCGTATCAAAATCAGAATGCCGTCACGATCGACGAAGCCAAATGCCAGAGTGCGTAGCACTGCCGGAGCACCACAATATGAAGAAAATGACCCCGTGCGCCTCTCTGGACCTATCCTGCACCCCCCAGTTTGTCCTGACGTCACCAGGCTGTCTCTGATGATGTCACCAGTTTCCGGTGCTGTCGATTGGTCGAACGAAAGTGTACGACTGCCAGCAAGGCCTTCAAGCAAATACACACACTCTTTCTTCCTCGTCGCGTTGCGCGCGATGCCATTGTGGGCAGCCAATGGGGGCAAAGAACAGAAACGCCAACAGAAGGGTCTCCTATGAGGCTCTTCAACACGAGTCACCATACAGTTCCGTTGTATTAGCGCCAACCCTCGCAGGACGACGGGCCAGCGCGGCAGCAACAGAGCTCGTTGGTGTTGGCCTGTCCCGTAACATTTGGAGGTGTACTAGGCAAGGAAAAGACGATACTGTCCATATGGCGTGTACCAGATGAAAGAGTAAAATGAGTGGGGACTACTTTTCGATAATCAAACACAGGTAGCTCCACTATTACTGCACCGTTTCGAAAAATTCTCGTGGCTACCTGTTCATTGCCTTATTGTGTAGAACTGCAACACCGCAACTAAATTTCAACCTCGGTGGTTTAGGGGCCCTTTATAGAAGACATTCACAGCTTTTTAGTGACTGTAGATTGTGTTAGCTTCCTTCCCAACTTCTGGAATTTAAACACTTCACTTTGCAGGCCTTGTTGCTCGCTGTACCTTTGAGGTGCTCTTAGACGCTTGTCAGCTTCAACTGCCGACACTTTCTGCCCTGCACTGTCCTCGTTACCCTCCTTTTCTGGTTCATGCTAAAAGAGACATGCACGATTGATTTGTGTAAGGATTGCGTGATCTTTACGCCCTTCGGAGCACACAAGGTGCACAAAGTAAATGTGTCTGGGTTGTGTCCCTTCGAAGTAGTGAATACTTAAAAAGTCACCCTTAGTAACAAAGGTGTCTCTTGTATACAGTATTGTTAACGTGGCAAACATCGGAAAACCAACCAAACCATTTTCAGATGTCTCTTACAACCAAGTGCATCTTGTAATGAGATTCTACTGTACTGAATATTTTTCAACTATGGATCATCTGCATGTACATATAGTCACAAATACATGTTGTGTGGAATGGCGAATCGGGAAACAGTTCGTTCTCTTACTTTTTGTCCCTAACATAAGCAGCTGATAACAATATGATAGAAAAGCAGGCAATGAGGCTAGAATGGAACATAATCCTTCAGCTCTAAACAGTTTTTTGGGCCCACATCATTCCCTCATATGACATAAGGAAACAACTTGATTGCAGTAATGGCTGCATGTGATCTGAGTTGATTGAAACAAACTATACGTAAGGTTGTCCTGTCCTGGTGATCCTGGCTGCGCAATGCTTCTCATGCTTTTTGGCACGATTCCTTTTTTTCCACTCCACTTTTTTTTCAGATTTTCTCCCCTTTCCCTTCCCCCTTCTGTAAAATAGCACACTTGAAGTATCAAATCTGTTGAACTAACGTGTGTATCAAACCTGTTAACATGTGTGCTTCTCTGTGGTCTGTGTTGTATTTTTGCGCTGCACAATTCAATTCAAGATGAAAGATGGAACGTCCCTGCCTTTAGTTTAATTGTATGTGTGTGTGTATGTGTGTGTGTGTGTGTGTGTGTGTGTGTGTGTGTGTGTGTGTGTGTGTGTGTGTGTGTGTGTGTGTGTGTGTGTGTGTGTGTGTGTGTGTATGTCTCTCTCATGTTTTGAAATATATGTACATTCAGGAGTGCCTGCATGCCCTTCTCTCCTGCTCCAGTGACGAAAAGGAGAGCCTGTTTATGTACCATAGTAAAAAATTCAAAGGTTTTCGCTGTGCCCATTACATCCCTTATCATATGGATCTGTCACAATACAGAGTAGCAGTGGTCCATAATACTAGCCCATCCCAACATAATTATAAATTAACACATACCGACATGCTGCGAAACAGCTGTTGCAAAGCCGCTGGTGAAGGCAATTTCCGCAGCACTGCAGTGGTACAGCCGAGTTCCACCTGTATAGTGACAAATCCATATGCGCGTTAGCAACTCAGTAGTTGCTGATGGTTTCATAAGCTTTACACTACACAATAAAGTAATCTAGACAACTTTCTTGGAACAAATGCACATAATTAGGACACCACTTAAACACTAACACGATTAATTGCCCCCAATCTCTCACTCACTAAGGGATAATACTACTGAAACATCGGTGGAGAGCTCAGATTAACACAGCCCATAAAGGACAAGCGTTCTTTGAGGAAAACAGCTATAACAGCGGTTAGTTTTCTTGATCATTTTATGTGGTAGCTTTGATTTAAATGTCATGCAGTACTATAAGATACGAAGTGCCGCATTTCTAGCACCAGAAGGCGTCGTCAGGCTCATGGTACAACAGATTTTTGCACTGTTTGTCAGTGAGCCGACACATACAAAGAAAACCGAATTCACACATTCATATACAGTGTCAAGTGCACTTCTCCTTCTGAAAACGCAGCCACCAGTTCCAATGTTGCAGAAAGGAAAGGTTATATAAAGTGCCAGACTGCATGGAACTGCCACTTATGACTGTAAATGTATGGTCTGCTGATTGCAGAGGTAGTCACATGCTATTTCTAGTCTCTTTTAGAAGCATTACAAAAGAATAAATTAAAATCTATTCATAAGTCACGAATTTCATGCATCCACAGTTTGGCTAAATAACCTGTGAGAAAAAGACATGTTTACCTGGAATAGCAACCTTTTTTCCTGCTGCGAAACTTTCCTTCGAATTAATGAAATAACTTTACAGCGTCATAATGCGTTTCTCGCAACTACTTGCCGGCAGTGGCGAGTTAGTGTTTATATCCAACTCATTGGGCGACAATACTGCCAAACACAAATGCTTCACGAACACGAGAACACGTCCCTCGCAGAGAATAGCAACCGTATATGCCTCTGTGAGACATGATCGCACCTTTGTGGTCAAAATGTACATTAGAACGACATCACCATCTCATTAAAAAAAAAAAGCCTCCGTATAAGGCAGCCGCCAACTGCATAATGTGAAATTGCAACTGTTGTCCACTTACTGGTGGCCTGTGTTTGAGTCACTTTTGGCAGTTGACTGGGTGCTGAGAAATGCACGTCCTGGGTTCTCCCTGCAAAACATACAGGGTTATGTCAAATGTGGAAAATATATATATGCCGGCATTTCATCAGTCGCAAAACAAACGAGTAAACTAATAAACAACTGTAATGTAAACAGAGTACACATCATAAGATAGGCTGTCAACTGCTAATGCATTACGCAAAAAACTTAATGCATAGGAAAGACTATATGTATACACACGAAGCTGACACACAATTTAATTCGCTCTAGGTTTTTCCGTGCAGTATATTCAAATTATTATGTCTCGTGGTTAGAGCAAAATTAGTATAAATTACGAACTAAATTACCTACCCTGGAAACTTTTCTTCAATATGCACCTGTGCGCGCTTCGAACGAGTAGCGTTGTAAAATTTACGTACATGGCATTTAACATAGTTACTGAACACGGATTTCCTTTGCCCTGTGTCGTGTACAGTGAGCTACATATATCTGCCCCCCCCCCCTTTTTTGTACTAGCCATACTGCGTGCCACTGCACCTATACGCACGACAATAAACCTCACGACACAGAAATAAAAAAAGCGCCAATCACCCATGCCTGCATGTTGTAGTTGGCCTAACCTAACCAAGCATGGGCTGTTGCTTTTTATAGTAAACACAGGCACCGTGCTCATTGCAAGTATGTATCATGTCGCTAAGCAAATATGCAATTTCATTGTACCACTATTTTTTTATCACATGGATATATCTGTTGAGAGGCAAGACAAAAAGCAGTCACTTCAAAGAACTAATCAGCTTTCTTAAAACACATTTTTAACTTTTCAATGACACTTGCTGCAATGTGTTTGTCTCCAGAGAGCATACTTGATTTGACTTTCCAATCAGAGACATTACATAAATATACCATGTTAAGATGACTGCCTGGAGCACGTGAGAATTTTTATCTTCGTGTAACATACTGTATCTTGATTTTGTTGACATTTGGTCAAATGGTACACCCAATATACCCACATACTAGTTTTCTTGTCCAAATAACATGCCAATGTATTTTGATTTTTTGGCATTGGCTCCTCTGCACTACGTGAAGTCGCGCTGCACTGGCTCTTTCACATCCTCGTGTCCTTGCAGCTGCCTTCTTGCGTTATATAAAGCGGGTGCCTGAAAAATATCGTATGCAAAAGTCAACACAAGGGCATGGTGCAAAACAACATCAAGACAGTCAAGGCCATGGCAATAAAAAAGTCTTAGCTCTCAGTCTTCCTAGTGAAATGCATGCAAAACATCCCAATGACTGCAACAGTCAACTGCTAAACTAACTTCAATTTTTAGATTTAAGCAAAAAAACAAATAAACCACAGTTCATCCTTGTTTTTCATGAATGTTAGAATACTCCTGCTAATGAATAGAATATTGGTCATTTTCAGACGTCATAGGTCTGTCATGAGTCTGGTGTATCGCAAACACCACTTGTGACACATCCTAAGCACGTGCCCAGTGTGCCCCCCCCCCCCCGCACCATCCCTGGTTGTGCCACTGCTGAAGCCATAATTTGAGGATTATAGCTGCAAACATGATGCTCAGTAGGGATGAAAATATTGTCCTTCAGCTCAATGGATATATGGATGTGCCTATAAAAAAGGGCAACAAGGCTTGTTATGGCAAGCTTACCCACATTTCAATACTAACAAGTTCACTGCGGCCTGCATCTAAGCTTACTAAAAGGCATGAACTTATTTTCATGCATGAAGTGCGCAGTGGAGTTCATTTTTGACAGACCCGACTACTGCTGCAGTTTGAAATCTAGCATTTTAGATTCTTGTAGGCATGTAAAAGTTGCAGTTAAACCGCAGTTATTAGTTTATTACAGCAACCTATTGTTCTGTGTACGACAGACTGGTAACACGGAATTAAAGCAACATTTTATTTTGATATTTTATTTCTCTACTAAAAATATTCAAGCGATAAACACATCTTGACCTGCCATGCTATAGCAAAATGCACACATTACGCTTGTAACCCCCAGAGGAAGGCTGATTTAGCTGTTCATATGACATAACTCTGACACGCCAACTCATATTAGCAAATGCACAGGCATGTACAAAACAATAAGCGTATGCAAAGCGCCCCTGCAATTGTAATTCCACACAGCAGCCGTTATATTCGATGCCGATGCGTAACTAGCTGCTCGACAATTCACCGAGTTCGTAGACCATAAGCATCCTTTCAGTTTCGCACCGTGCACGAAAACCGCAACAGGAGACAAAACCAGACCAATAATCACACCATTTCAACATGAGCAAAAACAGTTCAGTCTTAGGGATAAACACTGTGAGAGCGATTTAGTGCGCGACGGCGACGAGCGACGGCTTCGAGCGACAAAACGGGCCGTCGCTTGAACAGATGACTCGGTTCTGGAAACCTAGAAATCGTCGCTCGTCGCCCAGAAGTGCTATGAGCGACTAGCCAATAGCGCGAAGCCGGAACTGGATGTACATACATCGCTCAAGTACTACCGATTGTCGCGCGGAACGAGCAAATGATTCAATTTTTATACGTGCAAGGATAAAAACGTACTGCAAGACCTCCGGAAATATTTTATGCTACTTTTTACAGTAAAATACATCAACGTAAATTACTAAAGCACGCGTCACGCGCGACTGCAACCCTCATGCTGGCAACACCGGGGAGGCGTCGCTCAATATCGTCGCTCGCACGGAGTACGACTTGTAGGCGACGAGCGAACGCGACAGCCATCTCCGTCGCGTTGCTTGTAGCTGCCGCGCGCAAGATCGCTTATATGGGGTTTATACTTTTTTCAGCATAAAACATGGATTCCTCATGCGTTTTCAGTAAGTTCAAGATAACGCGCCCAACTGACCTCTTGCAGCATGCAGCTGAATGCCTGCGGCAAAGTTTCTAACTAGCACTGGTGCTGCACGTAACTTCAGTGGTCGCAGATTCCCTCTGCGCGAGACGCTGTCAAGCGCGTGGTTTATTTATAAAAAAAAAGCATGCTGCCAGCAAAATGACGCCTTCTGTTATGTGATTCCTTAGTTCAACAGCGTTCCGTACACAGTAGACTGCCAAACTGAATAAATTCAAACACACAACACGCACGCTAATCACGCTCCGCATAGGCTCGGAATCACGGGCTGGTGAACTAACCATTTTAAGCGTCCTCTCGCCTGGCGTCTTATTGAACATACCATAGTTCTGGCAGCGTTTGCGATTTTTAAAGCTCTTACAGACAACGGCAAAGTGATAAAATCACATGCAGTTATCGCGACGACTGGCTTTTTAGATTGACATCGAGAGACAGCGCGTACGCCTAGTCCTTTGTCAATCGCGTCGGCTAAGCACAGCGACGACTTCCTGGCGATAGCATGACATACGGAGAATGTGCACCTCCGTTAGAATTCACTTACCGTGGAGGATTTGTTGTTATATCCAAGGCATCACGAACGACTGTCGTGTTTTCGTGGCGACGCGAGATGGCCGACACACGATCTCCCTCGGCTGGCCTTTGCTCGCTGGACGGATCAACTTTCTCCAGGGCTGTGTTGTTCCGCGATCTTGAGCGCGCGCGCGCGCGGTGGAGCCACTCCGAGTGAAAAAGTAGAGCGCTCGCTACGCGTTCCTTTGAACTGCGGCGGCCTGTTCTCTTAGAAGCAAAACGATGTGTTCTTTGCTCAGCGTGCATGAATGATACATTGCCATGTTCGGGGCCAGCCACCTAAGGTTGAAGCAGAAGATTACGCTACGTTTTGTTTTCTATTGCCGCAAGAGTCTCTCTTTTCTATTGTCGCAAGAGTCTTTTCTCTCCCTCTCTCTGAAGGGGAGAGTGAAAAGCGCATTTCACTCTCTCCTTGGTGACAGAGTGAACAATGCATTTCACTCTCCTCGACATTTTGCGAGAGTAAAACGACGCTTTGAAGAGTGAACCGGCAGTTTCACTCCTGCGATACCCTTCCTAGTTTTTAGAGTGTGGGGACTGAGGGCCATGATTTAGTTATCAGAGTCATTTAGGAGGGGCTGGTCGTATACTGCACCAGGGAGGCCAATTCCTGCTTTGTAAAGGGGGGGTCTTTGTTGAAACATAGTGGGCGTTCCTAATTTTGTTGTACCTGGATTAGTATAGCCCCACTCGCTCTCGGCATCTTTTGCCGGTGTCAGGCTTCGTTGCAAGCCTGATGACGTAGTGTACTGGAGGTGAAATTCACACTCACCGCCGTCAGATTAAAAAAAAAGACGATTCGAACTTTCGACTAAGATAACCAAGCATTCGACATAGCTCAGTCAGATAATCCCGTAGGTGGCGAGGCTATCTTCTCGTCGACAAGTACAACCCAGTGGGCACTACATGCCTAAAATCTTCTTTGATTTCTCCGCTGTAGGTGTGTAGATGGGTAGCTCGATATGGAATGATCTCTGAACGGTTCTGGCCTCGTAGTTCCGCAATCAGACATGCGCAGCCGGCTGTGAATTCGGCTAGGCAAGAACTATACAGCCGATTTCCGCTCGCGGTAAAAATAATACCTTGCAGGATGCACTCGCTTCGAGTCATGTGAGTCAATATCGTATATTGTCACGTGGTAGTGACGCATAAACAACACAGTAGCGATACTGTGAAAGACGAAACAAACTTTTATTGATCGAACCTGTGCCCACAGAAGCACGCTACACTTAAAAAACGGCGACAACGGCCTACACAGCCGATGATCGTGAAAATCTGATCAGCGGGTCAAGCTCGTCGGTTTTTATACATCAGTCGTCGAATGTTCCAGAGTAATCGTTGGGACCCGCGTGCCTTCCACAACGTTCTACAGCAATCGCATCGCGCACACGTGCAATCAGATTACACAAGGTTCGATCCCAGACAGCTGATGGAACCATCGATAAGATTCCAGAAACTTCCGATACATGCAGGCGCGTGCGGCGCTGTCGGATAACATTTGTGAGGCGGTGCAATGTGGTCGCCCGATAAAGATAAACGAGTACACGGGTCAATATCTGAAATGCTTGAAAACATGGTTGAGTTATCCGCGCAATAAGGGCTTTCCTGATCGCAGCAGGTGACACGACATAATAATCCTCAATGGTTCTAACATCGTGGTTTCGGAGTCACCCGTACGCATGCAGCCATGAACGCGCCTAGATATACGATACATTTTGGGCGAAATTGAACAATACTTAAATGTAGTGGGGAAAAAAGAAGAAAATGAAAAAAAAACAAAAGCTTTCACCGCTTACCGGGAATTTACTAGTCGCGTATTGATGGGGTTAATCCAAACAGGTCACGGTCACGGTCTCGGATGCCTGTCTCACGCATCGGAGAAGTCATTCCTTACTCGGTGGAACTGATAATGAATCGCCGCCCATGACTGAGGCGCCAAATGAGAGAAGGATGCCTTGGCAGAGAATATTGCTCAAAGGGCTGGTCGTCAGGTGGGGAGATGGGCTGCTAACAATGGCGCTGAGCCGCACGTAAGGCGTCTATGGAAGGCGTCCTTGCCCTATGGTTGGAAAGCGCCTATACATTGCCTCCTTTAAGCTACAGCGCATGCGTCTGCGATCAGTTAGACATTGTGCACTTCACGCGGGGAATCTATAGAAGTCCCTTTTAACGCCGCACTTTCAATACTTATACCGCTTGTACTATACCGGTTGTAATTTTCAGGGGAGGACTCCGAGGACGTGTCAGCTGCCGGGCAAATGACAACTCTACTTGGAATTCGAACAGCTAAGAAAGTACGAAATTTTCTGTACACAAAGTCTTCAATCTCTATCAGGAAAATCGCATATTAAATGTTTCATACAACCATTTGCAGGTAACTGAAGCTATGATGAAATGCTGGGCGTCGCAGTTCAGCTTCAAGAACCAGAACTACAAAAAGTAAGTGCATATTGTGTATGGGGTGTTCATTGTTACGTTTTCGGGAATTTTGAAAATTTCCTCTGGCAAATAGCATAATTCTTGTCCTTGAGCTAGATTATTGGAAGAGGCGAACATTACTAATACGAGAAATCTACGCACATATTTATCTAATTAACACAAATTGCCGAATTAACTTCAATACTTACATTACGGCCCTTAGTGCAATTTACCAATTGTAGGCGGCGTGGTTAGAAGTGTATCTACTTGTAATGAATCTCCAGGATGACACCCGTACCTGAGGGGAGGGGGGGGGGCTGCTAAATGATTGTGGTCCCTCCAAGTGCTTGTCCCTCCATGATACTTGTCCCTCCATGGTTAGACAGTAGGATAGGGATGCTGCAGTCGCTACTTATGAGCCGCATAATTGCGACTTGAGCTTTGTAATTATCCTGACAGCAATTCGTAGTTACCATTAAATTAGCAAAGACCATAGAATATGTTTTCTAAATAAAGTGAAAAGGACCCCATAACAAAGCATCCGTGTCATCCTTTCTCTGAAACCTAGGCAATACGGCCAACTACTAAACGTGCCCATGGCGGTCGTCATCCAAGAAATGGTTGACGCGACCGCGGCTGGAGTGATGTTCACCTGCGATGCAGTTTCCGCAAATCCAGAGTTTATTACGGTGACGGCAAATTACGGACTGAGAGAGGTAAGTTCATCATTCTTGCAAGTGGAATATTATTGGCAGCTAAACATTCGGCCAAATTACTTTGTCAAGCACTGCAGCTCATGACGATGACGTTACTGACATAGTTTACAGCCGTTACGCATTTCTTACGGTGTACGAGCGTGTTTAACGAATTTTCATCTCAAGATTTTTCCTCCTCTTGTGCTCCGGCACAAGGAATACTAACGAGGTGTAATCACGGTGCTGCGTCCTTGAAAAAAATCTCAGTTCCACCCGAAAGGCGAAACATGGACTCCAACAACAGAGCATTAAAATATTGCGCCAAGTAAGCCTCGCCGGTTCATAGGCCGTGTGAACTGCAGCACAGATTTCCTTACTAAATAAACGCGCCTAGTGTCGCTTTCCTATAGACACGCATGAACTGAGAACATTCGATGTCAGCGAGCACATTGGCAGGGTGACGCGCGCGTGTTTGTGCCATCGCGGGCACTGCGTAGTGCGGTCATTAAGGAGCGACCTTGTGTTTTGTTTTTCCTTCCTCCATGGCTGCCGTTCCCCTTGCCATCTGTGCCGAGCGTTCAAAGCTTCCGTGGCTTACGTGACTGCCGGAAAACAGCGCGCACCAAGGGCCCGCTCGCACCCGCTGCAGGCCTCCACCACACGGGCCGAGCGGGCTCGGCTGCCAGTGCCGCGCATGCGTCGTCAAACCGCAGACAACATAGGGCCGACGCGAACGCGCACCGAGTGTCCGAACTAGCGAAATCAGATCCTGATTTAATGATGATAAATAATTTTTTGCGAATCTAACTGCGTTCTCTTAATGAGGAAAAAAAGACAGCAGACATTTGCGACTTTGCAGAATCACAACCAAATTTCCAGGAGAGCTGCCTATTTCGAGCAGTTGCAATAAAAATTGTAACTGTTAGAAACAAGCAGTTGCGATAAAAATGCCTGCAATCAAATACTATAATTGAAATTGTTGCTCCTATACATGACTGTTCAATTTAAAGCGTTGCCCGCATATAAGCATTCAAACAACTAAGTAATTTTTGCAGACAGGAATACAACCACTCACATTAGTTTGCGAGAACATTGGTCCAATTTTCAGTACTTATTAATTAATTAATTTATTTATTTATTTCTTGGGCCCTCATGACTTACAATGCATTAGAACATGTATAAGAAAAAATATATAAAATAAAGCAGGAGAATACAACGAGCACATAAACATTCATGTCGTAAAATAAGTTCTTCGCGGAACTCAAAAGGCGCTTTTAGACGTAGAAACGAAGAAAAGGAAACAAAATAGTGCATAAACTGAACAGATACGATCTGAAAAATTATTATGTAGATTATGCTGGTGAGTGACCTGCGGAAGTGATCAATGTGTGTAACGTTAACGAAGCAGGAAGGTGGTACCGTTCGTGTCTTGTTTTATTAACGAAGTGCTGGCAATAGGTGATAGTGTGGCCTAGACGTGGTGAAATGAAGGGAGCTGGTCTGATGCAAGGCGTTGAATACGTGATTGTTGTGACGCATTTTATGAAAGACACAGAGGGGCGACACCTTTCGTTGAGTACGGAGTAATGGAAGGTTTAGACTAGATTTTATGTTGATTACGCTGGCGGTGCGTGGATTGTCATAATGATGTGAGTTGAGCGATTCTGCACCATTTCAAGCCTATTGATCAGTGCAACGCGACCGGGGTTCTACACTGATCAGGCCTATTCCCGGTTAGGGCGAACATAGCTGATGAGTGGGGGCTCGGTAGCAGCGCGACGGTGGAGTCTACTAAGCCGCTACATTTCGCGACGCAGCTTAGTAATAAACTTTCTCTGTTGGCTAAAAAAAGCACTAATCATTTGCTGGTGCAGCTACCGAGCCCTCAGTGCTGTGCCTGTATCGTTGCCGAGTGTTCGCGTGTTATCCGCGTTCTTTTGCTATGTTCGGTTGACGTAGAAACTAACCCAGGCCCCGACCATTTCGACACCGTACTTGCCGAGCTCCAGAAAGGAACTACTGACCAAGCTGCGTTATTGTCTGTAATAAAGGACATAAAACAGCTCAAGACAAGTGACACAACATTGGTCGAGCTAAACACACGCATGAACGATCTGGAATCCCGCTACGCTACCCTTTTTGCTCTCCACTCTGAAACAGACATCCTGAAAACTTTAACAACTGAACTTACTTTCAAGGTCGGCAAGCTAGAAACACGAGCGGACGACGCAGAAAATCGCCCCCTTCGTAACAATCTCATTTTTTACAATGCGCCGGACACTAACCCCGCTGAAACGTGTGCAGACTCAGAAAGAACTGTCATTCGCCATTCCTTCGAACAACTAGGTCTTGACATCGACCCTAATTTAATCGAACGTGCTCACCGTCTCGGGCGTCACTCGACTGATGGTACCAGGCCTATCATCGTGAAGTTCACCTCATCCAAAACTGAACAACGCATCCTATCGTGTGGTAATAAACTTACAGGCACGGACTACAGCATTGGCGAAGATTTTACCGCTCCCGCACGCGACGCGCGTAAAACTCTTGTAGCTTATGCCAGATCGGTATCCGATAAGTTCTCACTGCGCTTCAAAACTTTACACATTGGTCCGATACGCTACATATTCGATTAATCTTCAGAAACAGTAAAATAGGTGAAATAGCAATCATCTTCTTATCAATCGACAGGCCGTTCTATGCATGCCATTGCACATTCAAGCACTTTCATAGTGAGCAAATTTCTCTAATCTAGGCAGTTTTATTTCAAAGGTTGACATCATTTCAAATATCGTCTTACCTTCCGCTAGCAACCTACTAACCTTGACGGAAACGTGGCTAAACAGTGACATCTCGGATAGTGAAGTACTTGCCGGCTTGCCTAATTTCCACGTCTTCCGCAAAGATCGCCTATAGAAGAGGGGAGGGGGGTTCTGTTTGCAACTGAACAGGAGCTATCACGTACAACAATTAATGCTTCATCAGCCATGGAAATGTTATGGGTCTTATGTCATACTTCACCACAATCTCCGTTATGATTGGCGTTTGCTACAGGCCTCCTATTACTCCAGATTTTTCTATAAAACAGAGTAATGCAATAAATGAAATTAAAACTAAGCATCCTAACGCCTGTACTGTCTTATTCTGAGACTTCAATTTCCCGAGTATTGATTGGCCTAGCCTAACTACCACAGGTGATAGGGATGCTAACGAATTTCTTGACGCTTACCTTAATTTTAATCTTGTTTAAGCTATACCGGAACCAACCCGTCTAACTTAAACCTGCGCACAACATTCTCGACGTAATATTAACGGAAAATCCGGAATTTGTTTATTTCATCACGCATCTACCAGGTGTGAGCGATCAGCAAGTCATACATGCCGGCTTAACCATTAAACGATTTTCAAGGAAATCAAGCAAACGTCCGACTTTATGATACCATCCGACTTACCATCCGACTTTATGATAAAAGAAACTATACTGCATTAAATAATGAACTTCGCCCATTAATTACCCTGTTTTCAGTCTAACTTTAATCATAGATCTATCCACGATAATTGGTCCTTGCATAAGACAAAAATTCAAGGTTCGGTGAACAGGTTTATTCCAAGCATAAATATAAGAACTACCCCCCACTCTTGGTTCGCAAATACAATCAAACGTCTTGGAAACAACAAAAAAGCGTCTTTTCCGTTCCACGAAGTTGCGGTCTAATCAGAACACTTGGGACAAGTATTATGCAGCGAAAGACATACACACAAAATGTGCGAGAAGCCAAGCGCTCTCACTTTCATTCTACTCTGCCTTAAACTTTGTCTACCAACCCCGTAGGTTCTGGCAAGTCATTAATCCCCAGAATACACGTGAAATTTCCCCACCGATACATCAGGTGAAACTATCTGTGAATACGATTGCGCCAACATTTCTAACGCAGCTTTTATATCAGCGTTTACTAATGAAACCGATCCGGCTCTTTCTCCAAACACCGAAATTATTCAGGAGACAATGCCTGCACTTATATATTCTTCAGAGTGGATTTTTTCACTAATAGAGAACTTAAACCTTTTATCCTTGGTAAGAAGACGAAATGCTTCTCATGTGCAACACATCGCGTCCGTGTCTGTGCGTCTGAGGACTTCTCACTGCACTTGTGGGGTCTACCACCCCCTACATCGCGGTGATGGTTGTACAACACCCAGTGGACCCTCCCGGTTCCCGTTCACCCACGGACATCGGTTCGAGGAAGCGAGGAAATATCTCGAGTGATAGCAGGACACACACTTGTACTCCGCATCAGGTGATAAATCCTCGGAAGAGAGCTTTCGAGTTGTCCTGTACCTTAAGGCTAAACGAAGAATTCTCAACGCATCTTCGGCGTCAAGTTCGACCACCGTGAAATCTGTGCCTTAACTATGCCCTCACTGCATCCTGTTTGTGCAACAGTGCGTTGCTTCACCAGCAACGTATGATGATCAATCACATACTAGCCGAATTTTCCACATTACTGAGCTACTGACAACCTTCGCGTCCTCAACAGGCAAGCACTTTCCATATATCTAGAAAAAACCATGACGCGGGAGATCGAGAATGTCAGGATAAACACTAGCAGAAACATCCTTGAAATCGATGTGCTGAACCCGAGCGCGCTGAACATACAACATATTGACACGTGTACATGTTTATCTTTCTTGGGTGACCACGTTTCACCGCTTAAAAAATGTTATCACGCAGCGCAGGACGCGCCTGCATGTATAGGAAGTTTCTGCAATGTTATCGATGGTTCCATACGCTGTCTGTCACCAAACCTTGTGTAATCTGATTGCATGTATGCGTGACGCGAATAGTGTGAACTTTGTGGAAGACACGCGGGTCCCACTGATTAGGCTGGAACAATCGACGATTGATGTATACAAGCCGACGCGTGTGACCCGTTGATCAGATTTTCGACGATTGCAGACTGTATTCACCGCTATCGTTGCGCTATAAGTGTAGCCTGTTTTTGTGGGCACAGGTTGGCCCAATAAAAGTTAACTTTGTCTTTCACAGTATTGATACTCTGTTCTTCAACGTCACCACCACGTGACATCTGGTGGACGTGCTTTGCGTTCACGTACCGGACGCCACCACAAAGCCGTGACCCAAACGCGCACGCGGAAGGCAACACCAACGTCGCCAAGAACCAGTGAGGTAGCCGTAGGCTGCAAAGACTGCCCCTGGAGCACGGACTTTTGCCTGAGACCACCAGGAAGATCGTCGCCCAGTCAGTGCCAATGGCAGCTCCAGCGTCCCCCACCGTGCTGCAGCTGCCCAGGCAGCCTCCGGCGTTCCGCGGTTCAACATTCGAGGACCCCGAAACCTGGCTCGAGACATACGAGAGGGTCACTGCTTTTAACAGCTGGAACAGCGACGACAAACTTCTTTTGTCTTTTTGACATGTCTTTTTCGCATTGGAAGATGCCGCCAGAACATGGCTCGAGAACCGAGAAGCCACCTAACGATATGGGACCTGTTCCGAAGCGGCTTCCTGCAGACATTCACAAGCGTCGTACGCCGAGAAGCAGTCCGAAAACTACTAGAAACCCGAGTGTAGCTGCCTAATGAGACCACCGCGATCTTTACAGAAGAGATGAGCCGCCTATTCTGCCACGCCGACTCGGAAATGTTCGAGCAGAAGAAAGTCCGCCTACTGATGCGTGGTGTAAAGGAGGAACTTTTCGCCGGAATGGTACGAAGCCCACCGAAGACTGTCGACGAGTTACTTCGCAAGGCCGCTAGCGTCGAGAAGACACTAGAAATGCGGAACCGGCAATTCAACCTCCGCACGAACTCGACAAGCTGCGCCGGCGTTGTCACTGGCCACCGACGACCTGTGCGAGACTATCCGAGCGGTCGTGCGAGAGGAGCTATAGAAGCTGTTCCTGTCATCAATGCCTCAAGTGGCTTCGATTCCAGATGCCGTACGTGAGGAGTTCCAACAACAACTCGGAGTAGCCCCTGAATCGCCGCAGCCTCAGCCGCAAGCGATGACATACGCCGCTGTAGCCCGCCGTCACGTTCCCCCTCCGCGCCCACGGCAGGGCCCAGTGACGACACAGTTCCGTCGTCCGCCACCACCCCCGCCTCCAGCACGCAAACCCGTCACCCCACGCGGTATTCCAAGGAAGACTGACGTTTGGCGTGCCACCGACCACCGTCCGCTTTGCTATCACTACGGAGAAGCCGGGCACATCTACCGCCGATGCCCATACCGGGAGATGGGACTCCGAAGGCTCGCCGTTAACGCGCCGCGACCACTGATTGGCGAACGACCTCGCGATATCGCCGACTACCTGGCTGCCACTCAGTGAAGCCCTCGACGACCGTCCCGTTCGCCTTCACCAGGCCGCTACCTGTCGCCAGATCACTGACCATACACCGGCCCAGCCTGGGGCCGCTCTGCCATCCCATATCCGGAAAACTAAAAGCAGCAACAGATGGAGGCGCGGTTGCCGTTCGTCGAGCTGACGAAGATCCTCCGCCGCAGACGAATACGGCGAAGAGACCATCTCGACGACATAATAACGACATGCCGCCGTCCCGACGAAGTCAGGAAGCCAAGACTACGCCGACGAAAGGCGACCTGACGATGCCACATACCAGCCACAGGAGAACGAGACGCAGCCGTGGTCCCACGCCAAGACCTAACTGTATCGCAAGACAAAGAACCACCGACCTCGACGTGCTTTTCGACGGCCACGCAGTTACTGCCTTAGTGGACACAGGGGCCGGATACTCCGGAATGACTAGACACATCGCTGCCCAGTAGAAGAAAGTAAAACTGCATGGGAAGGCCCTCAAATTCGAACCGCTGGAGGACACCTCATTACGTTGACTGGGATATGCACGGCAAGAATTACCGTTCATCACCGAACTTACCCTGCCACTTTTGTTATCCTCCAACAGTGTTCACGAGACGTAATTCTCGGCATGTACTTCCTGAACCAACACGGCGCAATCATAGACCTGAAGACAAAATCGATAACGCTGTCGGAAGGTCAGTCGATACCGCCGGAGAGCTCTCGTAGTCACCACGCCTTGAGTGTACGAGAAAATCAAGTGTGCACCCCGCCGGGCTCCAGCATTATTACTTCCGTCGGCACCGAAACATCCGATGACGTAGAAGGCGTCATCCAGGGTGACCAACATGTACTGCTCAACCGTGAAATTTGCGTCGCAAGAGGGATCGCTGCACTCGACGGAGGGAAGGTGGAAGTTATGCTAACCAGCTTCAGCCAAGAGTTCAAGCACTTCAACAAGGGCACGACAGTCGCGTACACCGAGGAAATTGTGGAAACCAGCAATGCCCTTGTCCTCTCGGATGCTGCCCCATCTACCCCAATGAGCATAGTCCCGGAACCAGACTTCGACGTAAATCCAAGCCTTCCTATGAGTAAGCAGCAACAGTTGAGAAGTCTTCTCCAACGATACAAAGACTGCTTTTCGACGTCGTCGTGGATTTGACAAACACCAGTTGCAAAGCAACGCATAATAACCGAGGAGTGCACTTGACCACTCCGCCAGAGCCCTTACTGAGTTTCGATGCGAAAACGTGAAGCTGTTAGACAACAAGTCGACGAAATGCTGCGCGACGACGTCATCCAGCCGTCGACGAGCCCGTGGGCATCTCCTGTAGTCTTGGTGAAGAAAAAGGACGGAACCCTACGTTTGTGTGTCGATTAATGTTGACTGAAGAATATCACGAAGAAGGATGCATATCCCCTTCCTTGGATAGACGACGCATTGGATCGGCTCTGCAACGCTAAATACTTCTCTTCGATGGACCTCAAGTCTGACTACTGGCAAATAGAAGTCGACGAGAGAGATCGCGAAAGACCGCCTTCATCACGCCAGACAGCCTCTACGAGTTCAAGGTCATGCCATTCGGACTGTGCCCGGCGCCTGCAACGTTTCCGCGTGTCATGGACACGGTGTTAGCAGGATTGAAGTGGCAGACGTGCCTTGTTTACTTGGATGACGTCATTGTCTTCGCCGGAAATATCGACGATCACCTTAGGCGACTTGCGACAGTATTAGAGGCCATCAAGTCATCTGGGCTCACTCTAAAGCCGGAAAAGTGCCGCTTCGCTTACGATAAGCTTCTGTTTTTTGGCCACGTCATCAGGAAATCTAGAGTACGCCTGACCGGCAGAAGACACCTGCCATCGCCAAGTTCCCGAAGCCAATCGACAAGAAGGCAAGGCACTGATTCTTTGGCATGTGCGCCTACTATAGGCGCTTTGTCAAGGACTTTTCACGCAACGCGGAGCCGCTAAAACATCTATCCAAATGTGATGTCGATTTTAAATGGGAAACGCCGGAGGCCGATGCATTTGAGGAACTCAAACGACGCATGCTGTCGCCGCCGGTACTTGCACACTTCGACGAGGACACCGATACCGAAATCCACGCTGACGCCAGTAGCCTAGGCCTCGCTGCCGTCCTTGTCCAGAGGAAAGACGTTCTTGAACGGGTGATATATTATGCTTGCCGGTCGCTGTCCAAAGCGGAAGGCCATTATTCTACGACTGAAGAGGAATGCCTCGCCCTCATTTGGGCTACAGCAAAATTCCGCCCTTACCTCTATGGCAGGCCATTCAAAGTCATCAGCGACCACCACGGCTAGCTAATTTCAAGGACCCTTCAGGACGGTTGGCGCGGTGGAGCCTCAGGCTGCAAGAATATGACGTCGCGGTAATATAGAAGTCCGGAAGAAAACACTCTGACGCCGACTGCCTATCACGCGCCCCCATCGATCCCCCGCCGCTAGTTGACGAGGACGACGACACCTTCCTTCGTATAATAAGTGCGGAAGACTTCACTAAACAGCAACGAGCAGACCCGGAGCTAAAAGGCCTCGTCGAGTATTTGGAAGGGAACACTGACGTTGTCCCCAGGGCATTTAAGCGCGGGTTGTCTTCGTTCACGCTTCAAAACAACCTGCTCGTGACGAAGAAATTCCCCCAGTCTGCCCGAGCTACCTTCTTGTTGTACCGTCAGTTCTGCGTACAGAAGTACAGCACGCCCTACACAACGATCCAACCTCTGGGCACCTCGGATTCTCCTGGAGCTGTCGAGGATACAGGAAAGGTATTGTTGGCCGCGTCTGACAGCCGACGTCGCCCGTTACGTCAAGGCATGCCGAGACCGTCAGCGACGAAACACACCACCGACGAGGCCAGCAGGATTCCAGCAGATCGGAATGGATTTATTGGGGCCGTTTCCGACGTCAAGATCCGGGAATAAGTGCATCGTCGTGGCGACAGACTATCTCACTCGCTTAGCTGAAACTAACGCTCTACCAAAAGACAGCGCAGCCGAAGTGGCGAAATTTTTCGTCGAGAACATCCTGCTGCGACATGGTGCCCCAGAAGACCTCATCACCGACGGAGGAACGGCCTTTACAGCAGAGCTCACCCAAGCAATTCTGCAATACAGCCAAACAACCAGACAAGCCACAGGAGGACAACTGCCTACCATCCGCAAACGAATGGTCTCATGGAGCGCCTGAACAAGACCCTCGCCGACATGCTAGCAATGTACGTCAATGTCGAGCACAAGATGTGGGACGCGGTCCTGCTGTATCTAACCTTCGCTTACCGCACGGCGGTGCAAAAAACAACACAGATCACGCCGTTTAAGCTGGTTGACCGCAGGAACCCGACGACGACGCTCGAGGCCATGCTGCCGCACGTCACTGACGAAGAGAATGTTGGTGTCGCTACCTATCTGCAGCGCGCCGAAGAAGCCCAACAGCTCGCCCGCCTACGGATCAAGAACCAGCAGCGTACCGACAGCCGACACTACGACCTTCGACGGCGCTACGTCGAGTACCAGCCCGGTGACCCTGTTTGGATTTGGACCCCGATACACCAACAAGGACTCAGTGAGAAACTATTGCGACGCTTTTTCGGAGCCTACAAGGTCATACGACCTATTGGCGCACTAGACTATTCGGTCGTGCCAGACGGCATTCCGCATGCACAGCGGCACCGCGCACGATCTGAAGTGGTCCACGTGGTGCTTCTTAAGCCCTTTTACGCACGCTGACGAACTTCCTTAGTTTGTTGTTTCTTTGCTACGTGTGTTTGTGTTTATTACTTTCGTTTCTTTGCAGCATCGGGTCGATGCTATTTAAGAGGGGGGTATTGACACGTGTACATGTTTATCTTTCTCAGGTGACCACGTTTCATCGCTTAACAAATGTTATCCCGCAGCGCAGGATGCGCCTGCATATATAGTAAATTTCTTGATCGTTATCGATGGTTCCATCCGCTGTCTGTCACCGAACCTTGTGTAATCTGATTGCATGTATGCGCGACGCGAATGTGCATAACTTTGTGGAAGACACGCGGGTCCCACCGACACGTCTGGAACAATCGACAATTTTCTTATAAAAGCCGACGCGCTTGACCCGTTGATCAGATTTTCGACGATCGCGGACAGTATTCGCCGCTATCGTTGCGCTATTGGTGTAGCCTGTTTTTGTGGGCACCCGTTCGCCCAATAAAAGTTAGTTTTGTCTTTCACAGGATTGCTACTGTGTTCTTCAACGTTACCACCACGTGACAATATAAAGCACCTGGGAAACATCAATGTCTGATGCATTGTGCCAGCGAATGGTGCGACAATAACAGGAGTCATCGATGACATTGACAATAAAATACCTAACGCAGACCTCCCAGTTCTCATAAAACTAGCAATTAAACACTGCGTCATTGTGCACGTTGATCGCCTCGGTAACACACGTTGTGTTCCAAAGCGACTGCCTACAATCAAACGTGAATGTGAGCTACTTTCGCCACCAGGTTCGACAATTTATTCCAACACAAATGCAATGTTTCAAATGTCAGAAGATTGGCCATGTGAAGATTGTTTGCAGAGATTCCGCTGTGTGCCCTCGTTACGCCGAACCCCATTCAGAAGGCAAGTGCAGCGCAACCACGTTGAAGTGTCCTAACTGTCAAGGTGATCACAGCCCCTCTTCTAATGACTGTCCGCAGATCAAGAAAGAGATCACCATTCTTAAACAAACGGTGAGAGACAGCTCTAACCACAAAGAGGCCGCTGCGAAAGTCCGATGAAGACGACGTCACCGTCGAAGGTATTCACGATGGAAAATATAAACTTTTCAAGAAAAGTCGGTTCGTCAAGCAGCACCATCAGCGGAAGTTTCCAACACCCCAAACACGAATTTTGGAAAGCGGAAAACTGCCAGATCTCTCTGTACAAAGGAATGGCCGCCACTTTGTAGAGAGAGATCTGGCCGTTTTCTGCTTTCCAAAATTGATGTTTGGGGTGTTTGGTTCTCCCCAACTTGGAATCAACTTCAGCGAATTCCGGAATATGGCTGACGGTGAAGCCGAGACCAAGAAACCTCGCCTAGAAGATGGCAGGTACGATGATAGAACATCGAATTATGAGCTAAGTGATGAAGAAGAGATGGCTGAAGATGCACCATTTACTGTGGTCACGTATAAGAAAAAGCGAGCCGAAGGCATTCCGGTTGTCTTTCGCCCAACAAGTGAAGGTACTACTTTTCGGCAAGTAAATCCAAACCGAGTGTCTGCCGAAATAGTTTCCGCTGCCAAAGAAAAAGTACAGTCTTTCAGGACGACCAGAGATGGAAGTTTCAGTGTCAGCGTTGCTTCCTTAGCATCGGCGAAACGCCTTTTGATGCTCTCAAGTGTAGGCGGCCTGGAAGTCAAGCCCTTCATTCCAGAGTCATACACGCGAAACGTTGGGAAAGTAAAACATGTGCCTCTGCAGTATACAGACGTGGAACTCCTGGACTTCTTGAAAGACGCAGGAGTTATATCGGCACGCAGACAGATAAGGTATTCCCGCCAAGAAGATGGAGCAGTGAAGTCATATCCACTTCACACGGTAATTCTGACTTTCAGAGACGACCGTCCTATCCCAGGAAGAATTTACTTGGGTTTCATCAGTCACCCTGTCGAGGAATACCTAGGGCGTGCACTTCACTGCTATAAGTGCCAGAGATTTGGGCACATGGCGAAAACCTGCCTTAGCACACGTCGATGCAAAATCTCCTCAGAAGACCATGACCACATGAGTGCAAGTCACTTCTTCAACCTAAATGTGCAAACTATGCGGGGAACCATGCCGCCTCCTTCTCAGGCTGCCCACAGAAAAAAGCAGCAGCACAAATGCGTCGACATGAACTAATCCATCGAGGAGAACCACGACGCAATGAACCCGCACCAACCCTCGAGATTGTTCATCCAGTGCCAGATCACCCACCTCGGCGGGCACCGGAACCTCCACAGCCAAGAGCACCAACAAGATATCCCTCCTCTAGAGAACAACGAACAGTGCAATCAAGAGACAAATCAAGAGGATCATAGACAAGCGCCCAGTCTTATGCATCAGTGCTGCGGAAACCCAGACGACAACAGGCAGAAAGTAATACACAAGAAAGCTCCTGTACTCACACACATTTCTCTCAGTGACCTTACGCATCTACTGCAGAAGTAACACCAGCTAATAGCGAACATACCACAGCATCGGTGACACAACTGATTTTGCCAATGCTTTTCGCAGCTCTTAAGGCAATCCTATCTGCTCTGCCGGAAGCAAACAACCTACCAGAAGTGAAAGCCTTGTTGCCTCTAGAAGCACTATTGTGTCAAGAATCCGGGCCGAAACTGTGGCAGGCACAACATGAATAACCACTACAAAAATGTCTCCATATTTCAGTGGAATGCCAACAGTCAAGAAGAAAGTGTGCTGACTTTCGTAAACTGTTTGTGCAATACAACTTCCCAATACTTTGCATTCAAGAGGCGGGAATCAATGATGACGTTCGCCTCTCGAATTATGTGATATATAAGACTTCTCGTCAAGGTGCTGCTAGCAGAGTGCTCCTGTGCGTCAGAGAGGACCTACCATCTTATCAAATTCAGTCCAGTGATTCAGACTTCCCGGAATTCATCGCATGTAAAGTATCCTTTGGCAAGCTATGTATAACAGTGATTAATCTATATCTACAACCTTCAAACCGGATTTCAGCAGAAGCGCTAGTGGATATCTTCACAATAGCTCATTCTAATGTATTTATATGTGGCGACTTCAATGCATACAACAGCATCTGGGGCAGTGATCACTGTGATGCACGGGGTAACGTTATTGAGTGCGCCATAGATAAATGCAACTTGACTGTTTTAAACGGTGGGTCGCCAACATTCCTTCGTGGATATAATTACTCAAGCTGCATAGATGTTACCCTGTGTTCACATGATTTAGTGAATGGTGTGGGATGGACAACAGATATGGAAACGCCCGGAAGTGATCATTTTCCCATCCTTGTTAACCACCCTAGCATGCACTATGATATCAGGCGTTACAGCAGACTAACCGATTGGCAAGCTTTTCGATACCGCCTAACGGATCAAATTAATCAACATGCAACAGTGGAAAAATTTGCAGAATTTTTGCAGGATAATATGAACATATGCACAAAGAAGGTCCCAATACCAAAAGATTATGCTGCAGTTGACGGAGAATATGAACACCTAAGAGCCATCCGACGCCGATCCGAAAGAGCTTACCGACGGAGCGGAAGTTTAGAAGCATACAGAAACGCTCAGAAAATACACAATGTAATGCGCAGACCAATGGAAAGCTTAGGCAAACGGCACTGGCGCGATGTCTGCGGCACGCTGTCTCGTCACACGGCTGTCCCACGAATTTTTCTAGTATTTCGTTCTTTAAGCGGACCTGTAACACAGAGCTTCCCATTTCGTGCTCTCGCTGTAGCTCAGGACACGTGTGAAATAGTAGTTGCAGATTAATTTTGTGAGCTTATTTCCAGATCTGCTTTTTCATCACAATGTGCAGAATTTGATATTTCAGTAGAGTTGGCTAAGCGAAAAATTGCTGCTTGCTACTGGGCCCAACATCCTCAATTAGATCATACTTTCACATTAAGCGGGCTTCAATGTGCAATTGCATCATGTGGCCAAAAGTCCGCTGCTGGGCCGGACGGCATTACGTACAATATGCTAAGAAACCTCGGACCGACAGGTACAAACGCTCTCTTAGACATCTATAGTAACTTATGGATAGAGGAAACTGTACCTGACTCTTGGAAAGTCGCCCGAGTCATACCAATTTTAAATCCTGGTAAGACGACCTTGTGCCTTGAATCCTTCCGCCCCGTTAGTTTGACAAGTTGTTTATGCAAAGTAATGGAGAAAATGATTGACGCGCGACTTCAATGGTGGTGTAATGAAACGAATGTGTTGTCCAACTACTTAGTAGGTTTTAGAAATCATAGATGCACAATGGATGCAATATTAGATATAGTAACCTGTGTGGCGCACGAGCGTGCACGTGGAAACATGACGATAGCAGTATTCCTAGCCATCAAGAGGGCATTTGACACTGTTAGTCACGTTCATGTTCTGCTAAGCATGTTGGAACTTGGTCTGTCTGGCAGGTCCTTGCGATGGATTTCTGAATTTTTATCAGGTCGGAAAATATTTGTTCAGACGGGTGAAGGAAATAGTGCTGAACATGTTGTCAAACAGGCAGTACCACAGGGAAGCGTACTTAGCCCCTTCCTTTTTAACTGCGTCATGGCTGATTTAATGCGAAGGCTAGCATTACAGTTAAAGTTTTCACTGTATGCGGATGATGTGTGTATTTGGACATCTGGGTCTAATGCTCAACTACTTCAGATGGCATTGCAAGACGGCATAAATATCATCAACCAATTTTTGAGAGAAAGAGGAATGGTACTATCACACGCAAAGACTGCTGTATTGCCCTTCACTCGGAGGCAGTTAAAAAATTTCACTCTTAATCTGGAAGGACACCCTCTAATGATTGTCACACAGCATCGATTTCTTTGCATAATACTTGATAGGCAGCTATCCTGGGCACCCCACATAAAGAAACTCGAAAACGAGGTCAATACCATAGCGACTGTACTTCGCAGACTTGCAGGCACATCATGGGGCGGATCAGTATCGTCCATGCTGACTGTTTACAATGCATTAATAAGACAAAAAATTCCATATTCCGCGCCCATCTTACACGGACTTTCCCACACGTCAGAAGAGCGACTTCAAAGACATTTAGCTAGAGGACTACGCCTATGTCTAGGAGTTCCACGAGCGACTTCTAGTTCTCTCGTAATAGCTGAGGCTCGCCAATCACCATTTCTAGTTATGCAAAGTACAGAAACATGGCGGCATTATTTCCGTCTTCAAACCCAGCATAAAAACCACCCATTGACTCTAGACATAATGAAACGAGATAGAAGTTATGTTCATATAGAAATTCAAGAAAATCTTCACATATTGCCACGAAATGAATTCTGAAACTCAGACATCGAATATCCTCCATGGCTGCTTACAGTTCCAAAAATCGAATTGTCAATAGATGGGATATTCAGAAAAACAGACATGTTCATTCAAGCTGCTCAACAACTAGCACTATACCAGATATATATGCCGTATTCAGGATACACACACGTCTATACAGACGGCTCCAGTACAGCAACCTCTTCAACTTCAGCATTCATTATACCGCACCTAAACAAACAAGAATCATTTAAGTTATCTCGTCCGACTTCATCCACAACGGCTGAACTGTTCGCAATCCTATGTGCGATAAAATTTATATTGTCAGTAACAGATGCACAAAAATGGGTAATTTTCAGCGATTCACAGGAAGCTCTAACATCACTCTGCAGCACAAAGGGGAAAACATTCAGCGACAGTATAATATATGAAACACTTAAAAACCTCACAAAGGCAAGCGAAGCGAAACATACAATAGCATTCCAGTGGATACTAGGGCATTGCAACATTCCTGGCAACACAGCAGCCGATGAAGCAGCACGACAAGCGCACCTTAAAGATGATACGGCTTCGCTCCCAATATCAAAGAATGAATTACGCTGCATTATAAGGACAGCGTCTTTCAACATGTCTAGAAACACTTGGTTTGACCAGAATTCTAAGAGCTCAGACTTATACCATATTGATCCGTTTATTGAATTCAAATTTTCGTTGTCATTAGATAGAACTATGGAAACACTTATTCATCGATTAAGGCTAGGCACTGCCTACACAAAGCATTTCTTACACAGAATTGGCCGAGCGGAAACCCCAGAATGTGATTGTGGATTTGTAGATGAAGATATATATCACCTCCTTCTAGATTGCCCACATCACGACACACCAAGATGCCGACTTAAATAAGCGCTAATTGAATTAGACCGCAGACCTTTCATTAAGGAAACTTTTGGGCCCTTGGCCAACAACGGCCTTGCAGAAGAGCGCTTTAAAAGCACTAAAGACTTTTCTTGAAGACAGTGGCATTGTTGAACGTTATTAGCGCTTTCATTGTTCTCTTCATTTCAATGTCACTCTATATATGCATCTGTTTGGGAATTATGTTGTGTTGACTGTTCTGTTGTGACTGTATGTGATAATAGATTTACACTATGTTTGTACCACCCGTTGACTATACTATGTGTTATTCGGCGACAGTATCGTTTGTACTTTTCAGACTTTCGTTACATAAGTGTGGAGACATTTACATTGTATATTGTATGTACCATGTGTTCCTTACGTCATAGTCTTCCTGTGGAAACGTTGCGTGATAAGTGCTGGTGCTTGTGTGAAAAGATTATTTGATATGTAACCTTGAACCCGGAATGATGTATGACGGAACCACCCAAGAGATAAGGAGTAGGCGGTGCCTTAAATTGCGCGTCAACATCTCCTTATATGATATCAATAAAAAAAATGGCCGCCACTTACGCGTAAACGACCGGCAGAAGAGCCGTAGAAGAAGCCGCCCCCAGTAAAGTAAGATGCTGTATCCGAGGAGTCGCGTAAAACAGATGAGCAAGTGATAGCTCTTCTTAAGCCTTTAATGAATACCATTCGCGTGTTTCTAAACATGCACACACCTTCTGCCAGAAGTGCGCTTCAAGTACTGGACGCTATGAGTCCGGTGCTCGCAACCCTTGAGTAGATCGTGGCTCCTCAGCCACGGTCTTTCAGGGATGAGGTACGACAAGCAGCTATTTTTCAGTGGAAGGCCCGCGGACTCAGAGCGCGCATTTCGGATTTCCGTCGCATCGTGTATGCCCATATGTTTCCCATTCTCGTCATTGGCGAGCCGAACTTATCGAACACGATCAGGCTTTCTGACTATGAATCTTTTATGTCATCAACTGTTGGTGAAAACAGTAAGGTCTTGTTGTTTATTCGCCGTGACCTCACTTAGATCGCCACCTAATGGCGATAATCAATACACGTGTATGCCTAACAGTCAAGAGAAAGAATTTTACCTTTATTGTTGTCGGTGCCTACCTATCTCCATCATGTCGATTTGGTCACAAACTAGGAGACTTCCTTTCCTCAACTCCCGATCCCTAGGTCATTATTGGAGACTTCGACGCCGATCATACACTCTGGGAAAGTTCCAATATCAACGCGAGAGGAAGAGCTCTGGTATCTTTCACCTCCATTAATGAACTTTGGCTGTTCAATGACGAAAGCTATATGTTTCTACGTGGCTCGACATACAGCAGCTGCCTTGACTTGGCTTTTGTCTCACGAAGCCTTGTCAGAAGTGATGGGTAGTTTGCGGACATAGAGACGCACGGAAGCGACCATATCCCCACGTATGTCAAGATCAGAGGATCGTCTCCTTGGAAAATACGGGATACGACCCAAAGAGTGAACAGGACTAAATTTCAGTCTGTCATGGAAGAACACTGCGAAGCCAATGCATCTTCCGGCTAGAAAGAGCCAATCAAGAGAGCAGTGCAAGACACTATGCGTACTCTTAGATGTTCTTCGAAACTGACGGAAGTTAATGCGGAACTAGAACGACTTCGAGCAATCCAACGACGAGCTGAACGAAGGTACCGACGTACGAAGGCAATGGACGGTTTCCGAACCACCAGAAGCACGCAAAATAAAATCCAGCGCCGATTAGACGAGCTTGAACCGTAACGTTGGTTTGCCTTCTGTGACTCGCTAGAACCACGCAAGCCGTTATTGTAACTATGGAGAACGGTGCTCGGTCTCCGGACATCCCCGTACGGCGGCTTCCATTCAAGGCTCTAGCTCTTTCTCAAAAGAGACCGGCGATTGATGTAACAGAGGAGTTCTGCGTCAGGTTATCTGGCCAACTCACAAGTCCTAAGATTTCAGCGCCATCGAGTAGTTGTTTGTTACTACGTGATCACCGCATCGATCTACCATTCTGAATCCACGAACTTAACGCTGCATTAGCTTTATGTGGCCGCACATCAGCGCCAGGACCTGTTGTAGTTTTCTACCGAGCTCTGTGTCATCTAGGTGAGCGAGCGAGAGTTGTCCTCCTTGAGTTGTAAAATGAATCTTAGAGAGATGGAACGATACGAATGAGCTGGAAGAGAAGTTGCCTTTTTCCACTGCTGAAGCCTGGCAAGTCGCCGTTGGAACTCTCATCATACCGCCCAATCACTTTTGCAAGATGTGTGGCCAATGTAATGGAGAGGATGGTCCTAGGACGCCTGAAGTGGTACATGAAGTACCACAACACTTACCCGACGCCATAGCGAGCTTTTGACGCAGTCAGTCATCAATCGATAACGTCGTCGACGTGGTCACGTATATTCAGCATGAGAAATGCCGTGAGCGTCTCTGCGCTTCTTTGTTCCTCGACGTCAAAGGGGCGTATGACAACTTTGCGCATGAAGCCATCCTCTCTGCTCTCGAAGACGTAGGAATGGGTGGTCGGACGTTTTACTGGATACGGAGCTATCTCTCCATACAATCCTTTTTTGTAAGCACTGAGGTAGGCCGTACTTCTCTGCATTATAGCTACCGCGGTGTCCCGGAGTAGCTATCCCGGGTAGGGCGGTGTACTTAGCTCTGTGTTCAGGCTATCAACGTACGCGGATGACATCTCCATATGGACGTCTGCAGCAACACGCCTACAGTTGAAAGCGAGAATTGAGAGAGCTGCCACCCAAGCCGCTGTCTAGCTCCGTAATCGAGGCCTGGAAATATCATCCCAGAAATGCGCACTAGTGCCATTTACCCGCCGTGGTTGCTCAGTGGCTATGGTGTTAGGCTGCTGAGCACGAGGTCGCGGGATCGAATCCCGGCCACGGCGGCCGCATCTCGATGGGGGCGAAATGCGAAAACACCCGTGTACTTAGATTTAGGTGCACGCTAAAGAACCCCAGGTGGTCGAAATTTCCGGAGTCCCCCACTACGGCGTGCCTCATAATCAGAAAGTGGTTTTGGCACGTAAAACCCCATAATTTAATTTAGTGCCATTTACGCGCCAAACCATGACAGACTACAGCGCAATGATAAATGGCCAAATAATACCATATTTTCGATCGTTTAAGTTTCTAGGTGTCATAATCGACAGGGACTTGTCATTGAGCCCTCACGTATCATACCTGAAAAACGGTTGACAGACATCTGCCGCCTGTTCAAGTTTTTCACTGGCAAGACTTGGGGAATGTCAACAAGTGCCATGTTACAAATGTACAGGGTGCTTTTTCTAGGCTTTCTGCGATACAGCTTGCCAGCATAACCAACACAGGCAAAACGAATTTACGCACAATAAACAGTGTTCAGGCTCAAGCGCTCCGGATCTATCTAGGCCTGCCTCAGAGTGCATCAACAGTGGCTGCTATTGCAATCGCTAGAGACCGCCTTTTCATGACCCACGTTGAAATTGAAGCGCTGAGCACGTAATAAGGGAGAGAGAGAGAAACAACTTTATTGAGCCGAGCTCGACATCTTAGACGCCGTCAATGGAAGTGGTTCGCTCTTCATGGGACCCATATGCTTCCCTAGCCGCCTGGCCCCTGGAGATCAGGACGAGCTGGTCTTCGAGGGCGGTGCTGGTTAGCAAGGTCTTCCATCGCTCGGTAAGGGTGGATGAGGAATGGGGTAGGGTAGTGTTGCAGGTAAGAGGTGGGGGGATTGCCTTGATGAAATCGCATACTCCAATGACGTGTTGGGGCGTGCCTAATTGAGTTTTGCAGAAATTACATTCCTTCTCGTACCTTTCCGGGTACATCTTGTTTTGAAGGTAAGGGTGCGGGAAGGATCCTGCTTGTATCTGCCTGTAGATCGCTTGCTGTTCTCTGCTAAGCGATTTGTGAGGATCGGGGTAACGGCGTCTCTCCGTTTTGTAATGGTTCGTAATGTCCCTGTAACTAATTATGGACTGTGGCTCACCTTCCTCTACCCGGTGTTCCATCTCTCGGATGAACTCATGGGCAAGTTCGTTGCCCTCCAGCCCAGAGTGAGCCGGTGTCCATATCAATTCAACTTTCCATTCAGGTACGTCGCGTTTACTCTTGAGAATATCTAGCGCCGCGAGCGACACCCACCCCTTTCTGCAGCTATTATACGCGTTTTGCGAGTCAGTGACAATTCTTTCCACCTTGGGCTGCGCGAGTGCTAGAGCTATCGTGGCCTCTTCTGCCACCTCCGGAAAAGGCGTCTTGATGGAGGCGCAGGTTACGAGCACATGCCGCGTCGTAACTGCCAGCGTGGCTTTCGATGAAAACTTGGGTAACGAAGCGTCTGTGAAGAGAGTCACCCCTTCTTCCTCTTCTACTATTTGACCCAAAGTCTCCGTCAAGGCCGCTATACGAACCGCTCTGCGGCCATCGTTACGACCCGACCTCATGTTTCGAGGCAGTGGCTTACTGTCAATTTTATGCGCCTACAACCTGGGCGACGGCCCCGTTTCCTTTCGCTCTGCCTCTTTCCAGCCAAACTTGGCAAGAACGCGACGTCCCGTTGACGTTTGACTGAGTCGAACTCTTTGATTAGACAGATGAGCTTCTATTAATTCTTCGACGACGTTGTGCTTGGCCATGTCGAGAGGTTTGTCGGTCGAAGAATGCTTCGGAATGCCAAGCGCCATCTTAGTTGCCTTGCGTATAATGACGTTCAACTGGTCCCTGTCTTTCTTCGGTAACTTGAGGTACGGTGCCGAGCAAACGATGCTTGACGTCACGAAGGCCTCGACGAGCGACAGCGCATCGTCCTCCTTCAATCCCCTTTGTCTGTTTGTGACTCTTCTGATCATGTTCGAAACTTGTTCCGTTGAAACCTTGATTTTGTCGATCGACGCCCCCGCCTTGCCATTGTTCTGGAAGATGACACCCAGGATACGTGCTTGCGTGGTTGGCATTATGGTCGTCCCGTCGATGGTGATGCGGATGTTCTCTTGGTCTCCTTTCTTTCGTCTTGGCTTGATAACGAGTAACTCTGACTTCTGTGGCGAGCAACTGGGGCCGCACGATCCAGCGAACTCGTGAACGGTCTTTGCCACTCTCTGAAGGGTCTCCTCTATCCAACTCTCCGACCCTGCCCTCGACGTGCACACAGTGATATAGTCTGCTGCATAGAGAGCGTTATCTATGCCCTCTATGTCTTGAAGCAAAGCCAGGAGAGGGAGGAGTGCCAGGTTGAAGAGAAACGGCGAAAGAACCGATCGTTGAGGCGTGCCTCGGTCTCCCAGGCCTATCGGTTTCGACTTCTCCTCTGGAATTTTGATCGTTGCCGTTCTATTGCTTAAGAAATGCTGCACATATTTGAATGTTTGCTTTCCGCATCCCGTTTGGCGCAGGTTACGGAGATTACTTTCGTGCGTGACGTTATCGAAGGCCCCCTTGAGATCGAGCGCCAGAATAGCTCTTGGCGTAGGGGTCTTCGCTTGCTTGATAACCAGCTCGTGTAGTTGCGCCAAGACGTCTTGCGTGCTCAGGTGCCTCCAGAATCCGTACATGGTCGGTGGCATCTGATCAGTGACGTCCGAATGTCTCTGTAGTCTTTTGAACACCATAAGCTCGACCACCTTCCCTACACACGACGTGAGGGAGATGGGGCGCTGATTGTCGACGTGGGGTGGTTTCCCCGGCTTCGGAATGAAATGCGCCTCCGCTTCTTTCCATTGTCATTTCCATCTTGCCAGAACTCCTCGCCACCACCTAGCCTCTCTACCAGCGGACATACCACGCACATCTTTCAGCCAAACGACAACCGCACATGATGAATAATTGCGAGCTTGTTTCACTCCGGCTGCGAGACCTTCGATTGCTCCATGGTGCCCCGCTCAGCCAAAAATCAGCCTCACAATACCTGCCATCACGAGAAAATTTGATGTATCATCACCAGCCAATAAACAGCTCACTTTACTGCTTTTTTACGGGAACTACCGTGACTCTACGCATATCTACGCTGATGGATCTGTCCTACCAAACAGCTCCGCTGCGGCAATCGTGATACCAGCGAAAGTTACAACCATCAAATTTAAGACGACTCACGCGACGACATCGACGGCAGCAGAGCTCGCAGCGCTCCTTACCGCCCTTCATTACATTGGTCATGAACCGCCACAGAAGTGGACGATCTTTTGCGATTCAAAGGTGGCACTGCAGTCTCTACTGTCACCTTTATGACACGGACCGCGCGCGCAGCTTGTACTTCAGATTGCAGATACGATGCACCATATAAGTAATGCAGGCCATAAAATAACTTTCCAATGGCTCCCAAGTCACTGCGAGATTATCGGCAATGAACGGGCCGATCAAGCCGCCCGTTGAGCCCATACTGAGGACCACTACTTACCATTACCACTTTCTAGAACTGACGCAGCACGGAAGCTCCGCCTGCTTGCTCGCTAGTTCAGTACGTCACAATTGAATGAGCCACATTTCAGAAATTCGCGACTATACTCGTTGATTCCACATTAAGCCTTCGAATACCATCTAAGCTTCGCCATGGACACGCCACGCTTTTGTATCAACTGTGCTTAGGCGTTGCTTTTACAAAAGCCTATGCGTTCCGCATAGGGATGACCGACACCGCAACCTGTGACCACGGGGGTCATGAGGAACCGATTGGTCATATTTTGTGCGCCTGTTCACAGTACAGTCCACAGAGGGAATCCTTTCGCCACGAACTCAACCAGCTGGACGATCGATCACTATCGGAAGAAAGAATTCTACGCTATCGACAGGACCTAACGTTACAGAAGAAGGCCGTGCAAGCGCTACTGAGCTTTTTGCGATCTACTAGCCGTTGTGAACGTAACCAGCTGGAACGCCCTTTGTTTGTGTGTCTCTGCGTGTGTGTTCTTTCTCTTTTTAACCCTTTCCTCTCTGTCCTTTCTAACCCCTATCTTCCCACCACAGTGTCGGGTAGCAAACCGGAGACTAATAACTGCTTTACCTCCCTGCCTTTCTTCATCTCTCTCTCTCTCTTCATGCTCTGCTGGTATTGACATCAACGCTAAGATACTGATGGACACCGAAGATGCATTTTCATCTCTGTTGTGCTTATTCACTCAGTCACTCCTCACAGGACAACTGCCGGAAGATAGGAAACAAGGGAAGGTAGTTCCAGTCTGCTAACCAGGTAACAAGAACTCACCTCTAAATTACCGTCCATTTCTCTAAATAGTATTCCCTGCAAAATCATGGAACCCATCCTCTATACTCACATCATGGCATTTCTCGACTAGAATAACTTTTTCAATCCTGCCCAGCATGGGTTTCACCGCGGTTACTCCGACGAGACGCAGCTTGACTCATTTTCACATTATATGCACTCTAACTTTGATTCTAATCTTCAGCCTGACGTAATTTTTTTTAGGTTTTGCTAAAGCCTTTGATAAAATACCCCATAAGCGCCTAATGATAAAACTTTCCCGCTTAATTTCTCACTCTTATAAACTGAAGTGGATTGAAGAATTTTTCAATAATCGTTCACAAATTGGCACCATTAATAATAGGAATTCTAATTCAGTCTATGTAACGACAGGCGTCCTGCAGCGATCCGTGCTCATCCCGCTACTTTTCCTGATATACATAAATGATTTGCCGTTATACACAACATCTAGCATACGTATGTTCGCGGACGATTGTGTGATATATTGTGCTATTCTTTCCGCCGCTGACCAATATTCTCTTCAAAGTGATCTTAATGCTGTCCAGGACTGCTGTCGTGAGTGGCTAATTCAAATTACCCCACGTAAGCGTAAATCGTAGTCCATTCACCGTCGCCGCCATCCTCTCGTATTTCCTTACGTAATCTCTGAAGTTCCGGTACAACTAGTTCACTCGTACAAGTATTTAGGAGTAACACTTTCGAGCGTTCTTTCTTGGAATCGTCATGTTATAACATATCATACGCGGACAGAAAGTTAGGATTTTTTAGGAGTTAGGAAAGTTAGGAGTTAGGATACGCCGTCTAGATCATCCTCCTCAACATGTAAAATGATTAGCCTACAAATGACTTGTCAGGTCAGAACTAGAATTTGCATCGCCTATTTGGAATCCTCATCAAGCATACCTTGTTAATGACCTCGAATCTACAAAATCGCACCGATCGTTTCATTCACTCGTCATATTCTTATGATATTAGCGTTCCCTCCTTAAAAACTGCACCCGCATTATTCGCCTTATCTTTTTGTCGTTGCATTGCCAGCCTATCTTTATTTCACAAATTATTTCATAGCCCTACGCGCATCGCACCTTAGATCCTTCCCCCTACACGCATATCTCACCGCACCGGCCATCACCTACAGGCTGCCCGTCCACCCTCACGCACCTTCCAAGTTCTTTTTTTCCTCGCACAACTGCAGACTGGAACGGCCTTCCCAACGACGTTGCTGTCATCATGTGCACATCGCATTTCGTTGAAAATGCAAAAAAAACTTGCTGTTATTGTGACTATGTATTTTTATTCTTGCCACTCCTTATGTAACACCCCATTTATTGGGGCCTTTAAAGTAATAAAATGAAATGAAATGCACAATTGTCTTTTGAGTGCTCTAAAAGAAGGTAAAAATCTCGTTCTAGAAAACCAAGCCTGCGATCGGCTTTAAATAAGTTTGAGCCAATATGCAGTTTTGAAGAAATATTGTTAGTGATGTGAACTCTTGAGTTATTTAGAGGCAGGTACAGAATTTAGTGAAATTCCCCCAAGGGGATAAGTAGGACATATGGATCGACTCTGAGAACCTCTTGTTGATTTATATTTTGCTGTGTTCAATTCTACATTCCACAATTTACTCCAGGTAACGCTTGTTAACATCAATTTGTAGATTAGTACTATCAGTGTCGGAATAATTTTTTGGTAAATCACACAGCCGCGAGCGAAAGGGCAAAGAGAAGGAGAGCTTTCCTCAGGCAAATCGTTAATATAAATTAGAAATAACACGCGTCCTAGAACTGACTCCTGAGGCACACCGAATCTTACAGGTGCCACAGGTGAGTGAGCATCGTAAAGAGCGACGTACTTCTTTTATCGAGGAAGGTTTAAATCCATTGGAGCATTAGTAGTATGATGTTTAAATGGCTTAACATAAGCATTAGCAGTTAGTGATTAAGCTTAACGAAAGCTTTCGAGAAGTCCAAGAATTTGCAATCAATTAGTTACCCAGAGTAAAGGAATGCACGGAAATCATTAGTAAATGCAACCAGTTGTGTCTCCCATGAAAAATAATTCTGACAATCATGTTGACTGTGTAGAAATAAATTATTTAAACCAAGGTAACTTGTTCGATGGGTGAAAACGACTGGGTGAAGCAATTCACATGGGACAGACGTAAGAGATATTGGTCGGTAGTTACATCGGTTACACGAGTCACGAGAGTGGCTTGTTTTCCACTCGTGTAGAATTTCTCGGTCATGAAATGAACTAAGAAAAATAGAATATAGGAAAATGGAAGATTCATGTTGAGTGCCTAGGAGAAACTTGGAATCAATTGCATTGGTACCGCACGAGGATGATCGTTTTAGGTTGCGAATGATTTTACCTATACCACAAGGGTCAATAATGATGGGATTCATTGGAAAGTACTGTGAATTAGGGTAACATGGAATATCGAATGTTATAGAATCGTAAAGCAAGAGCGCGAATGTGTCATTACGTAAGGAGGCGCAGAGGTGTTTGGGAACTGGTGCGCCTGACTGGTTAATTAATGATATAGTTCTGTCATCCTTTTTCGGAACAATATTCCTCAAACGTCCCGGCTTAGCTCAATTGCGGTAATGTGGAATTAAAGAAAGTCAATGTAACTTTCTTAAGCGCAGAAACATAAGCATGTGCTACCTTTTTGTAGGCGGCCCATTTATTCGCGCGTGCGGACCTTGTAGCTGGGCGGCATCCTTTTCGTTATGTAATCGTTTCGGTATGGGTGGTATCGTGAACTTTGGAAGAATCCTTAACGTTTTATAGTGGAATGTGTTTATTGATAAGATAAAATACTTTCTTCTTGAATGAAGTTTAGACTCACAAAAGTATCGGAAGTTCCACCGGACCTAGTTGTTTAATTGAACGCTACAGCGCAGGAACCTACGGAGACAAAGGAGGCACACAAGTACACAGACGCAGCGTTGCCTCTGTGTACTTTGTGTGGCTCCTTTGTTTCCGTTAGTTCCTGCGCTGTAGCCTTTTAATATGTTCAATCGACGAGCCCATCTGGTTACTCTACTCAACTTCATAGTTGCCCAAGTTGGCGTAAGCATACCCCCAAATTTCAACGTGGCCCACCACAAACTTTAAAGTTGCCCCACGTCCAAATTTAAGTTCGCAGCTGGAGCTGGAGCAGCTGCAGTAGCTGGAGGTGACCATGTGCGTACGTGGCTCGTGATCTTGGGGTGAGCGCGGAGACGCTCATTTATTTATTTTTATCACCTGCCTTTTTGTTTAAGTGCTGTCGAAGCTCGTTGAAAATGTTTAATGTACCTACCCGCTTTCACGGTCACCTGCTTACCTGCCATTCAGAGCCACGGTGTTACAACCATTTCTAAATCTTTTCTTCCCTTTACTTTTGTTCCTTTTACAGCGAAGCTGTACATGGCTATGCTCTGGTAAAAATTGCGAGCGTCTATTGAGCCGTGTAGATCAAGAATTTCTCCCCCTACGTGAGCCGATCTCGAAGAATGTTCAATACCGGGCCGACCCACAGCGGAGGAGAAATAGGCTTCAAACACTCCGCCAACTTGCAAAAATAAGTTTACGGTCTTAGGTCCCAATACAACCCGTATCAGATATTAAGCTGATCAGAGCAGATACTACACTTTGATCGGCGTCAGCCATATCTACGCAAGCACCACCCTGTCTTTGCCGGCGTCCCAAGCGCTTGCTATCTCCCTTCGTTTTCTTCTCCTCTTCTTTGGTGACGGCCTCATAAGCGTGTGCCCGCCAGTACTGCGAGGCGGAAAGAAATGGGAGCCGTGCATGTGGCCCCGATCCCGCAAACTTGGAACGTTTCTTGAGAACAACAGCGCAATCATCTAGCTTAAGTTGAAATCAGTAACGCTGTCGGAAGATCAAGCGACACCGCGAAGAGCTCTTCTAGTCGCCACGCCTTGAGTGTGCTCGAAGATCAAGTCAGAATCCCGCCCCACTCGAGCATTTTCATTTCCGTCGGCACCAAAACACCTGCAGACGTAGAAGGCGTAAGCGAGGGTGACCAACGTCCTCTGCTATACTGTGAAATTTGCGTCGCAAGAGGGATCGCTGGACCGCACGGAGGAAAAACGAAAGAGTTGACTACAGACTTCAGCAGGAGCTCATGCACATCAACAAAGGCACAATGATCGCATACATCGAGGAAATTCTGGGAACCAGCAATGCATTTGTCCTCTCCGATTCTGTCGCACCTACCCGGACGACCGTAGTTCCTGAACCACACTTCGACAGCAATCCAAGTCTGCCCATAATTAAGCATCAGCAGCTTAGAAGGCTGCTTCGACCATACAAAGACACAAATTTCGACGTCATCGAGGATTCGGCATACACCAGTCGCCAAGCATCGCATAATCACCGAAGAGTGATTCGCATAATCACCGACCACTCCGCTAGAGCCCTCACCGAGTTTCTACGCGAGAACGTGAAACTATTAAGCAACAAGTCGACGAAATGCTTCGCGACGACATCATCCAGCCATCGAAAAGCCCGTGCGCATCTCCTGTAGTCTTGGGAAAGAAAAAGAGCGGAACCCTACGTTTCTGCGTCGATTATCGTCGACTTAACAAGATCACGATGAAGGCCATATACCCCCTCCCACAGATAGATGACGCATTGGATCGGCTCTGCGACGCTAAATATTTCTCGTCGATGGGTCTAAAGTCTGGCTACTGGCAAATTGAGTCGACCAGAGAGATCGCGAAAACACCACCTTCAACACACCAGACGGCCTCTACGAGTTCAAGGTCATACCATCCGGACTGTGCTCGGCGCCTGCAATGTTCCACCGCGTCGTGGACACGGTGTTAGCAGGGTTGAAGCGGGATACATGTTTTGTTTACTTGGATGACATCGTCATCTTCGCCGGAAATTTCGACGGTCACCTTAGGCGGCTTGCGACAGTACTAGAGGCCAGAAAGTCACCAGGGCTCATTCCGAAGCCGGAAAAGTGCCGCTTCGCCTACGGTGAGCTTCTGTTCCTTGGCCGCGTCATCAGCAAATCTCGAGTCCGCCCCGGCCCACAGAAGACAGCCGCCATGGCAAAGATCCAGCAGCCCATCGACAAGAAGGAAGTGCGTAGATTCCTTGGCATGTGTGCCTATAGAACATACGCTTTGTAAAGGATTTTCCACGAATCGCGTTGCCGTTGACACATCTAACTAAATATGATATCGAGTTCAAGTGGGAAATGCGGCAGGCCGACGCATTTGAAGAACTAAAATGACGCATGCAGTCGCCACCGATACTCGCACTCTTCTACGAGTACGCCGATACAGCAATCCATACTGACGCCAGTAGCCTAGCCTTCGGTGCCGAGGAAAACTGACTTAAACGGGTGATAGCATACGCTAGCCGGTCGCTGTCAAAAGCGGAAGGCAATTATTCTACGACCGAAAAGAAATGCCTCGTCATCGTTCGGGCTACTGCAAAATTTCGCCCTTACCTATAGGGCAGGCCATTCAAAGTCGTCAGCGACCATCACGCATTGTGTAGGCTAGCGAATTTAAAGGATCCTTCAGGACGGCTTGCATGGTGGAGCCTCAGATTGCGAGAATACGACACCACAGTAAGTCCGGATGAAAACACTCTGAGGCCGACTGCCTATCACGCGCCCGCATTCAACCGCCGCCGCAAGATGACGAGGATGACGACGTCTTCCTTAGATTAACAAGCGCGGAAGGCTTCGCAAAACAGCAATAAGTAGACCCTGAGCTTAAAAGCCTCGTAGAGTACTTGGAAGGACACACCGACGTTGTCCCTCGGGCATTTAAGGGCGGGTTGTCTTCGTTCTCGTTTCAAATAAACCTACTAGTAAATAAGAACTTTTCACCTGTCTGCGCAAACTACCTTGTTTTTCCCTCAGCACTGCATCCAGAAGTACTTCACGCCTTGCATGACGATCCGACCGCTGGGCACCTCGTATTCTCCCGGACGCTATCGAGGATACAGGAAAGGTATTACTGGCCGCGCCTGATCGCCGACATTGCCCGTTACGTTAAAGCATGCCGAGACTGTCAGCGACGAATGACACCACTGACAAGGCCAGCGTGTTTACTACAGCCAATCATGCCTCCTTGCCGACCATTTCAGCAGATCGGGATGGATTTGTTGGGACTTTTTCCTACGTCAACAACGGGAAATAAGTGGATCGTCGCGGCGACGGACTACCTCAGCCGCTTCACTGGAACGAAAGCTCTGCCGAAAGGTAGCGCAGCTGAAGTGGCGAAATTCTTCGTCAAGAACATCCTGCTGTGACATGGCGCTCTAGAAGTCCTCATCGCCGACAGAGGAACGGCCTTTACAGCGGAGCTTACCCAAGCCCTTCTGCAGTACAGTCACACAAGACACCCGAACACAACTGCCTACCACCCACAGGCGAATGGCCTTACGGAGCCCCTGAATAAAACCCTCGCCGACATGCAAACAATGTACGTCGACGTCGAACGCAAGACCTGGGATGCCCTCCTGCTGTACGTAACCTTAGCTTACAACACGGCGGTGCAAGAAACACTGATCACCCGGTTCAAGCTGGTTTACAGCAGGAACCCAACGACGACGCTCGACGCCATGCTGCCGCACGTCACTGGCGAAGAGAATCTTGACGTTGCTACCTACCTCCAGCGCGCTGAAGGAGCCCGACAGCTTGCCCGCCTACGGATCCAGAACCAGCAGCGTACCGACAGCCGACACTACGACCTCCGACGACGCTATGTCGAGTACCAGCACGGCGATCGTATTTGGGTTTGGTCCCCGATACGCTGACGAGGACTCAGTGAGAAACTATTGCGACGCTATTTCGTACCCTACAAGATCACCCAACGTATTGGCGAACGGGACTATGAGGTTGCGCTAGATGGCATTTCGTATTCACAGTGAGGCCGCGAATGATCTGAAGTCGTCCACGTGGCGCGTCTTAAGCCCTTTTACGGACGCTGACGAACTTCCTTACTGTCCATTTTGTTCTTTCTTTGCTACAGGTTCTTTTGTTTATTACCTTCGTTTGTTTGCAGCATCGGGTCGATGCTATTTAAGAGGGGGGTATTGACACGTGTAGTTGTCTACCTTTACCGGGCGACCACATTTCCCCGCCTAACAATTGTTACCGCACAGCGTTGGATACAGCCAAGAATTGTTAACATTGCTTGAGAACGCGTGTATAAGCCTGTGTTGGTAATTGGCTCTATTAGAATGTGCTATTTTCAATCCATGGTACGTGTTATTCATGTGGTATCGTTTGTTTTAAGCTGGTCCTTGTTCATGAAGTTTAATGTACTTTCAGGATTACTTAATTACGATTCATGCCTAACATGACGCTTGTATTGTGCCTTCATAACAAAGTTCTTTCATCTTTGCTCATGGTTTTTATACCATCTAATACGAGGCCATAATTAGTAAGCACTCATCACAATTTCTTTTTGTTTACCGTTTTGTCCTGCCTTTGCAGTCAGTGGTGCCGGCCTCGACTGAATCGGACACGTTCGTCCTCCGGAAGGCCGGAAACCTGAGGCCCTTTATCGAATCAAAAGAGCTCGGTCACAAGTCGGTCTACACCACCGTATCTGGTAAGCAACTGTAGTTCGGCATTCACAGTGACGTCCCTGCACAATTATCTGTTCTACGAAGTGGCATAGGTCAGTATTGACAGAGAAAGAAGTGGTAATAAACGTGGCGGCCAGTGCTTGACACAAGATCTCACAAATGCCATACAAGCTCATTGCAGAGAAACATTGTTCTAATAAAGGGCACTAGTCACATTCCTATGGCAAGAATGGCCTAAATAATACCTACCGCACTTCCTCGCGGATCACTTGATGCCTCCGTCTTGGTTGGGTCTCAAGCTTAAAAGTTAAAGCACAGGGATCAACTTACCTTGACCAATGAAAAAGGGAAGCGAGATGTATGGGGATGACACTGATTTTTATCGGCTGCTTGTTGCACGAGGACACTTATATATAGAAGATGCGTTGATAAAGGGCACGCGATGGTGAAGTAACAATTACAGATGCAAAGAAAATAGCTGAAGCGTTTAAGGCGTTTTCCCAAAGTGTTTATTTCACTTTAAGCACTAGTGTTGCCGAGAGGCAGATATTTGACAGCCCATACGTGATCCGCATAATTATTGAAGGTGTGACTGAGCTTCTTCTACGGTTAGACGCAAAGAAAGCTACAGGGCCAGATAACATTCCTCCTGCTTTTCTTAAAAGATACTTGGAAGTATTAGCTCGATTTTTGGTCATTATTTTTACTAAATCTTTAACCTCTGGTACTGTTCCCGACGATTGGCGTTTGGCACGAGTAATACAAGTTTTTAAGAAAGGTCTCCGATCTTCTTTAAGTAATTGCAGACCAATATCACTCACCTGTTGCTGCTGCAAAACTTCAGAATACATCATAGTCACTTACCTGAATAATTTTTTGGAGAGAAATAGTATACTCACGGCTAATCAGGATTGTTTTAGACAAGGATACTCCACAACTACACAGTTAGTAGTCACTGTCCATGAGCAAGCTTCCGTGCTTGATGGCGGCGGTCAAGTTGACGCTATTTTCTTAGATTATTCTAAGGCATTCGACAAAGTCCCTCATTCGAAACTAATACATAAAATGAAACTTCTCAGAATACCTCTACAGATCATAAACTGGGTAAATTCATACCTGAGTGGTTGTAAGCAGTCTGTGGAAATAAATGGATCATGCTCCCCGGTTTTGGGGGTAACTTCAGGCGTACCTCAGGGATGGGTGTGGCTCCAGTACTGCTTAATATTTATATTAACGGCCTAGTTAAAATTGTGGAATCACCTGTTCGTGTCAAATTGTTTGCAGATGATTGTATTATATTTAGCAACATTCGAACTGTCTCTGATCAGCTTTTTCTGGAAGAAACCTTGGATAGGTTCGCAGAATGGTGCAATGAATGGGATGTGGTTACTAATTATGAGAAAACAATGTATATGTGTATTACAAATAAGCTAAGAAAGCTAGAATACTTGTACAAAATAAACTATAATAAGATTAGGAAAATAGAAAGCTGCACATACTTGGGGATAACTTTCACTTCACGTCTATCCAGGGTGCATCACATAGACAATATAACCTGTGCAGCCCGAAAATGACTAGGATTTCTAAAGTTTAACTTAGGTGACTCCACATCCTCATTAAGATTAAAAGCCTATAAAACCTACGTTAAACCTCTCTCAGAATATTCGAGTATCGTTTGGGATCCTCACACAGCGGTCGGTATTGAAAAACTAGAAAGAATTCAAAGGTTAGGCGCGCGCTTCATTTATAAGCGCTTCAAAGACTTCATTCCCCAAAGAGTATGCTGGAAGCCGCAAACTTGGAACCACTAACTGATCGAAGAAAAACTGCCAGATTAAATTTCTTTCGCCAGCTTTATTACGGGAAACTAGGAATGCAACCGCGCGACTACATTATTAAGGACACATATCGAATTTCCCGCCACAAACACAGCCAGTATTTAAAACAGATATTTGCACGGACAAACCTTTTAAAAAACTCATTTTTTTCGAAAACAATCAATGATTGGAATGTCCTACCTGGAAATTCCCACTGGTTGCAACCACTCCCTTGATGAATCTTGTTGACTGTATCCCTTGTATATATTTGTATGTTTGCTTTTTTTGTATTTGCTCACGTAGCCCCGTCCGGCTTGAACAGATGTCCGCAGTATTGTGAAAATAAAAAAACACATAAGTACAAAAGACACAGCTTAGCAACAAAATAAAAAATGAAATAAATAAGCGTAAGTGCCATTGGTGTTGCTATTTTTCCGACGGCTGGTTCCAACTTTCTTTATTGGGCGTTTTTATCATTTAAAATAAATTGCACCTTTTCGGCAAAATATTTATCTTTAATTCACCTTGGACGAAGAACTGTTGATGACGTTCTATTACGGGAGTACCAACTGTAAATAGTGCTTTCGTAGCGACACGATATGATTTTCCGCAATAAATTCTAGCTCCAACATTCATGACTCTTTCTGCACACGATTGACATACCAAGCACGTTGACGCTCAATCGACGACTTTATGCGTGCAAAAGTTTTGCTTCCTGTGGCCGCATCTTCGTTTGTTGCCTGAAGTTTCAAGTGCGACAAAACTTAGCATATACAAAATTTGTTTCACCAGGCAGCGCAACGGATAGTAGTAAACACATCCAGTCCACACACCATTATCCGCTCTTTCCAGTTATCTACTGAGGAAAACAGAAAGACGGTGCGGAGAGAGCCCTTGTGAATGATTTTCCAGGTACTACTGACCAGCGCAGCCCTGGTACACACGCGACACGCTTCGATTTCCCGTGAAAAAAACCTTTTTTTTACTTTAAGATAGGAGTGCATCTTGTTTAGCCCAGAGAAAACGAGAACCTGCTAAGTATACAGTCCAAAACATGTTTCAAAAAATTATGAGCTATTACTTGCAATAGCTACGATCTGATTATGAGGCAGGCCGTTGTGGGGGACGCCCAAATAAGTTTTGGAACAGCTGGGGTTTTTTAACGCGCACCTAATCCATGTACACGAGTGTTTTCGCATTTCGCCCCTATCGATAGGCGGCCGCCGTTCATAGCAGTCCAACACCATACTAATTAAGCAACCATGGCGGGTGCCAAAACATGCTCAAAAAATGTCAGGCGAAGTGCTAAAAAAAGGGCAGGCGATTCACTTCCGTGTCTAGATTGAATGCACGAGTAAGGTTCATGAACATAAACAAGTCAGCGTTGCCAATTTCAGGCGTCAGCCATACACGATATGAATACAGGCTGTCTTCCCGAGGTACACAATGGAGATCTAACAAAGCACAACAATTGGTTGCTTTAAAATTATGCTTAATGGTTACCCATTTTTTATCTTCATGTTGTGGCACTGTATTGTTGATAAAGTTAGTGTTTCGAATTACGTCTCCTTGAAACACAACTTGAGCAGCATTTGTACTTCGACTTTTTGGTTGTTCACTGCTTCCGAAGAACAAAACCAGAATACGGCGAACACAAAGGGAAACGGAGTGTGTCTTCTTTGTTTATTCCTTCGCTGTAACACTCTAGCGATGAAACATAAGTAAAATATTAGTTCTTTTTTGTCGCTTGAACTTCCTAGTACTGACAAATTGCAGTGTTTAGACCTGAGGCCTTTCATTTCCAGAGTGACACATCTGCTGGGTGTAAAACCATGATGACGCAAAGAGCCTTTTACCGTTTGATTTGGTTAACAGTAATTTTAAGACGGCTACTGCCTTCATGCTTCCTGTGCCAGGGTTAGTAAGGTCTTGTTTTCACATAATGCAAAAAATGTCAACTATCTGGTAACATGGCTTTGTTCAGTAGCCGGATATCCTTACTTAGTCACAGTTGCAGTAGCTGAAACTTTCCTTCAAAAATTGAAGGGTGTCATGGCTGGTCACCCGTTCGCCGTCGGCGCGAAGTCGTCGACGGGGTGTACGAGCCAGTTGGTCGTTCTCTACTTAAGCGAACACACCGAATGAGTAAGAGCCGGGAGAGAGAGAGAAAGAAACATTTCTTATACAAAACAGTGTCTCGAGCGAGGCCCGGTATAACCCTAAGGTGAGAAAGCTCCTTAGTCGAGGAACCCTCTGGCTTCGACTGCGCTCTTGGCCCTGGCGACGAGTTCTCGTTGGTCTTCCAGGTCCCCGAGGGTGAGATTGGCGTGCCATGTTTCGAATAGGTGATTTGCTTCTTGTTCTCGTTTTGCGTTCGTTTCTGGTTGCATTGCACTAATTTTCTGCCACTGGCGTTCCAGGAGCAAGTGTGCCAGAGTGTCGGGTACATTGCAGAGTGGGCAGAAGTAGCCGTGGAGCGTCGGGTAGTGGCAATGCATTATCGTCCCGAGAGTGAGCGTGTTTCTTTGCAGGGGTCTAAAGATCATGATTTTTTCTCTGCCGAGTTTAGGGTGAGGTGGAGGGTACACTCGACGCTCGGTCCTGTAGTGTTGCAGTATGGCCGAATCGTTGGTGGGTACGGCCTTCACCCCTTCTGTCGCGGCTCGGAGAGCGCGTGGGGAAAGGGGAGCACGGCTGACGTGCTCGCGGGAAGCAACGTGGGCCGCTTCGTTCCCCTCTAGTCCCTCGTGTCCAGGTACCCACGTTACGCAGCTGTAAGGGAGCGGAGTGCTTCTTCTTTTTAGTATCTCGAGTGCGTCGGCTGTGTTGCGGCCCCTCCAGAAGTTTCTACAGGCGCCCTGAGAGTTGGTAAATATAACCGCTGCGTCTGTGCATGTGGTGGTGGCTAGACCGATTGCCGCTTCTTCAGCCGTTCCTGGGTTGCGTGCCTTGATGGTTTCCGAGTCTAGCTCGCAGCCTCGGGGGTCTACGACGCTGAGAGCGTACGCGTTTCAATGCGGACACTTGGCCGCGTGGGTCGTGCTTAAAACTTCGTTTGATGGCGTTGGCTATTGTGGTATATGGGATGCATGTTGCGCAGGACACGTGCGAGCGATGGAAATGCACTCTCGAACGACCTGTGGCATTCGCTCTTTCTTGCCGTGTCTGCGACGTACATCTCACTGTATTTTCGGTGTCGGAGTACTGATCTCCCTGTGGGCGTGAGCTTGAGTTGTTCCCGTTGGCTGTTCTTGTGCGCTTCGGCGACCTCTTGCCACGTGTTGTGGACGTCCATCTTAAGGAGACGTGAAGTAGAGGCCACGGCAGGGAGTCCCAGGGTGACATTTATTGTCTTCCTTATCATGATGGTGGGCTTTTCTATTTCAGCGTTCTTCAAAGCCAGGTATGGCGTGCAGTATATGATGTGGCAGGTGAGCAGTGCTTGTATTATTCTTAGTGTGTCTTGCTTCGTGAGCCCGCTTCTTTGGCTTGAGATCCTTTTGACGAGGTGTGTGAGTTTCGAAAGGGTGCGTTCTAGTCTCGAAAGGCTGGCAGCTCCCGATCCGCCCTTGTGGATGTGGAGTCCAAGTATTCGTATGGTGTCGACTTTCAGGATTGTTGTCCCTATGAGGGTGACGCTGTGGTTGGGCTCTTCGCAGTTGGGGGGCCGGCCTCTCGTTCTTGCTTTCAAGACGAGGTGCTCAGACTTCTCGGGGGCGCAGCGGAGGCCGCAGTTTCGGAGATAGCTGTCGATGGTGTCTACGGCTTCTTGTAAGCTACTTTCTTGTCTTCCAGCGTTCGTAGCTCTGGTCCAGAGCATGATGTCATCAGTATACATCGCGTGACGCAGATCTGGTATGGTCTCGAGAAGTGGGGGTAGCTTATTCACAGTTGCGTTAAAGAGTAGCGGTCAAATGACCGACCCTTTCGGGGTGCCTCTTTTTGGAAGTAGGAAGTTTTCACTGCAGATGTTGCAGATCCCGACTGTTGCCGTGCGGTCCATCAGAAAGTTTCTGACGTATGCGTAAGTCCTAGTGCCGCAGCCGGTGCCTTCGAGATTCTTGAGGATGGCGTCGTGGCTAACGTTATCAAAGTCCCCCTTGACGTCTACTGCCAATATGGAGTATTTGCTTCGATTGTTTAGGTGATCTAGAAGGCCTTCTTTTAGTTGTAAGAGTACGTCCGGCGTTGAGAGGTGTTGCTTGAAGCCGAACATGGTGTCTGGTAGGTGGCTGTTGTCTTTCAGGTAGTGGGTAATGCGGTCGTGCACCATATGTTCCAAAAGCTTTCCCGCGCACGAGGTGAGGGTGTTTGGGCGTAGGTTCTCCAAGCTGAGAGGTTTCTTGGGCTTAAGGATCATGGGGATCTCCGAGTGCTTCCATACAGCAGGCAGTTCTCTTTTCTCACAGCACTCGTTGTAATAACGGAGGAGAGCCTCGGTGGCCTGCTGTGGCAGGTTGCGTAGGTGTTTATTAACGATCTGGTCTTTACAAGGGCTGGAATTTCTAGACAGCTTGGATAGGGCTACGCGAATTTCGGCCTGCGAAAAGGGTCGGTCGAGTTCTGGATTTGGTTTTCCAGAGTATTCGAGGCTGCGAGTTGACGCGGGAGAGGGTGTGTCTACGCATAGTTTCTTTTGTATTTCTCGCAGGAGGTGTGCTTCTGATTTGGCGTGGTTATGGATACGACAGGAAATGTCGCTTCTGTATCGTTTTGGTGGGTTCAGTGGCCTGGAGTGCGCGTAGGAGGTGCCAGGTCCTCTTCGTGCTCGGAGTCCCCTGTAGCTTTTAACAGAAAGCGTGCCAGTTCTGCCTTACGAGATGGTCCGCATAGTCTTCAGCCTCCTTGGTAAGGAGAGCGATGCGTGTATTTAGCTTGCGGTTAAGCTTTTGCCGCTTCCATCTCTTCAAGGGGCCACTTCTGGCCTCCCAGAGATGGAGGAGGTGCGCATCGACCGCGGCTGTATCGGCATTGAGTTGTATGATCTTGGTGTGACGTTCTGCTGTGTCTAACACATATTTTAGCCACTCGTTAATATCAGTTATGTTTGCTCGCGAATCTAGCTTATCCCTAAAGGATTTCCAACCAGTTAGCCATGGAATGCCGGTCTTGGTCTGTCTACGGGTGTTTTATATCTAAGTTAATTGGAGGATATGGTAATCGCTACCTGAGGTTTCCTGGAGTCGACTCCACTCTGCCCAGGAGACGTCCCCAGTAAAGGTAAGATCGGGGCTTGTTTCCCAGGAGACACTGTTTCCGATTTTCGTAGTCTGGAGAGGATCATTCCAGAGGGTGCACCTGTGTTGCTGGGTGGCATCGTGCACTCTAGCCCCTTTCTTTGTGGTGGTATGATAGCCCCATGTCATGTGCGAGGCGTTGAAGTCTCCCACTACGAAGAGCTGTTGTACATTTGTGGATTTCCTGATTTCTCGTACAAAGTAATCTAAGTCCGGTAGCTGGTGGCGAGGCGGGCTGTGCAGGCTAGCCACGAGTAGGTTTTTCTGCGTCTCTTGTTCCGGTAAAACCTCGATTAAGGTGTTTTCGAAGGTTGCGGCTTTTTTTTTCGACTGCTGATTTGACAATATTTTCTATTGTAGTGTGAATGTTCTTCATAAAGGTTTCTTGAAATATCAGGCACCTTGGATCTACTATGGCTTCAACGTCGGCATTGGTCAACGTCGTTCCCGACTGACTATGTTATCGAGCTCCTGGCATTTTTGATGCAGCTTGTCTGTGAGTTCTTGTTGTTCTTTGGATTTTTGAAGCAGTTTGTGGGTGACCTCTTGATGTTTCTGTTGACTGCGGAGTAGCTTGTTTAAAAGGGTTTGCTGGCTTTGCAATTGGTTGTGCTGATTGTGCAGTTTGCTCTGCTGGTTTTGCTGTTTATTTTCGAAGACCCGTATGACTGCGGCTTCTTACGATGCATCCAAGCTGCTCGTACCACCCGAGTCGCTCGAGCCGCTTAACTCGTCGGCGTACTGCGCTTGACTGAGCGGGAGCGAGAGTGGGAGCGCGAGTGCGAGGCACTTCGCAGGATTGGCTTGTAGCTACTGCGTCAGGGGGAGGTGCTCGCACTGACACTGCTCAAGCTGGTGGCCGAGGTGCCCAGCTCCGGGAACTCTTCACTGCTGGAGCTTCAGCGGTTGTCTCTTTCTTGTAGTCTGTTAAGGCGCCGTTGCCGTATATTGTAGGGTGGAGAGCTTGTCTTCAGTCTCTTCTTTCGCTCTGCACTTGCAGTTTCGTGAGCTTCTCCGCAGAGCTTGCAGGTCGATTTGAAGTCATGGTCTTGGGGTTGTCCAGCCTTGCCGCATTTGTAGCAAAAATCTGGGATCGGTTTCGGACAGACGCCTTGGCGGTGTCCCGTGCTGCCACAGGTGCGGCAGTACTGCACTGACTTGCGATATGAGCTTCCGCGGAAGGCTACGCTCTGGAAGATGATGTAGTAGGGAACGTGCGGTGTTTCGAAGAATACGACTGCCGCGGTCGATTGACCTATGATTTGGGCGGGAAGAACGGTGTATCGTGCCGCTGCTCGGATTCCTGCCATGAGTTCTGCGGTGCTTGTTGCTGGTATGATGTCATTTATGACGCCTCGGGAGATGTCGTCCGGGGTTCGTACGTTGCCTTTGACATTGTGGTAAGTGCCTCCGAGCTGTATTCCGTTGATGCTGACCAGCATCCTAACGTCTTCCTTGTCGGCTGTGCTTGCGATGATTAAATTTTCGATTCTTTGTACTTGTACGCGTAATTTGTTATTGAAGCCCTGCTGCGATAGTCCACTCGCTCTACCGATGGCGTACATGACGGCGACGGTATTCCATTTGGCGAGGTCGAGACCTGCTTGCGGGCGGTAGACAATCTTAAAGTCGTCACGTAGCAGGGGCGGCATCCTCGGTCTGCGTTGTGGCTGTGACGGTGCTAGATTGGACGTTTGCTCATCCGTTGTTGTTTTTTTGCCGGCGCCTTTGAATTTGAGGTGTCCTTCTTGGCTTTTTTCTTTCTTGCGATCCAGGCGCTTTCCGGTTCGATTGTTCAGCCGCTTTCTGCGTCATAGTTGCAGGTATGTTCCCCGGTGTTTTCTTCCGTCCGGTCTGTTTGCATTGCATTTACTTCATCTTCTTTCTGGTTCTCTGACATTTCGTTTGCAGCAGCTGCCTCTCGGCTCATCGTAGGGGCTCTTCGCCGCGGTGTGGGCGAGCGCTCGTGTGCGCGTGCTCACGCGGCGCGAGGGTGTTTCAGCCGATGAGATTGTGGGAGCTGGTTTTGGCGTTAGCCTTAACCGTACGGGTGGGTGGTCGTCGGGAACAACGTTTAATATCTTGAAATAAGGTGCACTCACTCGAAAGTGGCTACTGTCTGCCGATTGCAAGAGTGCAAAAGTTGGGTTCGTCGCTGGCCTTGTTCCGGAGTGAGAAAGACGAGAAGCGGGAGCCCATGTGAGAGACGTCTGTATTCCACGGTCCCCTGGCGGGTTTTCCGGAGAAAGACAGAAAAAAGATGTATCGACTGGCAATAACACAAAGAATAAAAGAAACACAAAAGGCACAACAACACTAACGCACTTGTTATACATCATATCAATGATAAATGCAAAAGAAATACAACTAAGAGTTAACCGTAAATATGGAAATTAACACTTCACAAATGCACTTAACAGTAGTCAACTATACAGAGTTTAAAAGAAAGCAGATGATGGCATACGCATAATCGAGCAGTTGCAGCAAGTCCATAAAGCGTGCAGTCGACGGCAGAGCTTTCCGGAAGAGCGCTGGCAAGCCGATCTCATTGCGGTTGACGCGATTGCTGGGCTGGGTTTCTTGGGAGCCTAGGTCTGACGTCTTCCCTCGAGCAGGTTGAGCTAACTTGACGGGAACTACCGGTAGTTTTGTTGCAGACGTTGGTTTGTCGTCTCTCACTCCAACTAGTGACTCGCACTTCAGACGCGGCTAGGCGGCCCAGGTAAAATCCCTTAATAATTTAAAGGTACCGACAGGCTTTGATCCAGCCGACAACGCCTGCGATAGGCTGATCGGTGACATGTGACTTTGCTCCGCCCCTTTGCCGCCATGAAAGTTCCTGCGCGCCGGGCGAAGTGCGCGCGTTTCGCCTGTTGTGCTATGCACATCGCTGCGATAATGTCATTCCGGGAAGGCCGAAATGCCTTGTTGCTGTGCGGTTTGTTGCCGAAACCGGACGAAGGATGGCAAGAAGTTATTTTGCATCGCACGCGGCAACCAGAACCTAACCAGACGCAAAGTAAGGTTACACAGAATTGGACGGACGGACTTTGAACCGTCGGTAAGAGCACGACTATGTGAGGCAAGTAACATACAACGATACAAAGGTGCGATAGAAAGTATACACGTGCGTGTGTCGAGCGGTGACAGTATTTCACTCGCGCGCATGAATGTTGAGGGCCGGAGTTTGTGGAGATTATTTATTTTAGTTCGTTGTGAGCCCGCTGAATAGATCAGTATGACCTAGGATGAGAAGGACCAAAATGCCTTGTTGCTGTGCGGATGGGTGCCGAGATCAGACGGAGGACTACAAGAAGTTATTTTGCATCCCGCGCGGCAAACAAAACCTAACCAGAAGATAAGTGTGGTTGCATAGAAATGGACGGAAAGACTGAACCGTCGGTAACTGCACGACTATGCGAGGAAAGTAACGTAGAGCGATGCGAAGGTGCGAGAGAAAGTATACACCTGTGTGTGCAGAGCTCCAGTAGTATTTCATTCGTGCGCATGAATGTTGACGGCCGAAGTTTGTGGAGATTACTGATTTTAGTGCATTACGAGTCCGTTGACTTAGCAAGTGCAGTATGACCTAGCATGCAAGTAAATAGTGGGGCAGAAACGCATTAACTCGCTGACAAATATCCGCATTGCGTTACGTGCGATATAAAATAAGAAGATTCAGCAATGAATTCTACTTTTACACTTTCCTGGGTTTGTGCGCGCGTTGTTAACTGCGCTTTACAACATGTCCAAAAAGTCATTTCCAACTCTCACTTCCAACTCTCAATATGTCTAAAATGTCATTTCCAGTATCCTAATCGTATTTTGTGCATTGTATATGTGAATAAATATATTCCTATGTGCCTGCATTACTCGGCTTTTAAAAACGAATACTGCATAGCCACTGCTACTGGCCATCAAATAATAAAGCGTAATACAGTATATCAAAGTACATTACATACAGCTGCGAGCTCGCTCCTTCCAAGTTTCCCTTACACTTGGAGATGTTTCAGTAATCGGCAATGCCATTTTACTGATGAAAAACACACATCTGCAAATTAACATAAAGAAAGCGCCACAAGCGATACGCGGATTGCCAGAAAAACACAGTGCAGTAATAGCTGGGTCAATCCGCGTGCGTTTCATATAAAGGCCCTCTAATTCTTACGGGGCTTTAGCGGTGCATGGAGGCGAAAAGGGATAAACACAACATTGCGCGTCATGATTCGAGTTTACGTGGCGACGTCGCACGGTTCACGAGAACAGTCAACCGCATTCACACACGCGCACACACTACGCTTGATATTGGTGTGCCGCGAGATCAGATCGCGCTGGCAGCCCGAACACGATCGAGGAGACACGCTGACACGATCCATGCCGCCGCTTCATCATGTCGCGACAGTTGCACTGGCTCGTAGCATTGAACCACAAGACACAGCAGTCGTCGTGTAATCGCTACACGACAGACACACTCAGCGGCAAGAAGATTGTTGGCGCACTCGTTTCCACACACACACAGGATGTTGTTTAGTTGCCTTGAGGGTCGCGCACTTTGAGAGTCGCACGTTTGAGCGACGTTATGTCAAAAGGTTTTCGGTCCAAGCGACTGTTAGCCTTCATTTTTACACGACGTTTTCGTTCAACCCAACCGCTATGTGTACGCAGCACACTTACAAGCAAAATAATTCACAGAGCAAACGGGATTAAGCGCAAGCAATCACCAAGCCTCGCGCGGTGATTGAGCGCAAACGAACGAAATGTAAACATGTGGGATCGAGGCGATCAAGCCCTCATTACGCTCTCTTGAGCATTTTTCTTGGAACGCTCATTTGAAATTAAAGGACTAAATTTAGCAGTTCGGGTCCTTCTTTCGTTTTTCGACAGTCAGGCACCAGAGGTTTTATTTCCGCGTGTATGCAGATATTTTTTCACCTCACGAATGCCGCGGCGCCGCGGTTTAGCGTGGGCGCCGTCTGCTACATGAACTTCCTAGGTGACACGCGCGGCAGATGTCGCTACCTTGCGAATTATAGAGGGACCTTAGGCCCAGGCGATACTGCACGGCACTAGCTCCTTGACGCTTCTCAGCAGATTGTAGGCTCAGCTTCTAGATTACCTAGCTCGGTCTAAAACCTCCGTTTAAAAACCTTCTGCTTTCCCAAGTTCCCTGTGTTGAGGAACGGCAGATATTGGTGACGTTCCAATCAAGTTCACCCAATAGGATCCCGACTCCTCCCAAGGTCTTGGCCGCCGCCCCTTTGATTAGGGGCGAGGGAGCGGGTGATTGACCCCTCCCTTTAGAGGTCGCGCACTCGTATTCCACCACACAGGCACACCCTTGACTCAGTGGCGGGCATCTATTGTTCGTTCACAAACACAGGAGAAACGACGGCGGCCGGTCATACAGCGCTGTCAGCACGCATACACTGTCAGCAATTCGTGGACACAGGACTCCACAGACACACCACATATTTCGAAGTATTCTCCCCCCCCCCCCCCCCCCCCCCCGCCCTGTTAGTAAGCTTCTCAATGCACGCGCGGGACAGAAAATACACAGGGGTTCCTACAAAAAGCTGTTGGGGCCTCAGGGTCGCGCCGACGACAACAAGCAAATAATCTCTAAAGCTCCCTTCGACTTCTTTCGGCCGCTTGCCCCAGTGGCCGGCTATACCTGTCTTGCTCGCCGGCTCCCATTTCCACTACCTTTTTCCGCCTGTTGATCGGTGCTTCGCCGAACCGAATAATGCCGCACCGAAACAAAGGGGGAGGAGAGAGGCGAGCCGCACATGGTTAAAAGGCCACTGGTTACACCTCACATGTGCAGTGTTGCTCGCAAACTGAAGAAAGCGGCAGGCACAAGTTGTTTCCTTTGCCCCAGGTAAGCTTACTGGCTTCTGGCCCTCACACGAATAGCGCGGAAGCTGTCTTTGAGTAAGAACCAGCACACGAGGCTGTATTTTGCCTCCACGGTTGGCGTGGTGCGTTAAAGCTATCCACTTCTTGTAGGATTTACCTTCACCTTAGGTGTGGTGCAAGAACACACGGACGGAAACGAAGACGACAAGGCGAGCGCTGTTCTGTCGCTGTTCTGCACACTTCCTGTCGTCTTCGTTTCTGTCCGTGCGTTCTTGCGCTGTATATGAGATGCGACATGAACTTGCACATAGGATAGGACTTACATTGTTCAAACAAGAAGCCGCGTTAATTACAGAACGTCGGAGCATGCGACTTCAATCAAGGATAAGATTTGGCCTATTTACCTATGCAGTCTTGTCCACTGCACTTTTTGGAGATTTTCTAATGTTAACATATAAGGAGCAGCCACTCTTATAAGTTAATTTAATTTGTTTCTTTTTCTCATTATTTTCATATAGCTTTTAATAAACGCGTTTAGTCACTCACTCACTAATATCCAGATAATTGGCAAAAGTAAAGATGCCTTGTCACACGGTTAATCGAGGCAAATTATGCCAGATAGAAACCAAATATTAGCATAAGCGATACGTCTGTGACCCTGCGCAGTAATAAACACGAGTTAGTCGCGTGTATATTCGATTAAACATCTATTTGGACAATTCCAAAAGAAGGTCACTCTCTGTTGCCCAGTCGGTTTTTCGAACGGTTTCGGTATTGATCACTGTAAGGAGTGACTACTTGATTTTTGCACGATGCCGCAAACGGAAGTGGTCGTCTTGCCTTTAAACACAGTAGACTTCCTCGCAGTGCTTCTTCCTCTGTTTCTCTATTTTCTTTCTTTTTTTCGTTCGCAGAAGGTGATGGCGTTGTAAAGCTACCTGTGGCCGAAGGACGATCGCAGGCTGCTTGCATGTCGGACGAAGAAGTGGAAACGTTGGCTTACATTGGCACACAGGTGAGTAACAGACATGACCGGTAAACTTATATATTGCTTTCGTCCGATTGTGACCAGTAATGGCAGACGTAATACCAGAGTGATCGTGATTGAAAATGGCGCAACGCCACTGCCTGAAAGAGTCATTGTAAATACCTTAATTGAGTTGTTGAAAGACATACTTACCCAAAAAAGGAGATCTACAAAAAAAGAAACCAGAAGGAAGAGCTTAACCTAGGGGCCCCATTTTTGATATTATCGTAAGAGGCCCACAAACAAAGACACATAGGACAACACAGAGGAAATTACTTGTGCTTAATAACATGAATAAAGAAATCATAAAAAATAATGGAAATGCAAGTGGATAAAAAAAAATAACTTGCCGTAGGTGGGGGACGATCCGACGTTCTTCACATTACGCGTGCGATGCTCTATCAATTGAGCTACCGCGGCCCTGTTTTTTGATCCACTTTCTGGGGTATTTATGTGTTACTACGAGAACTAACCCTGGGAGTGTTAGCCAGCGCCACCACTCACATACCTTGACGACAGGTGTGGAATATCCTTTCTGCCGCAAGCGTCACGCGAACGTGATTTTTTTGGGTGAAGGCAACCGGTCAATAAACCCGCTCGTGCTACTTGAAGGCATCAATGTTCCCGGATTCGAGACCCTCGTTATGTAATAAACGAGAAGAAAGGGGGTTAACCGAGGGGCCTGATTTTTTAATAATACCGTAAAAAGCCAACAAACACTTACACCAAAGACAACATAGGGGAAATTACTTGTGCTTATTAAATGAAATAATGAAACGATAAATTATGGAAATGAAAGTCAATAAAAAAAACAACTTCGTAGGTGCGCAACGAGCCGAAGATCATATCATATTAAAGAAAAATCGGGCCCCTCGTTATGTAATGAACCATGAATAACCCCTTTCTTTTCGTTCATTACATAACGAGCGTCTAGAATCCGGCAACATTGATGCCTTCATGTAGCACGTGTGGGTTTATTGAGCAGTTGCCTTCACCCAAAAAGATCACAAACTCGGATGCCTGCGTACTTGTCATGCCTGCGGCAGAAAAGATGTTTCACATCCGCCGCCAAAGTTCGGGACTGGTGACGCTGGCTAACACTTCCAGGGCTAGTTCTCGTAGTAACACATAAATACCACACAAAGTCGATCCGGAAACGGCGCCCCGGTGGCTCAACTGGTCGAGCATCGCACGCGTAATGCGAAAGACGGGGGATCGTTCCCCACCGGCGGCCAGTTGTTTTTTCATCCACGTCTACTTCCATTAATTTGTGATTTCTTTATTTCGGTTAGCAAGGCGAAGTTATTTCCCCCGTGTTGTACTTGGTGTCTTTGTTTGTTGGATTCCTATGACAAAAAAAAGAAAGACATGTTGACGACTTCACCGGTAACAACGCAATCTGTCTACTTGTTTTTGTGTGAGTCCTATAGGTGATGTCCAAAACCCGACGTCTATGACTTGAAGCATAACTGCGAGTCGGCCTAGTTGGAACATATTCATATTTATACTTTTTGTGCGCAAACAAACAGGGACGAAGAATAGGGGCAACACAAGGACGAGCGCTTTCTAACAACTGGTTTTATTTTTGAAGAAGTACTCACTTAAATACCCACAGAACTGCGCGATCTAGAGAACAGAGCACGCCTACAGCGCTGTTTTGCTGTTTTTAGTATGACCGGATGGCTTTTGTCCACGTCTTTTTTTATCACAAGTGTTATATGTAATATTGACGTTGCTCTTTTGACTTGGTCGCGCAGATCAGCGGGTATCATATGCGCTGTAGGCGTGCTCTGTTCTCTAGATCGCGCAGTTCTGTGGGTATTTAAGTAAGTACTTCTTCAAAAATAAAACCAGTTGTTAGAAAGCGCTCGTCCTTGTGTTGCCTCTATTCTTCGTCCCTGTTTGTTTGCGCACAAAAAGTATAAATATGTCTATGACTTGTTTAAGGCTCCCGAAATATCTCTCTCCAGGATAAATCAGGAGATAAAGATTATAGTTATCATATCCACATTTTCAATTCAGATAGTGCCATCCAATGGGGCGCAGATTTAGAGCACGCTATTTGAATCAAAGTTGTCTTTCAGCAAATACCAACTCTTGAAATTTAATTGCGCTGGCCTTTTACGATATAAGTGTGATAACACGCTACAATTTGACGGAAACACTGAAGCACATATTATATGTAAGAATCCAGCACTTTATGCGGCTTTTATGCCAGCAAGAAAAAAAAATAAAGTGTGATTTTGATTTCCCTTGAACATATTTTTCCAAGCTGACAGCTAACGCTTTAATTTTTTTGAGGCAGAAAGGAGACTGATATGTACATTTACCTATTTGTTATCCCACGTTTGCTAACCAAGGCAGTGTTTTATATGCGTTTTTCAAAATATACCCTATAACACAGTAGATGTTGTCCAAAGCAGTGGATAACACACACATATAACAGCTAGATTAAAAACGGGCACTCCCGTAGAGCTACAAGGCACGCGGAAGGCTGCTACTAACGCCGCTAATGTGCTCACTGTGTTTAGTCTGAATTGAGGGCGCATCAGGCGTTGTGTGGCATTCATAATAGCTACCGGATGACCCTCCCCCCACACACACAAACATTATATGTATATAACCTATAATAACAATTGCACTTCGTGTGACTTCGAAGAATTTTTCACTGAAGTGACGGGCTTATTTGAGCATATTCGAGACCTCATTCTGAGAGACAGTTCAGTTTCGCAGCCTGAGTCCTTCGTTAAATTCTTTTGTACTTCGCTATCACTGATACTGTTTCGCCTTTCCAGAGCAACTGCAGCATATCTGTCTGCCTGTCTTTTTTTTTCTGCTGCGCACGACTGCTGATGATTGTGGTTTTGAGTGAATCCGGCTTGGCCTCGTTTCGGTTACTGTGTGAATTATACAGGTTGGCTACACTGTCGTGCAGCAAGACTTAAAGAAACAGCAATTGTGTTACTCCAAGAAAACCTAGTGCACATTGTTTCCAGTACAGCTGAGTAGCTGCCAGTCATTTTTTCGTTACTGAGATTTAAATGACTAAGTATGTTTAATTATCTAACTCGAGAAGTACTGCTGTAACTATATAAGTGTCAATCAGGCATTTGTAGGCACACCCATATAACTTCTAACTGCGGTGTTTTCAGCGACGGTGTTTAACTGCCGTGCTTTCAGCGAAACTGCGAACAGTTTCTTCCGACTGGTAAAGAAACCTCACAAAAGATAAAAAAACGGCAGTGGCTTAGCTTGGTTAAGCCTGGTGATTGCGAAGCAATAGTGTGTTATTCTCGGATCAGCTGGTAGTATGGCTGGTGGTAGTCTTGGGTTATGCTAGTGTTACGGCTTACAGTGAATCATCTAAGCACCAGCACGTCCAGGTGCATCTCGGACTTGAGCACGCCGTTGGCGAACGCCCGTATCGAGCTGAAGGACGAGAGGTCCATGTAGCGCATGACGACGCTCTCGATGCTCGACACCCGCCGAACGTCGGCGGCTGCGAGGAGGCCGCTGCTGATGTCGCGACACGCGAGGATGACTCGGGCGCCGCTCCGCGCCCCTGGTGAGAGGAGCGGGAGTTAGGCCGCCGTTGGTGGCTACCGCCTCGCCTCGCGACGGTGTGAGATGGGGCCCCGTTTTTACGCAGCTGGTGTGACGTCACTCTAGGTCACGTGGTGTGACGTCACGCAGCGAGGTCACGCTAAAGGTCAATGGTGCCTACCACCGCCTCGCCACGGTAAGGGCTGATGTGCGACCTAAAGTAGTATTGCTTCGCAATGAAACACCACGTGACTGCGCTCCCACCCGTATCATAAAACGCGCCCCGAAATAAGCTGATTCAAAGCAACTGCATTGCCTGTCGCAAACCCAGAGACAGCTTATCGCTTTGATAGGCTGGAGCACCAATTCGCGGGTTCGCAAGTATTTCAACCTCTTATTTCTACGTCACAATTATTATCCGTCTCTCGAGGCCTACTGATCACACTGTTAACAAAAGCGCCTTGATAACGCGGCCGAAATGCCGCTCTGGCCACGCACTAAGGGCGAAAAGCAATGCAACAGGCACAGAATGTTTCAAAATCGTGGCTCTGCTCGCACCGCGTGGAAAGAGAACGCGTGCAGCAATATTTCGCGCCACAGACTTGCTTGGGACCAAAGCCAAAGTACAGTGAAGGTTTTATTTCTGACGAGAGTGTATATACGTGCTGCAAAAACAGCTTGGTGGCAAAAATATAAGCCAAATTAACCGAGCGAGACGCGACCTACGGATATAGAAAAGACAAAACCGATGCGTTCAATAACATAAATGTACCATTTCTAAATGTTCCGAGTGGAAAATCGGGATGTCTCAACAAAAATAAATAAATAAATAAAAATAATGCAGATCCAACGCACTGTGGGAATCGATGTAAGCGAATATTTCCATGCTGGATGCCTTGAATGACGATTACTAGCGGTGATGTTGACGGCTAAAGCTTAATTTCTTCAATGTTTAGGCTAACATGAGAGTGTTGAGTTGATATTAAACGTTACCTGGCGTGCACCACTGTTGTTTGTCTGCGTAGTACACAGAACACACAGGGAGAGGTGTTTCCTTGAGGTGTTGTTGTGCGCCACATTTCAGAACCTCTGAAAGGGTTGGGCGTTGTCATTTGCTCACATGGCACATCACATTGTGGCAGAAGTATTAAACTTCAATTGGATTACGGGGCTGTACGTTCCAAAATCACACTCGGATTATGAGGCAAGCCGTAGTGGCGGACTGCGGATTAATTTAGACACCGTGATTTTCTTTAACGTGTCCCAAAAAGTGCACGTGCGTTTTCTATTTCGCCCCCGTCGAAATGCGACTGCCGCGATTAGGGTCAAATGCACAGCCTCTAGCAATGCCATAGCCACAAAGCTAACGCGGCGGCCACAGAACTGTTGATTTGACTGTCGACTTCTTCCGCAGTGTCTACTGGACCCTGCGGTGCGCTTTAATAAATGTAGCTCGGCTTCTGCACGCCCTGCGTAAATTGCGCCCATACCTGTACGGACGTCCCTTCCGTGTCGTCAGCGACCACCACTCTCTCTGCTGGCTGGCGAATCTCAACGATCCTTCAGGCCGTCTCGCAAGATGGAGCCTTCGGTTGCAGGAATTTGATGGGACGATCGTCTATAAGTCTGGCCAGAAACACACTGACGCCGACTGTCTCTCCCGCGCCCCCGTCGAACCCGCACCACTAGATACTGACGACGATTCTGGTTTTCTTTGTACTTTTCCGTCTTTAAGCCTTGCTCAACAGCAACGTTAAGATTCTGAGCTCCAGCCCTTGATTGAATACCTTGAAGGAAGCCGCCCACAAGCCCCACGGCAGTTCGCGCGTCACTTGCCCTCTTTCTGCCTACGTGGCGACGTCCTATACAAGCGGAACTTTCACCCTACGGCAACCGTTGTCCTGCTCGTTGTTCCCTCTGCTCTCCGCGACGACGTTCTACGTGCATGCCACGACGAACCAACGTCCGGGCATCCTGGTTTCACGCGTACTCTCGTGAGGATCAAGCAGAAGTACTATTGGCGAAAACTCACAAAAACCGTGAATCAGTACGTCAGAAGTTGTCGAGATTGCCAGCGTCGCAAAGTTCCACCACTGCAACCAGCCGGTCTGCTTCAGCCTATCCGACCTCCTTTTTCACCTTTTGAACAAGTCGGGATGGATTTACTCGGCCCATTTCCCAAGTCTCCGGCTGATAACTGCTGGATCGTTGTCGCCACCGATTACCTCACTCGATACTGCGAAACACAAGCCGTTCAGCGAGCTACTGCTTCAGATGTTGCCAACTTCTTTATCAAAAATATCGTCCTTCAACATGGTGCTCCCGCTGTCGTCATCACAGACCGTGGTACGGCCTTCACTGCCTAGTTGGTCCGAGATATTATGCAGCTGAGCGGAACAACGCACCGTACGGCGACTGCGTATCACCCGCAGACTAACGGTTTAACTGAGCGTCTCAACAAAACGACTGCGGATATGCTTTCCATGTATGTTGCCACGAATCATAAAAATTGGGACGAACTGCTCCCGTATGTGACATTCGCGTACAACACTGCCCTACAAGAAACCACCAGGTTCCCTCCTTTTCGTCTGGTCTACGGACGCGACATCACCACTATGCTCGACGTGATGCTCCTACCAACTTCGTCTCAACCTACAGCACCAGATACAGACGCCTTTGTTCAGCGTGCCGAAGCAGCGCGGCACCTAGCTTGCGCGGCAACGAATTCTATCCCGACAAAGTCAAGGTGCTCGTCGATACAACATATGCCATCGAGACGTCACATACAACCCGGGAGATCTTGTATGGGTTTGGACCCCTATACGTCAACAAGGCCAGTCAGAAAAATTATTCCGCCGATACTTTGGCCCCTACATAGTTTTGCGTGGTCTAAGTCCTGTCAAGTACGAAGTTATTCGAGCCGACACTTCGCACCACTCCCGTATGCCACGTTTCTCTGACATTGTTCACGTTACCAGGATGGAGCCCTACCATTCGCGCTGACTCTTATCCACAAACTTTGTGATGCGGCCCCTGTCGTCACGTCCATTGTCTTTCTCACTTCTTTTATTTTCTCCTTGTGGCATTTAACATCTCCCCAACTTTATTTTTTTTTTTTTTGGAGGGAGGGGTAATGGCACGCTCTAGTTACGCTAGAATTCGAGGAAGAAGAAGTGTGCGTGGTAGCTGCTGCAAAAACGAACTGTAAACGGCCGTTCGCTTAGAACTGACTGACTGGCTTTTCCTCTCGTGACAATATTCTAATCGACATCAAGAGAAGGAGATGGAGCTGGGCAGGACATGTAATGTCTCGGTTAGACAACCGTTCTAATATTAGGGGTACAGAATGGGCACCAAGAGAAGGGAAACGCAGTCGAGGACGGGAGAGGAGTAGGTGGAGTGACGAAAATAGGAAATTTGTGGGCGCTAGTTGGAATTGTTTAGCGCGGACAGGGGTAATTGGAGTTCGCAGGGAGAAGCCTTGGTCCTACAGTGGACATAAAACAGGGTGATGATGATGATGATTTAGGTTCGCGTTAAATTAGGTTCGCGTTACAGAACCACAGGTGGTCCGAATTTCCTGAGTCCCCTTCTACGGGATGCCTCATAATAAGAGCGTGGTTCTTGCACGTAAAACTACATAATTTAATTTTAATTCAACTTGCACCTCCCTGTAAAGTCAGGGCGTAATACGTTATTTTGCTTTTTTTAAGGAGCACGGGTGCACTTTCTCTTTCTTTCAAGGAGCACTGATGCACTTTCTCTCGCAGTCATGTTAGACTGATGAACTGCATGTAGATATCGTAAATAAACTCATATTCGTTCTCGGTGAGAAGGAGTCCTTCCCTTCATCAACGTCCTCAGCGTGGATAAGTTGGACGACGGAATGGGCTAGCTACCTTCTAATTCATGCCCGACTCTAATCTTGACGAGTTACGAGCGATGGGATTGAGCCCTGAATCTTAACAACTGGCTGACAGCGGTGAGATGGACTTTGCGACGTGGTGCTGTGTCTGCGGTGAGTGCTTGGTTCTTGTTTTGGCTCTCTAGGCTTCATTTTGTGGTTATTCTGTTTACAACAGTAGGGAAGCTAGATTGTTGATTAGCTAGGTTGTGTTTTCCTAGATAGGTTTAGCGAGCAGGACCAAGGCAGCAAACCAGCAATCATGGAGTTAAGGACACTGCTGAGAGACGAGTTGTTGATTGTTGGTAAGGAACTGGGCCTTGATGTACGCAAGGAAATTCTAAAATCAGAATTATCGGAGCTAATTTCCGAACAGGCCAGTGAGGAAGAAATTGAAATGGGGTTGGAACTTGCGAGAAAGAGAGAAGAACGAGAGAGAAATAAACAAGAGAGAGAGGAACGCGATAAAGATCGCGAGTTAAGAAAAATGCAACTTGAACTTGAAAGCAAACGTTTTGAGTTGTCTCAAGGTAGTGAAGGGGCTCTGGGACGACCAAGTGAGGCAGAATCATACCGTATGGACAGGCTAGTAAAGCCATTTGAGGTCGGGACCGACATAAGCTTGTTCCTAAGCGATCTTGATAGGACTTGCGAGAAGATGAACTTCGGTCCGAGTACATGGCCACAGCGGTTGCTGTCTATGTTGCCGTGTGAGGCGACGGAAGCAATCGCCAGACTCAGTGCACAGGATGCATATGATGATGCAAAAGTTAAGGCTAGTCTCCTGAAGAAATACCGCCTTTCAGCCGAAGCTTTTCGGCAAAGGTTTAGGAGCACAGGCAAGAAAGATAGCGAGGGGTATCCGGAGTTTGCATACGGCTTAAAGGCCAACCTAGTCGAGTGGCTGAAAGCGCGGAGGCGTACGACAGCAGAGACATGATCATTGAAAGCATGTGTCTAGAGCAGTTTTGTAAAAGCATCCCCCAAGCTGTGAAACTGTGGGTGCAAGACAGAGGGAATGTAAACACTGTGGAAAGGGCGGTGAATTAGCCGAAGAGTGCGCAACGCGTAGAAAGTTTAACGCCGAGGACGGAAATTGGGATGGTCGAAATGGACCGCGGAAACCATTTCTGTTCAAAAAGTGTTCGCAGACTAGACGATCGGGGCCTGTAGACGAGGACGAAAGGCCCTCAGAAAAGAGCGAGGAGAAATCAAACGGAGAAACACTACCACAAGAGCAGAAAAGAAAATTCCAATCTTTTAGATCAATTCGCTGTTATAAATGCCACAAACTGGGACATATAGCTGTAAACTGCGGAAAGCCTAGCGTAGTTTTTTCCTACGTAGACGAAAAAGACGAGAATATGGAACTTTTAAGCCCATATCTTCATGACCTGCAAGTTGATGGCAAACCATGCCGGGTGCTAAGAGACAGTGCCGCCACGATGGACATTGTCCATTCGTCTTAGGTGAAGGTAGAAGACTTCACTGGAGAAATAGCATGGATAAACAGGTTGTAGAAGAACACAGCGTGTGTCTGCCCATGGCCAAAGTCAAAATCAGTGTATCATTCGGGGAGCTAGTGACCGAGGCAGCAGTTTCCAATTTTTTTCACTGCTGTACACTTACATATTTCCAAATCGTTCGAATCAGTTACTGCGTGACAAAGGGCTTAAACTGGGAGAGGGCATAGCTCAGGCATGGACCCGAGGCCAAGCTCGTCAAATCGCGTCGCTTTCGGCTGAAAATGCACAAGCTGCTCCAGCGGAACCAAAAAAAGGGATAACTTCAATACCCGAATCTGAGCTAGGCCCGAGGGACAAGAAAACAGTTGAGGAGAGCCTGCCAGCTGACCAGCTCAATGAGAGCGTATCACTAGAGTGTCAAAGTTCAAGCCTACAGAAAGAGCTAGCTGACGCAATCGCAAGCGAGACAGGGTCATTATTATCACCGGCCTAAAGGTACTTTGATCAGCTCTTACCTGCGGATAGAGAGTCACTGGCAGCCGAGTAAAAGAATGATGAGAGCTTAGCTAAATTACATCACACAGCTAAAGAAGGCATTGCTAGGCGCAACGTGACGATACATGAGAGAGGAGGATTGTTGTATCGGCACTACAGAGATCGAAAATGTAGGATTTTAGATCAGTTAGTCGTACCTACTAAGTACAGGGAGGACCTTTTGAGTCTCTTCATGGAAATGGGTGGTCCGGCCACCTAGGCATAAACAAATCAAAGATTGCTTATGGAATACTACTGGCCTGGTTGTTTCAAAGACGTAGTAAACTCTGTGAGATCATGCGACGCCTGCCAGCGCTCGGGTAAACCAGCAGAGACATGGAAAGCTCCACTAAAGGTAGTGCCCTCAATAACAGAACCTTTCAGATGACTTGTGATAGACACGGTAGCGCCTCTACCAAAAACAAAATCGGGTTACAGGTACATTTTTACCATGCTGTGTCCGGCTACAAAGTTTCCAGAGGCAATCCCTCTGAAAGAGCTCAGCTCCAGCGAAGTAGTAGACGCGCTTTTGACAGTGTTTGCACGAGTTGGGTTTCCAGCCGAAATTCAAACGGATCAAGGGTCAGTATTCACCGGCGCACTGACTTTCACATTCTTGCCAAAGTGCGGGGTAAGGTTAATACACAGTTCCGTCTATCAACCGCAGTCAAACAGTGTAGAGAGGTGGCATTCAGTGCTTAAGCGCGTTTTGCGTGCGCTCTGTTACGAGCACAAGGCGTACTGGGAGAACTGTTTGCCGGCAACTTTGTTTGCTTTGCGAACGGTTCCACATGAAGCGACAGGGTTCTCGCCAGCAGAACTAGTGTATGGGAGGACACTCCGTTCTCCACTAAGAATGTTAAGAGAGATGTTGGAGGAAAGAGGAGAGAGTCCTACAGGGGTTGAATACGTGCTAAATCTGCTGGAACGGCTAAGCGCAACCCAAGAACTAGTCGGAAAGAACATGGGAGTAGCTCAAAAGAACGCCAAATTCTATTACAACAAGAATGCGAGGCTTCGTACGTTTAACGCCGGAGACCAGGTAATGATCCTCAAACCTTCAAAAAAGAACAAGCTTGAAGTTCACTGGGACGGGCCCGTTAAAGTGTTGCACCAACTTTCAGATACTAGCTATGCTCTGAAAATGCCAGGTCGCAGGAAGGAGGTGATGATATATCACTGCAATTTGATTAAGCCGTATGTAGAGCGGAGCGGAGTCGTTTACTATACCATCAAAGAGCAGGATGGCACTAGTACCAAGTTTAAGGAGTATAGGGCTACATCCAACTCTAAAATCGGCCTAGAAGAAGCAGTAAAACATTCGGTAAGCTCGCACGCTCTAAGACCCGAGCAGCTAGATGAGTTAAAAGGGGTGTTAGGGGAATATCTCGACAGATTCAGCGATCAGCCAGGTAGAACCGAACTAATAACGCATGAAATCGAGCTGACATCAACCGAACCCGCAAGATTAAAGCCTTACAGGGTGTCTCCAAGACAGAGAGAGATTATGGAGGCAGAGATACAGCGCATGCTAGAGTTGGGAGTTATTGAGCCCGCTGAGAGTGACTACACGTCACCGCTAATGCTGGTAGAAAACCCTAACAAAAACCCTCGTCCGTGTGCTGACTACAGGAAGTTAAATGCCATCATCACTAGGGATCAGCTGTATCCGATACCCAACATTGAGGAATGAATTGAAAGAGTTAGCGCTGCTAAATACATTTCAGCTATAGATCTCGTGCGGGGGTACTGGAAAGTTCCCCTTTCAGAAAGTGCCAGCCCCTATGCCGCATCCATCTCACCTGTAGGCACTTTTCGCCCTATCGCACTCAGCTTCGGGCTGAAGAACGCGCCGTTTAGCTTCTCTAAGTTAATAGATATTGTCCTAAAAGACTTGCAGGAGTTCGCCTTGCCATATCTTGATGATGTAGCAGTTTTTCGGACAGCTGGGAACAACACGTATCGCACCTCAAACAGGTGTTCTCAACAGGTGTTCTCAACTAGCCCGCCAACGTGTTTTAACCAGGTTGAGGGAAGCCGGCATAACAATGAAAGCGGAAAAGTGTAGGTTTGGTTGTTCGCAGGTTACTCATCTGGGCCATGTTGTCGGCCAGGGCACGAGACGGCCGGCCGAGCTGAAGATAGCTACGATTAGAGAATTTTCTCAGCCACGCACGAAAACAGACCTTCGTTCATTTTTGGGACTTGTGGGGTACAACCAACGGTACATTCCGAATTACTCGCAAATGGCAAGTCCATTAACGGACGCCCTCCGAAAGGGAGCACCGAGTAGCGTACACTGGGATAAGGACAAAGCGAACGCTTTCCAAAGTTGGAAAACGCTATTGGTTTCTCGTCCTGTGCTTCGCGCGCCAGACTACACAAAGGAATTCATAGTTCAATATGCGACGCAAGCGACAGAGGTATAGGCGTGGTACTTAGTCAGGTCGGCGACGATAACGAGGAGCATCCTATCCTCTATGCCAGCCGTAAACTAAATGTAAGAGAGGAAGCCTAGAACCCTTCAGAGAAGGAATGCGCTTGTTTAGTTTGGGCCACCCAGAAGTTGTCGTGTTACTTGTACGGAGCGAAGATCATCTTCGAGACCGACCACTGTCCTCTGACGTGGCTCAATCAAATGTCACACAAAAATGGTCGCTTGCTCCGATGGAGCCTCATTCTCCAAGAGTACAGCTTCTCCGTTAGATATAAGAAGGGAAAGTTGCATAGCAATGCGGATGGTTTGAGCAGGCTAATTATAATTCTGCGTTTGAGGGTCCCGCCTAAATTTTAGGGTTACTAGTGTTAAGTTTGTTAAGCTAAGAAGATCCCCTCTCATTTAGCAGGATCCCCTCCATGATTGCTGAATTTGTCGGCACGAAATTACTTTATGACAAAATTGGCATAGCGAAATGCGGCAGTTCTTTTTTGCACTTACGTTTTCTTTGAAGCTTAGCGGGTCTAAAGTGGGACCCAAGGCAGGTCATCTCGGCGCAGAGCCGTGTTGTGGGGTTCGTTTTGCAGTTGCCTGTCCTTGTTGGATGTTTTGGGGCGGTGACATCATTACACAAGTGGTTGCTGCGAGCCAAGACATCACCCCCTGGCCACCAGCCGGTCTCTTCCTGCCCAGCGGTTGTCAGCTCTGGACAGTCGAGATTTTCCAGGCCATGGAGGCGCTGTTAAGAACGGCCCAGCTGAGGTGCAAGTTTTGCCAGTCGGTTGCGAGAGCGGCGTCAACGTTCTAGGAACGCCACCATTACGCTCTAGCACCGTCGCCGTTGTGACTGAATGCGTTCGGCGGGCCAACTATTGTTACCGAACCCACCAACGCCGATCTGTTCTGCTATGAGCGCGGGAGTTGCCGCGGGAACGTCTACGAAGGCCGCTTCCCACGCGCCGTCCAAGATGCGAGACAATGGGCACCCGGCCGCGTGGCCGGGGTCAGCTCGGGAAATAAACGGCATCTTTCCTGACACAAGCCCTGAGTTCTACAAAGTCCGTCTGTTGTCGGCTCCGGACCGTGAACCTCGCGCAAGGAAGTGCGTGCGTGCGTGCGTGTGCGTGCGTGCGTGTGCGTGCGTGCGTGTGCGTGTGTGTGTGTGTGTGTGTGTGTGTGTGTGTGTGTGTGTGTGTGTCCTAGAGTACGCTTCCATAGTGTGAGACCCGTTCATTAATAAGGAAATTGACAAACCTGAACGAATTCAGGGCCTGGTTGCACGGTTTATTTGCTCCGATTACAAAACATCTTCAGCAGTTTCTGGCATTTTAGGCCAACTTGGACTGGATCCGCTCCACGTGCGCCGTAAAATCGCCGGGCTGAAATTTTTTTACTCGTTGTTTCATAATCAAACTGGTTTAGCAAATGCCACATATATTACCCATGCTCCACAATGGTCGTCGCGTATTTTTCATTCTAAAGTAGGTCGGTCATACTTTGCTCGAACTAAAATCTTTCAGAAATCATTTTTTCCACTTACGAGCGAAGAATGGAATCATTTACCGGAATGTGTTGTTGAAGGCACTTATGTTTCATTTGAAAATACGTTGACAAAGCATCTTTTGTAAACCCTCTCCAGCTTGGGCAGTATTGCTGCCTGCCTTATTGTGTAAATAAATAAAATAAATAAAACCGCTGTTGTGCGGCTGCTCAGTACGCTTTCTCAAGCAGTCATGTTAGACTGATGCACTTTCTCAAGCAGTCATGTTAGACTGGTGTACTTTCTCTCGCACTCATGCTAGACAGATGAACTGCATGTAGAGACAGTAATTAAACCCATATTCCTCGATCTCGATGAGAAGCATTCCTTCCCTTCATCAACGTCCTCAGCGTGGATAAGTTGGACGACCTCATGGGCCAGCTACCTTCTAATTCATGCCCGACTCCAATCTTCACAACGAGTTACGAGCAATCGGATTGAGCCCCTAATCCTAACAGCACCCATCGGCGGCCTCTTGCCCGGTATGTTGAGGGTGAGGCGCCGGGTATTTGCTGCGAACTCCGCGCTGATGAGCAAGGACATCTTCGGCGTTTAAAGTGGTGGGAGTTTGTGAAAAATAGGGTGAAGGGTTGGGTCTGGATGAAGTTGAGGGTCGGTTAGCAGACCCTCGAGCTAACGCGCTAGCATGTTCATTCCCCTTCCCGTGCACCTCGGCGTGTCCCGGTCACCTGATTAGGCGATGACTGGGGTTGAAAATTTGGGGATTTTCAAATGAGGTTGCAGATTAACATTGCCTAGCTCTAGAATCAAGGAAATTTTTTTCTTTTCGGGCTAACCGAAACAGAAACCCACCATACTACCGATACCCACCATGCAGTGAGGATTCTAATACACCGGCAATATCTGATGATAACGAAAATAATAATGAATAATTATGTATTTTGCAGGTACTGCTATTTGTGACGCTACATTTGCAGTTGTTAATTGCTTTTGTTCTGACAGCTTTTATGATTGAAGAATTTCTCCACTGGATTAAAAACAGGGAATAGGCGCTAATTATTGGTCGAATATTTTTTCTATTTCGTGTCAGATGCGTATTGGTGCCGATGAAATGTAAAAACGCCCCAGTACTCGGATATCTACGATTTAGAGAGCTCCACGATTGCTCGCCTCATAACACACAGTATTCCATTAGAACTTTACAATTCGTTTGGCAATTAAAAACTACTGGCAAAATCGGCGAACCGTGGTGCGTAGCTCCTGGCAGGCCGCTCCTTGCCCCCTGCAACATGGTCGCCGCCGGCTTCAGCCAAGCCCAAAGGACGATATAGGCGTGTTCCACTCCTTCAGTTTTGCTTTAACCTCCTTGGTAGAGAGTCGAGATAGCCATAAGTCGAAATCTGAGTCGCCGGGCTACGTACGCTGTACGGGCTATTACGATAGCTGCCGTAATATTTCCACAGCGTCCCGTTTTGGCTTGACAATAAAGTACAAATTTTCGTCGTTTCTATAGGCTCCCATTGCGGGATTCTAAACCACTCTGGGGACAAAATTCTAGCTTTCGACAGCATATGCGATGAATTTGTCTCACGTGGCTTGTCTTATAGAATCATTCTGCCACCTGCCTTTCTCATTATTCGGCTTGTTTTTTTTTTCAATGAAGCCACTGGCTTCATTGAAAACGTGCTAGCTTCGCGCCGTGGCCACGTTTTGCGATAGTTGGTACGCGTCCAGAAAAGCTGTATATGAGTACAACACCTTCATAGCTGTTCATGGAGACTATACTGCAATTATTATTATTATTATTATTATTATTTAGTTAATTAGTTAATAATAGCCTAGTGCAATCTTGTTTAGATCACATAGCGGTCCGAGCTCGCTGCTGTTCATTTAGGTCATGTACTATTCTACAACGGATGGCAGACCACTATTTTGTAGCATGTCGTCTAGTTTTACCAGACGCGTCTAGAACGTCATCGGTGGAATCTGCATCTGGGCAGCGTAAATGCCTTGTCCCTACTGTTAATCAATCCAAGCTTGATAACCTTATCGTTTCGTTTGACTGGGCATCCTTAACCCAAGAAGATTCTTCGGGCAAAGTATATGAAAGGTTCTGTATGCAAATGAAAAATTTTGAATGGCGTTGCACATGGCTAATAGCTAAGCCGATAAGAAAGGGTCACTGCTGGATGAACACGGAAATTCTTGCTTCCATTTCGTATCGAGACAACTTGTGGAAACGCTGCAAAAGAAATCCCAGAAACCAAAGACTGCGATTAGAATACAAGTCGGCAAGAAATAGAGTTGTTGCTCTTCTGCGTGGCTTTATTAAAGCGTCCCAAAGGGCCGTCTCTCCATATACAAGCACTGCGCCGTTAGGGCAATCCGTATCTGCGTCGGCTTTTCTTCCGAAATTTTTGAGGGGTGATTTGGAAGAAATTATTTTCAGTTTCCCTCCCAACAAGCCGACTCAATGTGATGGAATTTCTTTACACACCATCAGAAGGAATTTCAATGCGCTGTCAGGTATTATCCTGCATATACTGAATGGTTTTTTGGAAGGCGACGAAATTCCAGAATGCTTAAAAACTGCAGTTGTTGTACCACTACACAAGTCAGGGAAGAAAGATAGTATTGAAAACTGTCGGCCAATTTCACAATTGCCAATCATTGCGCACGTCTTAGAAAAATTTCTTTTTCACACTATGTCTTCTTTTCTTAACAAATTTTCTACTCTGACCAATCGACAGTTTGGCTTTATTTCAGGGCGTGGTACTGTGGCACTGCTTGAGGAATTTTCAGAAGAACTGTTCTCGGCATTCGATCAGAATCTTTTCAAATGTGCGCTATTTTTAAATGTAGCGAAAGCGTTTGACACCCTGAATCATCAAATCTTGTTAAGTAAACTGCATTTTTGGGGATTTCGTGGGCCTTTTTACAAAGTTCTCGAAAAATACTTGAGCAACAGATTTGAGGTGGTCTCTACCGATGATAAGGGCGTATTTAGTTCTAAGCTGTCGGTAAAAGCTGGAGTTCCTCAGGGGTCCATTTTGTCGCCATTGTTGTTTAATATCTTCGTTAGCGACTTCCCTTTGGCAATTTCGAAATGTTCAGTATTCCAGTATGCTGACGACACTGTATTATTTGTATCGTGCGTGTCCGAGCAAGTCGACACACACAGTGGTTGGGCATCGAAAAAACTGCCTGTCTCTTTATTGTAGTTACTTTTATATCTTCGTGTGAGAGGGTGCCGCATGCGCAGAAGTGGTTAGGGGAGAGAAGGGTGCTCTGCTATCAGCTCGTCTGCTTCCGTGGTAGCCAAGTATGATACCCTTAACGAAAATAAACAGAACGACTTTATGACCACAAGGCAAGAAAAAAAAAGATGCTAGGAGACTTGACGGAAATTCGCTTCGTATTGGAACCGTTGAGGATTGTTGCGCTGACGGGTCGACCTGCGGGGCTCTGCTTCCGATGTCTCCACTTTGGGGAAGACCTGTATGTTGGCTTGCGGATGACGAGTTAACCCGGGTGCACTTTGGCCTTGTTCTGGAGGCTCCTGTCTTTCGTTTTGTAAGCTACTATTTTCAGCGTTGCTGTTGTCATCTTCGTCTACCCTGCGGTATTTTTCCCGCGTTTGCAGCAGGTGTTGTCTGTTCCTCCTTAGAAGCCTTCCATCCTCTGCCTCCACGATGTGGGACCGGGGAGCCGCTTCTTGAAGCACTCTTGCCTTGCGTGACCAGTTGTCGTCCAGTATGCGTACCGTGTCTCCTCGCTGCAAAGGGTGCAGCGTTTTGCCCGTGGCCTGCTGTTGATGCTTTACTATTGGGCATCCCAGCTCAGTGTTGTATTCCGGAACGTTCGTGCGCGGGCGGCGTCTCTGTAACAGTTGGGCAGGTGAATGGCCATCCTCTAGTACAGACACACGATAAAACAAGAGTCCTAACCAAAAATCGTCGCAAGATTCAGTGGTCTTTTTCATAATGCGCTTAACTATCTGTACTCCCTTTTCAGCAAGTCCATTTGATCTCGGAAATCGCGGGCTTGATGTAATGGGCTCAAAATCATAGCGCCTTGCGAAGTCGGCAAACTCTTTGGATGCAAATTGAGGCCCATTATCTGTAAGTATTTGCACAGGGATCCAGTAGCGCGCGAATATCGCGGATGTTTTTTGTACCACCTCATGGGCCGTCATTGTAGATAACTTTCCCACTTCAGGAAAATTGGAGTGCGCATCGAACACTACTAGATGCTCTTCCCCGGCGAAATGGAATATGTCGATGCCTACTCTGTTCCACGGCATACTAGGTGTCGTGCGCAAAATAAGGGGCTCGGACTGCTGCTTGTACGCATATTTTTGGCATGCGTTGCACGAACGAATCATTGATTCACTGCTGATGTCTAGTCCAGGCCAAAAAATAAGAGCGCGCGCTCTTGCCTTGCACTTATTCATACCCAGATGACCAGCGTGTACCTTTGTTAGCATTTCGCTCCTCATGGACTGGGGTATGACAATTTTGCATCTTTTCAGTAGTATCCCGTCAATGACAGATAGCTCAGCCGTAAACGGACGTAATTCCCCTTGAACTGTTGTTCCACGCAACAGTTGATGCATTACAGCACTCAGATAGGGATCCGATAGTGTCTCGTCCTGAAGGCGACGTTTTGTCGATGGGGTTACCATGCACGAGACACAACGAGCTGCATGAACCTCGATGTCCTCCATTGCTTCCGGCTTTGGTCAAAGGGAGGGCGCACGGGAGAGCATGTCAGCCAGGAGCAGGTCCTTTCCAGGAACGAACTGCAAGTCATAATTGTATTTTAGAAGGCGAACAAAGAAATGCTGTAGCCGGGGTGGCATTTCTCCGATGTATTTTTTTGCGATGGCCAACAACGGTCGGTGGTCCGTCTCTATGAGGATCTTGCGGCCATAAGTAAACTGAAGAAATTTTTCGCAGGTGAACACTATGCTAAGCGTTTCTTTCTCGATTTGTGAATATCGCGTTTCGCTATCAGTTAGCGTTCGCGAGGCGTACATCACTGGGCGCCATTCATTCTGGTGTTTTTGCAATAGCGACGCGCCAATGCCGATGGCTGACGCGTCTGCAGAGATCTTTGTTTCTTTAATTTCATCAAGAAACGCCAAGAGCGGCGGCGATGTTAATGCCTCGCAGACGTCTTGCCACTCGCGCCGATGGGCTGTAGTCCACTCAAAAACCGTATCGTCCTTGACGAGGCTTCGCAGCAACGCCGTTTTATCGCTTAAGCTGGGTACATACTTTCGGAAATAGTTGAAGACACCCATCATTCTTCTCACGGCATTTTTGTTATACGGCGCGGACATGGCTCGGAGGCCTTCAATCAACTCGGGGCTTGGGCGCACGCCGCCTTCATTGATTAGTCACCTAGAAATGTTATCTCCTTCATACAAAACGCACATTTTTCAGGATTAAACGCGAGTCCTGCTTTTTCTGCCTTTTCCAGCGCGGCAGGCAAACGTTGGTCGCTCTGGGTTTTGTCAGCACCCCAAATGAGGACGTCGTCGACGTAAACGCGTACTCCTGGGATACTGTCAAAGATCTCAGTCAGTGTCTTTTGAAAGACCTCACTGGCAGACGAAATGCCGAACGGTAGCCTTAGGAACCGATAGCGCCCGAAGGGAGTGGCGAACGTGAAGACGCGCGATGTAGCTTCATCAAGGGGTATCTGATGAAAACCAGAGTTGGCATCCAGTCGCAAAAGAAATCGAGCACCTGAAAGCCCACTTTCTATGTCTTCGCGGGTAGGCATCGGGTAGGGCTCACGTAATATATTTTTGTTTACTTCTCTAGGGTCCATGCATACTCGGAGAGCGCCGTTCTTTTTTCTTACCACAACCAGAGGACTTACCCATTCGGTGGGTTCACTACTTTGACGATGATGGACGCCTTCTCCATGCGTGCCAGCTCGTCACGTAATGGTTGCTTCAGTGCCAAAGGTACTTTCCGAGCAGGTTGTACGACTGGAACCGCGTCTGGTCGCAGAACCATCTTGTACGTTCTTTGTACGCAGCCCGTTCCATGAAAAAGATGTGCAAATTCTGTTTCTGGTCCTGCTTTTCCACTTCGCCTGACTGAGTCGATGTTTGCTGGGACAATGCCGAACTCGATGCATGTGCTCAAGCCAATGATGGCTTGGCGTCCTTTCTTGACGATAAAGAAGGCAGTATCTCTCGTGGTACCGTTCATCTCTAGTGCTTTAGTGGCGACACCGGGATGCTTGATCTTGGAGCCGTTGTAGGCAGTCAGCACTGCTGCGCTCCTGCGCAGCGTGTTCATTTTCGAGATGCGCTGAAAAATGCTAAGCGGAATCAAGTTGGCTTGGGAACCAGCATCGACTTTCAGTTCTATCTCGTTACCAGAGACCTTGCCACGCACTGTCCAGTCTTTCCATGGTTTTGTGCTTACGCCACAGATGCTGACGTCAAGGACATCAAAGCTGTCTTCACCATCTTCCTGAATGCCGTGAACTTGCGGGTGCTTGCAGCACGATGAAAAGTCATTCTTCTTTTTACATGCATAGCAAGTTTTTCCGTAGGCTGGACATTGCCGTGGCGCGTGCACTCTACCACAGTGCTTGCACCGGCCTTTTTGTTCTTTGCCGCGTTCATATCGGCGAGTGGAGTCTACTTGCACGCGCTCGTTGGCCCATGCAGCATTTTGTTGTGCCGCCGCTTCAGCTGCTTTGCACATGTTCTCGGCTTTTTATGGAGTCAAGGTTTTGTCCCGCAACATTTTCTCTAGGACAGTCTTGTTATTAGTCCCGAATACAATCTGGTCCCTAATCAGAGACTCTTCAAGGGTCCCAAAATTACAAAGTTTGGCTTGCGTCCTCAGGCCACGTACAAACCGCTCGAATCGCTCTCCCTCATCTTGGACTCGCATACGGAACAAATGGCGCTCGCAAACCTCGTTCCCTTGCTCAATAAAGTATGCGTCAAACTTCCGCACTAGTGTCTCGTAGGCATCCTTGAGCTCACCTTCGGCGAATGTGAAGTTGTTATAGATCTCAAGCGCTTCTTCACCCGCGGCGCTCAGGAGGATTGCCGCCTTGACCGCTTCTGTCTTGGGATGGTCTGTCGAGGTGGCCGTCAGGAATAGGTCCAGTCTTTGCTTGAAGAGTTCCCAGTTCCTTCTGACATTGCTGGTCAACTGTAGTGGGCAGGGCAGTTTTAAGGCGTCAATGGCTTGCTTCCTGCCGCGCGGCTGCGGGAACTTCTGACACCATGTATCGTACGTGTCTGAGCAAGCCGACACACACAGTGGTTGGGCATCGAAAAGACTGCCTGTCTCTTTATTGTGGTTACTTTTATATCTTCGTGTGAGAGGGTGCCGCATGCGCAGAAGTGGTTAGGGGAAAGAAGGGTGCGCTGGTAACAGCTCGTCTGCTTCCGTGGCAGCCAAGTATGATACATTATTAGCGAAAAACCGTTCTTATAAAACGCCCACTGAAATGTTACAAAATGACGTGTACAAGGCAATGCTTTGGTTCTCTAATAATGGAATTGTTGTAAATGCCCAAAAAACAAAACTGGTTTGTTTTCGCTCCCCACTTAAGACTACTGTTATTAACATGCCTCTCTACTTGCATGAGTCAGACTGTGTTCATTGTAAATGTGCGCCTATTCCATACGTGGATTGTGTGAAATATCTCGGAATCTATTTCGATAGTAATTTATCGTGGCAACATCACTTATCACTTATTTGTTCTAAACTGAGGTCAGTAGCCTGGCTGTTATTTAATATCAAAAGTATTGCACCCTTGTCTGTAAAAAAGATTATAGCACAGGCACTAGGTTACAGTGTGTTGAGGTACGGAATTACAGTCTTTGGATTTTGTTCAGATCGTTGGAGATGCAGGGTCGACCGGATTATAAAAAACATTCTTAAAAATGTTGCGTACAATTCCCCAATAGTAACATCTGCAAACATCTTCCGTGAACTTGGGCTACCAAACTTCCATTCATTACTTATAGAAACAGTTGTCGTTAAACATTTCTGGAATTCCGCTTTCAAACAAAAACGTGCAGCCGCAAGGGAGCTTAGAAAACATGTCCGTTATGTAGTTCCGCGGTCAACCACAAGGTATGGCGCGGCCAGACGCTGTGCTTATGTGCCTGACATATTTAACAAATTACCAGAAGAAATATTTAACGCTACATCAAACAGCACGCTCAAACACTTCTTAAAGCAGCTATAGTAAAATTACCCTCTTGTACATTTTTTTTTGCATCGCAATATTTACCTCTTCAACTTTTGTTATATGTAGATAACCAAATGCTATCTTGTTCTTTTCAATTTTTTGTCTTTCATTTTTTTTTCTCATTTTTTTATTCATCTCTCATCAATTTATGTATATATATATATTTTTTTGCTTTGTCTATTACATTCATAGGCACGGTCCTACAAGCCAACTGAGGCTTAGACCGGCCTGCTTGTGTTATTTTGTATATTTTGTGGCAATAAATATTATTATTATTATTATTATTACTATTATTATTATTATTATTATTATTATTATTATTATTATTATTATTATTATTATTATTATTATTATTATTATTATTATTATTATTATAGGGTGAAGTTTTCAAAAGTTTTCAATTTTGTCTGACCGACAGTTTGGTTTCGTACAAGGCCGGGGTACAATTTCGCTCCTGGAAGAATTTGCACTTGATCTGTATTCTGCTTTTGAACTCAATCACTTTAGCTGTGCTTTGTTTCTCGACGTATCCAAAGCCTTTGATTCAGTTTGTCATGACATATTGCTTCGCACATTGTATCTAACTGGTTTTAGGGGCCCCTTTTATATTGTACTTTAAAACTATCTCGCGGACAGGTCTCAAATAGTTGTTATAGGTACCAAACACTATAGCAGCAAATTATCCCTTGGTGCTGGTGTCCCTCAAGGGTCAATTTTATCGCCTCTTCTGTTTAACATATTTGTGAACGATGTCATTTCAGTAAACCCATATGGTAAAGTGTATCAGTATGCAGACGATATCGTGCATCTAACAAAGCATGTTAATTACAAAAAGGCTGTTGAATATCTGCAGCAATCGGTGCATGAAGCTATGGTCTGGCTTTTTAAAAACAAACTCACCGTCAATCAAAAAAAGGTCAAAATTATATGTTTCAAAAGTCCCCTAAAGATTGGAACCTCGGTCATTCCACTGTATCTTCATACCCAAGACTGATTATCCTGTAAGTGTACTCCTGTCGAAAATACAAACTCAATAAAATATCTCGGCATTCATTTCGATAGTGACTTGTCATGGCATGATCACGGTGCACATGTATGCTCCAAACTAAGATCTGTTGCATGTTTACTCTTTAACATTAAAAGTTTGGTGCCGTTTCAGACTAAAAAATGATAGTACATTCCCTTGCACACAGCACCTTAAGGTATGGTATAACCATTTTCGCTTTCTGCTCCAAACCTTGGCAGGACAGATGTGATAACCTCTTAAAAATGCATTAAAAAGTGTGGCGTATAATCGCGTGACACCATCAGACAAAGATATTTTTCATAATCTCGGTTTCCTGTCCTTTCAATCTTTATTCATTTCTACGGTTGTGCAGCGCCGTTTCTGGACGGATGAATTTAAGCAACCGCACGCCTCCCCGCGACCGCTGCGCAAAGAAAAGCGCTCCGTTGTAACGCGCGTATCTACTAGATGCGGAGCAGCAAGACGCTGCGTGTATGTCTCCAAGATATTTAATAATTTGTCAGACGACTATTTTTCTGCGGACTCTCGGTCTAAATTGAACTGCCTATTACAGATGTTGTGATACAGATGTATGTACTTATTTTCCTTTTGTTTGTCGCAGTTGTGATTACTCTATGCTTTTGTTTCGATGCCTTGGAAACATGATGTACGTTTATCACGCTCCTTTGTTTCCCTTTTTCTTTTTTGGTTTTAAATTTGTGCATGTATACTGCAACCACATCGCTTAGCTGACAATGCCGGGCCACGTCACACAAGTCACCACTGGCTTAGACGGGCCCGTTTTGCTGTTCTGATTTTCTTGGGTGCTCAATAAAGATTATTATTATTATTATTATTATTATTATTATTATTACTATTGTTGTTGTTGTTGATGTTATTATTAAACCAGTACATACTTGTTTGAAGTTAACCTGTAATTTATGGTTGCATCTATTGTATTTCGTAGATCGAGGAAACATACACTACGCCTCAAGATATCGAGTGGGCAATTTGCAAAGGAGAGTTTTTCATGTTTCAGGTAAGCAGCTATAAAAACTATCATGGTGTAAGTATAGTAAGCAACCATATCTTAGTCTGAACACTACGATTTTCAGTGCAGAGCAGTCACAACTTTCTTCAGGGAGTCTGACTACGAGATGATGCACGAATTTGACAATGGCCTCAAGTCCGAGAAGGAAGTCCTGAGCAAGGCTAACATCTCGTGAGCATCGCATATCCTTCTGCGCCAAATATTTTATCCTATGAAGGGTGTTTGGTTGACCCATGGCTTGCAGATGGAATTATTGGTGGGGAGAAATAGTGTTTTCTTGTTGGCTGTGGCTGAAGTTACGTCCGGCGTGTCTTTTAAACTTTTCATGCAGGACCGTTAGACCAACCCGGCAGTTTTATTTTTTGTGGAAGTACGTGCGAGTTTTCTCATGTTACATGTTATCATACGTCGGGTATAAGCGCGCCAATACGCCAAAGGGACGCTTCCCTCATGTGAATGCTCATTCTGTGTGGGATGCGGTGCAGTGTTGCTTAGAGGACGCAGAGCTCACCACTGCGGCGAGAACTACCGCATCTGCGGAATTGATGTGTGCTTTCAGAGAAAGAAAAATAAGATTCATTTGGTTCTCCTCGACGGGATACCATGACAACGTGTGCGGCTCGCAAATATCTCAGCGATGCAATTACGCTCCAGTACTCATTCACCTAGGTGGATGGTAGAGGGGTGTTCACGCTGAGCATTTCGAGAGTACGACAATGTCGAAGTCGAAATTGCAATCCAGAAATTTACTGCAATGTTAACTGCCCGAAGCAGAGAAGCGCAAGTCTTCTCCTAAAATGTAGCTCCACTGAGTGCTCTTCATGTCGCCACCGGTTTCCGGTCGCGAGCTGGCGTGAGTGACCTTTGGCTTATCATTTGCTTTGTCGCTGAGAAGCAGTTCTTTCTTGGTGATTCTTCGGGAAATTGCTATATTCATATCACTATGCAGACCACTAATAAAAATTTGGATATGGGTAGCGCTATATTACACCATCGTGCGAAACATTTAAAAGCATTTTGGGGCGTCTCCGTAATTTACTTTGATGGTGTTTCGCCTACTTAAAATAGACGAAACTCACAAACGCGCAAATTCCGTGTGAATTTGATGGACAATATAGTAGCTCATTTCTATCGCAATCAGTGCCAGCGGTGCTCAGCGCTCACTTGCCTAAAAGAAACAGTCGTTTAGAAATGGCTGTTTGTGTTCCATACGTTATGGACCAAGATTAGAGTAGAACGAAATTAAAGTGCTCAAAAATAGGTCTTCAGAGTCGCTGAAATCAATAAAAAGCGCGAAGCAGAAACCTGGACAGCTTGCAGTAAGTGAGCTGTTTTGTTAGCGTTGCTGCAAAATCCTCGATTGCTACGCTGGGAGAGTGAGTTCGATAGGGGTTCACTAAAACTCTTTATTCCGTTTCCTTTCTTTTCTTTTTTGTCTGTGGAAGTTTGCATGTCATGTCGAAAGCCTTTATCGCCACTTATATCTGACATAGCAAGACGACAGCAGGTAATGTGCCCTCTCAGCAATCGGACAGCCACATTCATCCCTGCATCAGAGCTCGCGTTTAAGGAAGTTTATCGTGTTGTTTCTCCATGAGCTAGAGAGCACATATATACCCAGTGGAATACGCGCAGTGGAAAACCAGCGAAATAAATATATTTCTACGCAGGATCCCACGATGCATTAGATGAACGTGTCCGTAGGCTCCGAGGACGCAATTCAGCTTCAGTTTCAGTTTCAGTTTATGAGTTCTCAGTTTATGCGTTATCATGCGTTCATAACGAATGGTTACAAGAAATGGTATACAGAGAAGGGTCCCAAAGTCAGAGACTGCACCGGGACTCTTGGATTAGAAGTTATATAAAAAAAAATAAAGCGGAATACAGAGCAGAGAAACAAATTATGAAATAAGCAAAATATAACCAAGAAACTGAGCGATGACGCACATAAAAGACAAAAGTAAGAGGGAAGGTGCACAATCAATGTTAATTACACAGCTTCTAAATAGCAAATTAACATTGTGGGAACTTATTCAGACAACAAATAATTCTTGAGTTCATAGTTTAAAGAGTACAAGGTAAGTGACAACTTAATCGAATATGGAAGACTGTTCCAAAGTTTAAGCGCGCAAAAAGAGGAAGCCATCTTTCCGTAATTAGTATGACATAAAGGCAACAAGGAATTTCCTTGTGCTGCAAAGCTTGTGTTATTGGGATTAAAAAGGAGATCAGAACTATCGAAGTTGTAAGAAACTTGTTGAGTTGGTCATTCGAGAAATAATATCGCTCAATGATAGTTAAACAAATCAGTAACTAGAAGAATGTGGTTTGTACGTAGTTATGAAGAGGCGTTAGAGAAAAAGTGGCTTCGCGTTATAATGCGGGTAGCCTGATTATGAATGTGCTGAATAGAGGAAAGATAACAATGATGTCTTACCGCAAGAAGCGATACCATAAATGATATGACTATGAATGAACGCGAAGTATAACGATAACAGTGCTTCTTCAGAAAAAAATGCACACGATTTGAGTAGTGCTCTAATGCCAAATGCTGTTTTTTGTCTGATGTGTGCAATGTGGCTAGTAAACTTAAGGTGGGGATCTAATTTGATGCCGACGAGAGAAACGCAAGTGGTGGCACGAATGTCATGCCCATTCAGAGTTATGGTCGGAGAGCAAGGTAAATGTCTCTGTGGTGACTTAAATAACATGAATTGCGTTTTCGCAGGGAATATAACTAGAAAATTGACGTTACACCATTGAGTAATTTTTTACAGATCACTGTTTAGTTTCAAAGTTAGCGAAAGTAATGATTTATCAGAGAGGGCAACAGTTGTGTCGTCGGCGTATAATATTGATAAGGTATAATAAAGGTAGTCAAGCAAATCATTTATATAAATGGAAAATAATAGTGGACCTAAAATCGAGCCCTGAGGCACACCTTGGTTAATAATTTTGCTTTCCGAGAAAGCCTCGCCTGCGTACACTGTTAATTCACAATTAAATAGATAACTTTTTAATAAATTAAGAGCTGGACCAGCAATGCCAACATACTCCAGTTTAGTAAAGAAAACTTTGTGGTTTATTATATCACAGGCTTTAGTAAATTCTGAAGAAACCAAGCCAACAAAGTATCCGAGATCATGTGAATGTCGTATACAATCAGTTAATGCTAGCAAAGCCAAGTTAGTCGAGCTTCCTGAACGAAAACCGAACTGACAGGGTTTCAGCAAGCTAAATTTGTTAAGATAAATGTTAATAAGACGAAGTATTAATTTTTCTACAACTTTACTAATTGAAGGTAAAATACATAGAGGACCATAGTTCGCGACTTGAGCTTTGTCACCCTTTTTGTGTATAGGAATGACTGTAGCTTTTTGTTTTTGGCGTCTAGGGAATATACCGGTTTTGAACATAAGGTTAATTATGTTCCTGAGAGCATCAGAAATAGTCGAAGCAACAAGCTTTAAATGAAATGCGGAAATTCCATCAAAACCAGGACTTGTGCCCTTTAAGTTTTAAATCTCAGTAAGGATTTCTTCAGATGTTACAGGAAACAAAAAGAAAGATTGGTCGCATCGGCTCTTATCGTAAACAGAAGGAACATGGGTAGTATTATAAATTTCATAAAAGTGATTACTGAACGCACGAGCAATGCTAGGCGGGTCAGCGATAGTCACATTATTGTAAATTACTTTTTCACTTGAACTGCCAGAATGCGGTATATTCGAAAACTCGTTGATAAGTTGCCATTCTTTTTTTGGATGAAACTTATTTTTCATGAATTCATTTTCGTAATCTGGCCTTTTTGATTTCTTCAATAAATTACTCAACATGTTGACACATTTCTTATAGCGTAATGCTAAATTAACATCGAAAGGCTGTTTTTTACCCTTCCTATACATGATTTCTTTTTTCCTCGTGCTCACAAGTAGCCCATTAGTGCTCCAAGGATTATGCGGAAATTAAAATTTCTTTTCGCTCTTAGCAGTGACAGTGTCAGCATGAACAGCTTTTAAAAGTGAAGAGGCAATTGAGGAAAAGTAGTTTATTCAGTCATAAAAAATTGCTGCAGCAAAAACAACGATAAAGAAACTTTCACTGCCGATATAGCGGGAAATGAAAGAGAAATGCCTTAGCATTTTTTCGCACCTTTTTCAGATACTAGATATATGGTTTTGTCCCGGATATGACATTGCAAATGGATGTTTAGGATGTATACACGTCCTGCCTCTTCGAAAAGCGAAGTGTCACTAACAGCGTTCCGGAGCAGACCACCGCCGTATAATATGACGGTGGCGGTCTCTCTATCTCTCTCTCCCTCTCTCTCTCTCTATATATATATATTGTAAAGGAGATTTATTAGGGTTCGTAGCGACCGCCGGTTCTACGATGCGCCGAGCAGTTCCCGAGCTCGAGCTTCTGCTGCGCGCTTGATGCTGCCGATGCTGCTGACCCAGTGCGCACGTTCGTCATCTTTCTTACAATGGCCCCGCGGAAATGAAGGAGCCATCCTGGCGACTTAGTTTTCTGGAAGGACGGTAGAATGGTGATACGGCTTGAGACGCTGAACGTGAACGTCGTCGCGGTTACGACATCGCATGTCGGACGGCGGCGTTACCGGCTCAACCAGGTAATTAACGGGTGATGTTCTCTCGAGAACACGGTATGGTCTTTCGTATTTCGGAAGGAGTTTTGAAGCGAGCGCAGGCGTACGATGTGGCACTAACAACCAGACGAGAGCGCCCGGGAGAAAAGTGGGAGTCGAGTTCTGGGCATCGTTAACGGCTTTTTGACGGTTCTGGTCGTCCGAGGTGAATCGGCGGGCCAGCTAGCGACATTCCTCGGCGTGTCTGGCGGCTTCCGACATCGGCAGGCATTCGGATGGGTCTGGCCGGTAGGGCAGAATGGTGTCGATTGTGTGCGAAGGATGGCGGCCGTAAATAAGGTAAAAGGGTGAGAATTTGGTAGTGGCCTGAGTCGTGGCGTGTTAGGCATAGGTGACAAACGGAAGAACGAGGTCCCAATTTGAGTGATCAGGTGAAACATACATGGCGAGCATGCCACCGAGAGTTCGATTAAAGCGTTCCGTGGTACCGTTAGTCTGTGGGTGATAAGCAGTACATTTACGATGAACAATAGCGCATTCAGCAAGCAGTTGTTCGATGACTTCAGATAAGAAGGCGCGGCCTCTTTCGCTTAAAGTTCACGTGGACCTCCATAACGAAAGAGAAAACGGTGAAGTATGAAATTGGCGACCTCCTGCGCTGTAGCATTTGGTAGAGCAGCGGTCTCCGCATAACGGGTTAAGTGGTCTACCGCAACGATTATCCACCTGTTGCCGGTAGGAGTCAAGGGAAGTGGCCCGTAGAGATCTATGCCCACGCGATCAAAGGGTCGGGATGGCCATTGCAAAGGCTGGAGTTCACCGGCGGAGTTGTGCGGTGGCGCTTTACGGCGCTGGAACTCACGACAGGAGCGCACGAACGTTCGAACGAAATGGTACATTCCCCGCCAGTAATAGCGGTGTAGAAGTCTTTCGTCGGTTTTGAAGACTCCCGCGTTGCCACACTGAGGGTCGACGTGGAATGAGGAGCAGAGCTCTGATCGCAAGATTCTCGGAATGACGAGTAACCAGGTGTGTCCCTCTGGGGCATAGTTGGTTCGATATAGTAGCTGGTCTCGAACCGCAAAATGAGGAACTTAGCGCCTAAGCGTACGTGACGCTGAAACTTTCAACGTACCCGAGAGAAGGTCGAGCAGAGATGCAGTCCAGGGATCATTACGGTGTGCAGCAGCGATAGTGTCAACGTCCAGAGAGGACAATGTGCTCTCGCAGGAAGAGTCGTGACCGGCTTTTGGGGGAAGCGGTGATCGGGATAGCGCGTCAGCGTCGGAGTGCTTTCTCCCGGAAAGGTAAACCACGCGAATGTCATATTCTTGGATTCGCAATGCCCAGCGGGCAAGGCGGCCGGATGGATCTTTGAGCGTCGATAGCCTAAGCGTACGTGACGCTGAAACTTTCGACGTATCCGAGGGAAGGTCGAGCAGCGATGCAGTCCAGGGATCATTACGGTGTGCAGCAGCGATAGTGTCAACGTCCAGAGAGGATAATGTGCTCTCGCAGGAAGAGTCGTGACCGGCTTTTGGGGGAAGCGGTGATCGGGATAGCGCGTCAGCGTCGGAGTGCTTTCTCCCGGAAAGGTAAACCACGCGAATGTCATATTCTTGGATCCGCAATGCCCAGCGGGCAAGGCGGCCGGATGGATCTTTGAGCGTCGATAGCCAACATAGTGCGTGGTGGTCGGTCAAACGACCGGCCGTATATATATGGGCGAAATTGCCAAGCGCCCACACAATGGCGAAACACTCCTTTCCTGTAACGCTGTAATTGTTTTCCGCCTTGGTTAACGTGCGACTCGCGTATGCGGCGACGTATTCTGTGTGATCAGGTTGATGCTGTGGCAACAGAGCGCCAAGGCCTACACCGCTTGCATCGGTATGGATTTCGGTTGGCGCTTGAGGGACAAAATGGCAAAGAATGGGTGGCGTCGTGAGAAGACGGCGCAAGGTTGCGAAGGCGTTGTCACACTCTGGAGACCATGATGAGAGATCTCTAGCGCCACCAAGGATCTGCGTGAGAGGCGATATAATTGATGCAAAGTTTCGAACGAATCATCGAAAGTAAGAGCAGAGGCCGATAAAACTACGTAGCTCTTTCATAGTGGTAAGTTTTGGGAACGCAGTAACAGCACGTAGCTTCTCGGGATCCGGGCGAATGCCCTCCTTTGACACGACATGACCTAAAATTGTGAGCTGACGAACAGCAAATCTACACTTCTTCAGCTTAGGTTGCAACCCGGCGTTGGTCAAGCAAGTGAGTACGTGCTAGAGGCGGAGCAGGTGTGTTGCGAAATCAGGGGCGAACACCACAATGTCGTCAAGATAGCAAAGACAGATTTTCCATTTGAGGCCACGTAGAACATTATCCATCATTCTTTCGAACGTAGCAGGAGCGTTGCAAAGTCCGAAAGGCATGACGGTGAATTCATACAAGCCGTCTGGTGTAACGAAGGCAGTTTTCGGGCGATCGGCCTCTGCCATCGGAACCTGCCAGTAGCCTGACCGCAAATCCAGCCAAGAAAAGAGCTCGGCTCCCTGTAAACAGTCCAGAGCATCATCAATGCGTGGTAATGGGTAGACGACCTTCAGCGTGATCTTGTCCAATCGTCGAAAAGCAACACAGAAGCGGATGGAACCGTCTTTTTTTGTGACGAGGACCACGGGAGAGGCCCATGGGCTTTCGGAAGGTTGAATGACGCCTCGACGGAGCATGTCATCGACCTGGTCTGCAATGACGCGACGTTCCGTAGCGGACACGCGATATGGTCTTTGTCGCAGCAGTGAGTGAGAGCCAGTGTCGATGTATTACTCGACCGTCGATGCACGGCCAAGAGATGGTTGCGCAACGTCGAAAGAACGGCGGAAGTGCTGCAGGATTGCGAGAAGCTGAGGTCGCTGCGAATGCGTCAGATCTTCGGCGATGAATGGGCTGAGCACACCAGTCCATGTTGAGTCGGGTACGGAGAGGGCACTCAGTTCGTGGACGGCAGTGGAAGGCGGTTCGTCGAGGACGGAGACAAATCGTGTTGAATTGACCGACTCGACGTAACCAAGGCATTCGCGGCGGAGCAGTGATGGCGGCGATGAAAGATTATTGTAAATGGGCATCGTGCTGACACTGGCGGCAAGGTCAAGAGCTGCAAAGGGCAAAGGACGCGCTTTTCCGGTAACAAAGTGATGAGAGGGCATGAAGAAGACCGTCCCATTGGATATGATACTACAGAAGACTGGTACGAATGCTGAAGAGCGCGGAGGAATACAGGTGTCTTCTTTCACGACAATTCTAGCGGCAGGACGAGCATCGACGGAAGCCAGGTCACTAAGGTGGAACAGTTCAATCTCAGCCCGAGCGCAATTGATGATGGCATTGTGGCGTGAGAGAAAATCCCAGCCTAGAATAACGGCGTGGGAGCACGATGAAAGAACTATGAAATCAATCGTGCACAAAACGTCCTGTATGGTCACACGGGCAGTACAAGCAGTGGTAGGGCAAATTGGTTGAGCACTCGCCGTTCGGAGCGACAATCCAGACAGAGACGTCGTCACTTTACGAAGCGAACGGGAAAATCTTGCATCCATAACTGAAATAGCGGCACCGGTATCGGCGAGAACGACTGTAGCGACATCTTCGATAAACACGTCAATGACATTGGCAGGTAAAGGAGGAGGACTTCGGCATGTCGACACTTAAGCAGTTCTTGCCTCAAGAACTGCGTCGTCTAGTTTCCCTCTTCGTTAGAGACGGGCCGTCGACGCATAGGGTAAAGCGATCGGCGACGTTGGGAGGGTGACCATAGGCGTTCTAAGTGAGAACGGCGATCAGTCTGGGAGCGAACTGGTGATGGGTCTAAGTATCCGTAAGGCGCCGTTGGATCAGGCGGCACGTAGGGCGCGCGGCGATCGCCATCGAACGCCTGCGATCGGCGGCGGCAGAACCTTGCGACATGACCGGGATACCTACAGGCGCAGCATATAGGGCGATTGTCCTGCGTACGCCACGGGTTAGTGATGGCAGTGGTGGTCCAGGGGACGGGAGGGGGAGGGCGGTGCACAGGCTGCTGGAAGCAACGCATGGATACAGTGCTAGGGGCCATTGCAGCGACCGTAGCATAAGTGAGTGGTGTAGTCACGACATCTTGCTGGTGAACAGCCGGCAGCGCTTCCGCGACCTCTTCATGGATCACGTTACGGAGATGAGACGGCAAAGTGCTGGCAGACTCCTGAGTAACGGACACCAGAGATAACTGTCGTGCAACTTCTTGGTGGACGAAATCCTTGATTTGGGTTATCAGGGAGGCTTGTTCTGGGCCGGTGGTCAGGCTGCAGATTGACGTCGCATTTGGTGTGGGATGTCGCCTTCTCAGAGCTCGCTGCTTACGCAACTCATCATAGCTCTGGCACAAGCTAATGACGTCGCTAACAGTGCGTGGGTCCTTCGCCAAAAGCATCTGGAACGCGTCATCATCGGTTCCCTTCATGACGTGCTTGATCTTTTCCGCTTCCGTCATGGCAGCGTTCACGCGCCTGCACAAATCTAGAATGGCTTCTATGTAGCTGGTGAATGTCTCACCCGTGTCCTGTGCGCGTGTACGCAAACGCTGCTCGGCTCGGAGTTTCCTGACGGCGGGTCGGTCAAATACTTCTGTAATCGAAGTCTTGAACGCCGACCACGTTCGGATATCCCTCTCATGATTTCTGAACCAGAGACTGGCCACACCCGCGAGATAGAATGATACGTAAGCCAGTTTATCCAGTTTATCTGAGTCATTCCATTTGTTATGAACGCTCACCCGCTCGTAGGACGACAGCCACTCTTCAACGTCGTTTTCGTCGGTTCCGGTGAAGATGGGCGGCTCCCGTTGGCGAACGATGCCAGGGCAAGGGACGAGTGGCGGTGGAAGAGTCTGCTGGTCGGCGTCCGGCATGGCAGTGGGTAGCGGCCGGTTACCCCGCACGGCTCTACCCCGCACGGCTCTACCACTTGTAAAGGAGATTTATTAGGGATCGTAGCGACCGCCGGTTCTACGATGGACCGAGCAGTTCCCGAGCTCGAGCTTCTGCTGCGCGCTTGCTGCTGCCGATGCTGCTGACACAGTGCGCACGTTCGTCATCTTCCTTACAATATATATATATATATATATATATATATAGAGAGAGAGAGAGAGAGAGAACATTGGTATTTATTGACACGTGCACTTATCTTTTCCGGGTGACCGCTTGTCACCGCCTAACAAATGTTATCGCACAGCACAGGACGCGCCTGCATGTATCGGAGGTTTCTCGAATGTTTTCGATGGCTCCCTTTGCTGTCTGTCACCGAACCTTGCGTACTCTGATCGCATGTATGCGCGACGCGAATAGTGTACAACTTTGTTGCAAACCCGTGGGTCCCAGCGATTACTCTTGAAAATTGGACGACTGATGTATACAAGCTGACGCGCTTGACCCACCGATCAGATTTTGACGATCACCGAGTGTGTTCGCCGCTATCGTTGTTCTTGGAGTGTAGCCTGCTTTTGAGGGCACAAGTTCGCCCAATAAAACGCTAGTTTCGTTAACTACAGTTTTGCTGCCTTCTTCACCGTCGCTACCACGTGACATCTGGTGGAGGTGCTTTGCGTTCATGTACCGGACGCCCCCACCAAGGCGTGACCGAAGCCCAAACTCGGAAGACAACACCAAAATTAACAAGAACCAGCGTGGTAGCCGCAGGCTGCAAGGACTACCCCCGGAGCATGGATTTTCACCGGAGACGAGCAGGAAGATTGTCACCAAGTCAACCCCAATGGCAGGCTCAGCGTCCCCCATCGTGCTGCAGCAGCCCAGGGAGCCTCCGACGTCCCGCGGTTCAACGTTCGAGGACCCGTAAAGCTGACTTGAGACGTATGAGAGGGTCGCTACATTTAACAGCTGGAACAGCGACGACAAACTGCGACATGTCTACTTCGGATTGGAAGACGCCGCCAGGACGTGGTTCGAGAACCGAGAAGCCACCTTAACGACCTGGGACCTGTTCCGAAGCGGATTCTTGCAGACATTCACAAGCGTCGTACGCCAAGAACGAGCCCAAGCGCTATTAGAAACCCGGGTGCAGCTGCCTAATGAGACCACTGCGATCTTCATGGAGGAAATAAGCCGTCTATTCCGCCACGCCGACGCGGAAATGTCTGAAGAGAAGGATGTCCGCCTACTCATGCGTGGTTTGAAGGAGGAGCTTTTCGATGGAAGAGTACGAAGCCCGATGAAGACCGTCAACGACTCTCTTCGCGAGACCACTAGGATACAGAAGACACTGGAGATGCGAAACCGGCAATTCAACCGCCGCACGAACTGTACAAGCTACGCTGCAGTTCAATCACTGGCCACCGACCTTCTACGCAAGACTATCAGAGCAGTCGTACGGGAGGAGCTGCAGAAGTTCTACACAAGGTCGCAGTCTGAAGTGGATTGAATCGCTGAAATCGTCAAAGCAGAGGTTCAGCGATCGCTTGAAGTCCCTCAGGTGCAACCACAATCACCGCAACCTCAGCCGGAAGCGATGACCTACGCCGCCGTCGCCCGCCGTCGCTCCGCGACAACGCCAGGGCCCTGTAACCCCGCAATTCCGTCGTCCATCGCCGCTGCCGCCAGCACGACCACCCGTCGCCCAGCGCAGCTACGCGAGGAAAACGGACATTTGGCGAGCCCCCCACCCCCGCCCGCACTGCTACCACTGCGGCGAAGCCGGCCATGTGTACCGCCGACGCCCATACCGCGACCTGGGATTGCGAGGGTTCGCCGTCAACGCAACGCGCCCTCGGGACGTGAACGCCCTGGTGGCATCGCCGAGTACCTCGCCGCTACTCCGTGGAGCCATCGACGACCGTCCCGTTCGCCGTCACCAGCCCGCTACCTGCCACCGCAGCGCCGTCCATACATTGGCCCAGGCCGGGGCCGGTCTGTGAGCCCATATCCGGAAAACTAGAAGCAGCAACCGATGAAGGTGTGGTTGCAGTTCGTCGACCTGACAAATATCCTCCGCCGCCGATGAATACGCCGAAGATCCTGTTTAGATGACATGTCAACGAGACGCCGCCATCCCGACGTAGTGTAGAAGCCAAGACTACGCCGACGAAGGACGACCTGACGACGCCACATACCAGCCACAGGTCAACGCGACGCACCCGTGGTCCCATGCCAAGACCTAAATGTATCGCAAGGCAAAGAACCACCGACCTCGACGTGCTTTTCGAGGGCCACGCAGTTACCGCCTCAGTGGACACAGGCGCCGTATACTCCGGAATGACTGGACACATCGCTGCCCAGTAGAAGAAAGTTAAAACTGCATGGGAAGGCCCTAAAATTCGAACCTCTGGAGGACACCTCATTACGTCGACTGGGATATGCACGGCAAGAATTACCGTTCATGACCGGACTTACCCTGCCACTTTTGTTATCCTCCAACAGTGTTCACGAGACGTAATTCTCGGCATGGACTTCCTGAACCAACACGGCGCAATCATAGACCTGAAGTCGAAATCGATAACGCTGTCAATCAAGCTCTCAAAGATCAAGCGAAACTGCAGGACAGCTCTCGCAGTGAACACGCCTTGAGTGTGCTCGAAGATCAAGTGAGTCATTATTATTTCCGTCGGCGCCGATTGATTGATTGAAAACTTTATTGTTCCACCGAGCTGGGGTGCCCGCCTCTTAACCTACACGTAGGTAGGGGGGGAGGACGAAGCAGTCCCCGCGCGTTGAGGACGGTGAGTCTTCACGGCCTCAACGGCTAGGCGGATTGCTCGACGCTGGTCGTCTTCAGCCTCGCTCTGGAGCAAGGCCTCCCAGGCTTCTCTACTGTCAATACTGCCTTGGCCCCTGGGGAGCCAGCACACTCCCATATTATATGGTCTAGCGTACTTTTTGCTTACAAATTTTGCAGAGGGCGTCTTTATAGTCCCTCGTCTGTGTTAAGTAGATCCAATGTGGTGATGTATAATTGTTTCCCTGGAGGCGTCGCCAAATGCGAGCGTCCTCCAGAGAGAGAGACCGATGCGGAGGCGGAAAGATTCTTCTTTCGGCTTTGTAGTGATCGACAATTTCCCTGTACGTGATCATGCTATCTTTTATCCCTGGAACTGGCTGCTCTAGAGTTGCCCGGTGGTAGAGTGCTCGGGCGAGCTCGTGAGCGGCTTCGTTCCCTGGGGCTTCTTCAAGGGCCGGTAACCAAATTAAAGTTATGTCCCTCCTGGGAGGGTTTTTGAGTAGAATGCGGAGGGCTTCTTCCGAGATTCTCCCTTGTTAAAATTTCGGATAGCTAATTTGTTATCGCATAATATTACGCACGTCCGTTGGACGTGCGTAAACGCTTTCGAATCGCCCCCCTACCTAAAAATATGCATCCTATCTACAACAAAGAGAGGAGAGCTCACAGGGCTAAGGCTCTAGCAAATAAACTTAAAAACACACCGGCGCATAACTTGGCGTACGTGGACGCCGCTTGCGGCAGAGACGGGGCTGCGGTATCGACGGTGGTTGATGGCGACGGGTGCGTTAATATAGCGTGCTCCACGTGCACGAGGGACGCCTGTACAGCCCAGGAGGTTGCAGTAGCGCTCGCTTGTGCGGGTACAAAAGCGGGAGTAATATTATCCGTCGGCACCGAAACACCCACTGACGTAGAAGGACTCATCGAGGGGGACCAAAATCTACTGCTCGACCGTGAAATTTGCGTCGCAAGAGGGATCGCTGAACTCCACGGAGGGAAAGTGGAACTAACTAACTTCAGCCAAGAGTTCAAGCACATCAGCAAAGGCACGACAATCGCGTACATCGAGGAAATCGTGAAAAGCAACAATGCCTTTGTCGTCTAGATTTTGCCGCAACTACCCCGTCGAACATAGTTCCCAAACCACACTTCAGCGTAAATCAAAGTCTCCCCATAAGGAAGCAGCGACAGCTCAGAAGTCTTCTCCGACGATACAAAGACTGCTTTTCCACGTCATCGAGGATTCGACAAACACCGGTTGCAAAGCATCGCATAATAACCGCAGAGTGCCCTTGAGCACTCCGCCAGAGCTTTTACCGAGTTTCAACGCGAGAACGTGAAGCTGTTAGGCAACAAGTCGACAAATTGCTGCGCCACGACATCATCCAGCTGTGGAAAAGTCCCATGGGCATATCCTGTAGTACTGGTGAAGAAGAAAGACGGAACCCAACGTTTCTGCGTAGATTATCGTCGACTCAACAAGATCACGAGGAAAGACGTATAACCCCTTCCAAGGATAGACGACGCATTGGATTGGCTCTGCAACGCTAAATACTTCTCGTCGATGGACCTGATGTCTGGCTACTGGCAAATAGAAGTCGATGACAGGGATCGCGAATAGACCGCCTTCATCACGCCAGACGGCCTCTATGAGTTCAAGGTTGTGCCACTCAGAGTGTGCTCGGCACCTGCAACGTTTCAGCGCGTCATGGACACGGTATTACCAGGATTGAAATGGCAGACGTGTCTTGTTTATTTGGGTGACATCGCTGTCTTCGCCGGAAATTTCTACGATCGCCTTAGGCGGCTTGCGACTGTATTAAAGGCCATCAAGTCATCAGGGCTCACTCTGAAGCCGGAAAGTGCCACTTCGCTTACGATGAGCCTCTGTTCCTAGGCCACGTCTTCAGCAAATCTGGAGTACCCCCCTACCCGCAGAAGAAAGCTGCCATCGCAAAGTTGCCCCAGCCAACAGACAAGAACACCCGCCGTGGTTGCTCAGTGGCTATGGTGTTGGGCTGCTGAGCACGAGGTCGCGGGATCGAATCCCGGCCACGACGGCCGCATTTCGATGGGGTCGAAATGCGAAAACACCCGTGTACTTAGATTTAGGTGCGCGTTAAAGATCCCCGGGTGGTCTAAATTTCCGGAGTCCTCCATTACGGCGTGCCTCATAATCTGAAAGTGGTTTTGGCACGTAAAACACCATATATTATTTTTTTTTTAACAGACAAGAAGGCAGTGCGTAGATTCCATCGCAAGCGTGCCTACTACAGGCACTTCGCTGAGCCGCTAACCCATCTAACCCAATGTAATGTCGAGTTCAAGTGTTAAACGCCGCATGCCGACGCACTTGAAGAACTCAAACGACGCATGCAGTCGCCGCCGGTACTTGCACACTTTGACGAGGACCCCGATAGTAAGATCCACACTGACACCAGTAGCCTAGAGTCCAGAGGAAAGACGGACTTGAACGGGTGATATCTTATGCTAGTCGGTCGCTGTCAAAAGCGTACGGCAAGTATTCTGCAGCTGAAAAGGAATGCCTCGCCATCATTTGGGTGAAACCAAAATTCCGCCCTTTCCTATATGTCAGGCCATTCAAAGTCGTCAGAGACCATCACGCGTTCTGTTGGCTACCTAATTTAATGGACCCTTCGGGACGGCTGGCGCGGTGGAGCCTCAGCCTGCAAGATTATGACGTCACGGTAATCTACAAGTCCGGCCAAACACTCTCTGACGCCGACTGCCTATCACGCCCCCATCGATCCCCCGCGGCAAGTCGACGAGGACGACGACGCGTTCCTTGGAATAATAAGTGCGGAAGATTTCACTAAACATCAACGAGCAGACGCGGAGCTAAAAGGCCTCCCTGAGTATTTGGAAAGGAACACTGATGTTGTCCCTAGGGCATTTAAGCACGCATTGTCTTCGTTAACGCTACAAAACAACCTGCTCGTGAAGAAGAACTTATCACCAGTCCGCGCTTGCTACCTTCTTGTTGTACCGTCAGGATTGCGTCCAGAAGTACTGCACGCCATACATGACGATCCAACCGCTGGGCACCTCGGATTCTACCGGACGCTGTCGAGGATACAGGAAAGGTATTACTGGCCGCGTCTGACCGCCGACGTCGCCCGTTACGTCAAGACATGCCGAGACTATCAGCGATGCAAGACACCACCGACAAGGCCAGCAGGATTACTACAGCTGATCGAACCTCCTTGCCGACCATTTCAGCAGATGCGGATGGATTTGTTTGAGACCGTTTCCGACGTTAATATCCGGAAATAAGTGGATCGTCGTGGCGACGGACTGTCATGCGCTTCGCTGAAACTAAAGCTCTACTGAAAGGCAGCGCAGGCGAAGTGGCGATATTTTTCGTCGAGAACAACCTGCTGCGACATGGTGCCCCAGAAGTTCTCATCACAGACAGAGGAACAGCCTTTACAGCAGACCTCACCGAAGCCATTCTGCAATACAGGCAGACAAACCACAGGAGGACCACTGCCTACCACTCGCAGACGAATGGTCTCACAAAGCGTCTGAACAAGACCCTCGCCGATATGGAAGCAATGTATGTCGACGTCGAGCCCAAGACGTGGAACGCGGTCCAGCCGTAGGTAACCTTTGCTTACAACACGGCGGTGCAAGAAACAACAAAGATCACGCCGTTCAAGCTGGTGTACGGCCGGAACCCGATGACGACACTCGACGCCATGCTGCCGCACGTCACCGTCGAAGAGAATGTTGACGTCGCTACCTATATCCAGCGCGCCGAAGAAGCCCTACAACTTGCCCGCTTACCGATCAAGAACCAGCAGCGTACCGACAGCTGACGCTACAACCCCTGACGACGCTACGTCGAGTACCAGCCCGGCGACCATGTTTGGGTTTAGACCCGGATACGCCGACGAGGACTCAGTGAGAAACTATTGCGACGCTATTTTGGACCCTACAAGATTGTCCGACGTATTGGTGAACTGGACTATGAGGTCATTCCAGATGGCATTTCGCATTTACAGCGGCGCCGCGCATGATCTGAAGTGGCCCACGTGATTCGTCTTAAGCCCTTTTCACGCTGACGAACTTCGTCATTTCTTTTCTCTTTGCTACGGGTGTTTTTTTTTATTAATTTCGTTTGTTTGCACCATCAGGTCGATACCTTTTAAGAGAGGCGGTATTGACACGTGGTACTTGTTTATCTTTTCCGTGTGACCGCTTGTCACCGCCTAACAAATGTTATCGCACAGCACAGGACGCGCCTGCATGTATCGGAAGTTTTTGGAATGTTATCGTTTGTTCCATCCGCTGTCTGTCACCGAAACTTGCGTACTTTGATTGCATGTATGCGCGACGCGTATAATGTAGAACATTGTGGAAGACACTTGGGTACCAGCGATTACTCTGGAACATTCGATGACTGCTGTCTAAAAGCCGACGCGCTTGTCACGCTGATCAGATTTCCGACGATCACCCAGTGTGTTCGCCGTTATCGTTCTTCTTGGAGTGTAGCATGCTTTTAAGGGCACAAGTTCGCCCAGTGAAACGCTAGTTTCGTTAACTACAGTTTTGCTGCCTTTTTACCATCACTACCACGTGACAATAATATGAACGTCATTTTCCTCATCTTTACCTAGCCATCCCGATCGCTTCGCATCTTCATTGTCGGTGCGCTAGCTTGTGCTTTTGTGGATTTGGAATAAAAACGTCGAGTAAAGTCGTTGCTTCTCAAGTAGTTGAGGTGCTTTAATATCGGTTTGACCTCTCCACATTCCTCTCCTCGAGCTGCGTTGAAGACTGCCTGGAAAACTACGATCGAGTAAGCTCGTTTGACCACTGGCATGATGCTCTTAAATTACGGAACGTTGCTTTCCGCCTCACTGAGGTCGGCAAGACATG